>NC_080414.1:10262500-10862500 GCF_030265065.1 Corythoichthys intestinalis
CATTTCGTTTTTGATGGTTGACAACTGGAGCGCTTTTACATTGCTTGTCCTTTGCTCGCGTGAAAAACAATTATAAGCAGTTTTGTTCTTCGACTCACTACCATTGACGGCAATAGACATCCAATCCATTTTTACTACCAGCCAATGTGTTGAGTGTATTCATTTTTGAGTGGTTTCTTCATTAGAAATGAATTATTGGTCAATTACATACATGGAAAAGACATTATATGCTAAACCTCTAAATGCTATATGTTTATAAAGTTGCTGATTTGCTAATTATAAGTACATTTAAAATTGATAGTTAAAATGTCAAAAAATATCAATCTTGAAAAAAATCCTTTATACTATATTGCAAACGATCAAATGCAAGGGTAAAGAGTACCACGGATAGAAAGACATGTAGTTCCTAAAAGATAAATGTTAGTATGAGTTATAATTAAAGATGTCCAGATCGATCGGGATGCCGATCGATCGGGTCCGATCACGTCATTTTCAAAGTATCGGAATCTGCAAAAAAATATCGGACATGCCTTTTTTTATTATATAAATATATATATATTTTAATTAAATCGTTTTCTAATTGTATTTAACGTTACAGACAAAATGTCTTAAACTCATCCAGAGTCTTTAGTTTTGGCTTAAAGTAGGACTATCAAATTTATCGCGTTAACGGCGGTAATTAATTTTTTTAAAATTAATCACGTTAAAATATTTAACGCATGCGCTGCACGACCCACTCACGCATTGTCGCGCTCAATCTATAATGGCGCCGATTTACCCAAATATAGAGCTAAATGGCAGCGTAAAATGAGTAGAGTGAATTTTGGCAGTCTTTGGAGCCTTTTTTAAATTGGCTAAAGCCTTGAATTCCTTCTCTCAACAATTGGAAAAATCGTGGGAAAGCAATGTGGGGAAGAAAGGTAGTAGTTGATCTTTTTCTTAACACCCTATGTTATTTCCGCAGAGAAGATATATCAATTGGTGCCACTACGCACAGGCATGGTTGCACTTCCCATCATGCATTTGGACAGAACAGTTAAATGGCTACAGTATCATTTACTGAAAGCTCAACAAATACACTAGATGGCAATATTTAGTCACAATATACAAAGTCACATTTATCCTTTAAGAATTACAAGTCTTTCTATCCGTGGATCCCTCTCACAGAAAGAATCTTAATAATGTAAATGCTATCTTGAAGATTTATTGTCATAATAAACAAATACAGTACTTATGTACTGTATGTTGAATGTATATATTCGTTTTATTCATTTTTTTCTTAATGCATTGCCAAAATGTATATGATCGGGAAAAATTATCGGGAATGATTGGAATTGAATCGGGAGCAAAAAAAAAAAAAAAAAAAAGCAATCGGATCGAGAAATATCGGGATCGGCAGATACTCAAACTAAAACGATCGGGATCGGATCGGGAGCAAAATAACATGATCGGAACAACCCTAGTTATAATAATTTGATATTAAAGACCCTGTTTTCGTTTGAATAAAATTTGTAAAATTATCTTAACTAGTAGGTCGCCATTGTTGTTGACGTCGCAGGGCGGTGATGTCATGGGTATGCTGCCGGGCTTCCACAGTGTCACTCTAACTACATAAACATGTCATTAGTTCTGCCCTTCCAATTTGAACCCGAGTGGAACATTAATTAAAGGACAGCGAAGGCAAAATGAACAGGAAAGATGGGATGAGACGAGTAGCGTTTATGTGTCAAGTTCGCTAGTGTCAGCACTTTCCTGCTTTTGTGACGAGCGCAGGAGAGTTTGATGTCAAAAACTGTTTGCAGATCTTCACGGTAAACTATTGTGTGATCCAACTTATTCCAATATTATTATGGAGATAGTTAGCATCCAGAGCCGTCGTGTGCTTTACAGTGAAACACAGCAGTTTGATTATTTTTGCTGATAGCCTGTGCATTACAGCTAGAGCTGAAACGAATAACCGAGCAACTCGAGTAACTCGAGTTTAAAAACTGATCCGAGTAATTTTATTCACTTCGAGGAATCGTTTCATTTTGCAAGCTCTAAGCATCACGTTTTGCCCGGACAACTTTTAATGCGGACTACTTTTAATGCGGGACAACGCGCTGACGTCACGTGCATTGAGGAAGAAGCAAAAAAAAAAAAAAAAAAACTTACCGCAGCCGACAGCCGCTACTAATTACGCCGACGTTGCTAAAAACTACGCCCGCATGATGCTAGTTTGGTAGCAGGTAGTGTCCGATGCGTCTCATAGATATCGCATGCATTTAAGACTAGATGCGCAATGGCAGACTCGGCCGCGTCCGGCCAGCGTTAGTAAACAGCCGCCATCTTTAAGCAGTAGACTTCTCATCGCTAATAAATATAACGTTACTGTCACACGCTCACGTAACGTTAGCCCTTCGGAGGGCTAGGTTTCTATTGATTATGACCACTGTCGATGCGGGGCTAACGTGTCTTACATACAGGCTTTATTTAATCTGTAAAAACACAGCGCTGTAGAGTGATGAGGGTGTAAAATTAAAACATAATAAAGCTAACCGTCAGTTTTAGCTCAGTAGTCATTACTGAATAAATGTGCTCCAATACAGCAGGTATCATACATTTATTTGGAACACTCAAAACCCTACCATTACTTAAGTTTTGAGTTAGTCTAAACTGTAACTAAAACTTAAAAATAGCTTGACACAAATGGAAATTAAATTGAAACACGTGGGAAAAACACGTAGCTTTCAAGTGATGTGTTATCAAGCGTAATTATGTTTTTAGGTAAGAAATATTTTTTAATAAGATCTAGAGGTTTTTTGAGTGAAAGCAGTGAATTTTTTTTCTAGCTACATCTTTGATGCAATTGTTGGCTGTTTTCATTAATGTACAATGAAAATAAAGACATTGATTGACTGAAAATGGTTCAATATTGGATTAAATGTCTTTTTCTCTCATGTATATAATTGCTCTTTACCTAAAAAAAAAAAAAAAAGTTTTATCCGATTACTCGATTAATCGATAGAATTTTCAGTCGATTACTAAAATATTCGATAGCTGCAGCCCTAATTACAGCATACGAAAACGTTGACGCAATTTGCCTCTACTGAGTCCTCTAATGACGTCTTACATTATTTCTGTCACGTAAAAGCGCTGTCCAGTTCGATTATCATCCTGCCGGTGTTGTCAGATTTTTCAGACTTATCAGATATTGCTCCCGAAGCTTGCCTCCCGGTGAATAGGCGACACTGAAAACGATTAAATGTATTATTATGGTTATTCGTATCATTTTCTGCCCAACAAATTATAATGACGCCTTATTTTGCACATTGAGATCTAAGAGGCAGAGAAAGACGAGTGGACACAGGCGTTCACATTCATAGCTCGGACCGCGCAGTTTATTGGCATAAGCTTCGGCAACTCTTTCACAACATACAATTGAACATAAGTATCATATAGTGAAAATTAGGGCTGTCAAACAATTAAAATTTTTAATCGAGTTAATTACAGCTTAAAAATTAACCGTAATTAATCGCAATTCAAACCATCTATAAAATATGCCATATTTTCTGTAAATTATTGTTAGAATGGAAAGATAAGACACAAGATGGATATATACATTCAACATACGGTACGTAAGTACTGTATTTGTTTATTGTAACAATAAATCAACAAGATGGCATTAACATTATTAACGTTCTCTTAAAGCGATCCATGGATAGAAAGACTAGTTCTTAAAAGATAAATGTTAGTACAAGTTATGGAAATTTTATATTAAAACCCCTCTTCATGTTTTCGTTTTATGAAAAATTGTAAAATTTTCAATCAAAAAATAAACTAGTAGCTCGCCATTGTTTTGTCAATAATTACACCATGCTCACTCATGGTACTAACCCATAAAATCAGTTGGACCCAAGTGCCAGCAGAGGGCGCCAAACACCAAAAAGCAAGTAACAAGCGGACATTACACTGCACTGTCATTTTAATCTGAGCGGGGCATGTGCGTTAATTGCGTCAAATATTTTAACATGATTATTTGAAAAAAATTCATTACTGCCCGTTAACGCGATATTTTTGACAGCCCTAGTGAAAATACAACAAAAATAATATTCATATCTCTCAAAAAAAATGTTTACAAAAGTGCTTTGATTTGTATTAGGCCCTATTCTCACACAGTTAAACAACAATGCAAAGAGAACTGGCATTCACAATTTCACAGTCAAAATAGATATGCAAAATAAACATAAAACTCAGACTTTGGTCAAACTCTAAACATTTTAGCAACTCGTTTAGCTCAGCAAATACACAGGATGGCGATATTTAGTCACAATATACAAACTATGATGCTTGTAGCCACTATCAGGAGTCTTGTGAAGACAACATACAAATGAAAATAAGACACAATGGACACGCATCAAAAAGGAAAGTACGGCATCAGTCGAAGGACAAAACGCTCTCATTGGCTTGATCTCTAATTCAAAACTCAGCATTGACACCTTATGGTGTATTTAAATCCCTACCTTACATACAGTGGGGAGAACAAGTATTTGATACACTGCCAACCCATTGGCAGTGTATCAAATACTTGTTCTCCCCACTGTAGCTAAAGAGTGACACTGTGGAAGTAAGGCAGGGTACCCATGTGACTTCACCGCCCTGCGACGTCAACAACAATGGCAAGCAACTAGTTAATCTTTTTATTTGAAATTTCAAAAGTTTTATTTAAAACGAAAACAAAGACTGGTTTTAATATCAAATTATAACTTGTACTAACATTTATCTTTTAAGAACTACATGTCTTTCTATCCATGGTACCCTTTAAGAACTACAGTACATGTCTTTCTATCCGTGGTTCCCTTTTAAACACACCCCAATGTGTGGTCTCTTAGCATGAATTCTCTGAAAGAGCACCATCGGTCTCGCTGCAGGCTCACACTAAGTCCGAGTTTGTGGATCAAAGCGGCCTCAAAAAAAAAACAAAAAAAAAAAATCACGCATTGGAAAGCCCGGCCGCCCGCAAGTTTCTTCCTCACGATTTCTAGCAGTGATAACCCCCCCATGCTAGCTTTGAAGCTCCCCACGAGGGCGAAAGCGCCTCTAATTCCAGCCCAAAGTGCTTTAGAGCTTCTGGAGCAGGCGGAAGGACAGAAAAAAGGGAATGTAGAGCAGTCGCCAGCACCCGCTGACAAACGCCGCGAATCCCACTTGAATGACCGACTCTGAAAATCCTTTTCTTCACGCCTTCAATGACTTCAGAGGCGGTCTGCAAATAAGCAAAGAAACATTTGCTTTTCCGCAGGTTTCCCGTGGAACAAGTGTTTTCTCATATGCGAAATCTCTGATGTGTTGACTGAATTCAAACAGAGCTAACGCCGCATGTTGTTAGCTAGTGTAATCCGACGCATCCTTCTTGGAGGTCAAGGCGTCCCGTTATTGTACATGTTCTGATCAACGAAGATACTCGCTTTAAGCTTAATTGCCCACGTTTGCTCCCGGGGTTTGTCCAATCATCTCGGGTAATTTGATCAAAAGTCCTCTCGGCTAAAAGCGCTAGACTCAGCAACGCGACGGTGGGGGGGAGGAAAATATCATCCAGAGTGATGTATGGATGCAGGAGCGCAGATAAAGTCACGTCGGGGAGTCAATTCTTCACGCGCTTCATTGGCGAGGATGCAAAATTAGCATCGGAAGCTACCAATGGGATGCGGGGAGGACTCTTGATGAAGTGATGCTCGGCAGCCATCTTGGCATGACAGACGCCATTTTTCATAATCTGGACGTTTGATTATGAACGCCAAATGTGATTGATGAAGCTGTCGGTCGACGTTAGCGCAGCAGTCTCACCGCTTCCTTCAGGGAACAGCTTTAGCGATGTTTGCGTGTCTGTGGTGTTGGGATTTTTTGGGGGGGTGGGGGGGTTGTCAAACATGTTGGGGATTTTTTTCTTCTTCTCCCGGTTACATTTGTTGGGATTTTTTTTTTTTTTGGGTCACACGTGTTAGGGATTTTTTTGGGTTACATTTGTTGGGATTTTTTTTGGGGTCACACTTGTTAGGGATTTTTTTTTTCTTAGTCAAACAGCTTTTTTTTTTTTTTGTCAGATTTTTTTCGGTCAGACGTGTTAGGGATTTTTTTCGGTCACACGTGTCAGGGATTTTTGTTTCGTTCAAGGTTGTTGGGATTTTTTTTTTGGGTCAAGCGTGTTAAGGATTTTTTTTTTAGTCAGTTTTTTTTCCCTGGTCACACGTGTTAGGAATTTTTTCCCGGACACACGTGTTAGGAATTTTTTCCCGGTCACATGTGTTAGGAATTTTTTCCCGGTCACATGTGTTAGGAATTTTTTCCCAGTCACATGTGTTAGGAATTTTTTCCCAGTCACATGTGTTAGGAATTTTTTCCCAGTCACATGTGTTAGGAATTTTTTCGCGGACACACGTGTTAGGGATTTTTTTTTTTTAGTCAGTTTTTTTCCCGGTCACACGTGTTAGGAATTTTTTCCCAGTCACACGTGTTAGGAATTTTTTCCCGGACACACGTGTTAGGGATTTTTTCCCGGTCAAACGCGATGAGATTTTTTTTTTTCGGTCAAACTTGTTGGGAATTTTTCCCAGACACACGTGTTAGGGATTTTTTTCCCGGTCAAACGCTATGAGATATTTTTTTTTCGGTCAAACTTGTTGGGATTTTTTTCAGGTCACACGTGTTAGGGATTTTTTTCCCGGTCACACATGTTAGGGATTTTTTTCCCGGTCACACATGTTAGGGATTTTTTCCTGGTAAAACGTGTTGGGATTTTTTCCCGGTAAAACGTGATATTTTTTCAGTCAAACGTGATATCTTTTGGTCACATGTGTTAGGGATTTTTTGCGGTCACACATGTTAGGGATTTTTTGCCGGTCAAACGTGTTGAGATATTTTCGGTCAAACGCAATGGGATTTTTTTTCCAGTCAAACGTGATGGGATTTTTTTCCCGGTCAAACGTTTTAGGGATTTGTTTTCAGTCACACGTGTTGGGATTTGTTTTCGGTGAAACATCTTGGGATTTTTTTTCAGTCGCACATCCTGGGATTTTTTTTAAGGTCAAACATGTTGAGATTTTTTAGTCAAAGATGCAACATTTTTTAATGTCGAAGATTTTTTTTTATGTCAAATTCTGCATTTTTGGCAAAAAAATGGAGTTTGTCCAAAATGTTGGATTTTGTTTTACATTTTTTTGTAAAAAACCCATTTGTCCTTTTCTGGGCCAATTGGATGGCACGTTTGAAGCCACCAATGGCACTGAAGGATGAGCAACAAATACTGATCAACTCATTGGTTGCCATTGATGGTGATATACGTCCAATCTATTTGAAGTAGGAGGGTTTGCTGCCACCCACCCAGTTGAACGTCAACCAGTGACTCATTTCAATTCACAACAGAAGGACTAAAACAGCCACAAAACTTGACGTCTATCCCCGTAAATGGCAGTCAACGAGTTAACGTGTGTATGCCGTGAGTACAGTATTCAGATTATACTCGCTAACCCTGCTGCGTCTTATCAACTTAGCCTTTCACCAGACAGGCCTTATCTAAAGTAATCATCTTTATTCTAGCAGCCTGGGTCTGCTTTTTTTATTATTTAAAAAAAAATATATGACCTGTTATCTGGTGGTGACGCCACGTGGATTTATGTCATTTATCGGCTAGCTAACACATGAGCCAATATGGTTTCTATCTCTATTGCGGCTCTTTATGCCAACGTGGTCGAGAATTGTGTTATCGGCCACTTTGAAGGATCATGGGAGTCATGGTACTTTGATGGTGACATGCCTGACACGTACATCTAATCTATGAATTTTAAAGGTTGATCCGCCATTACATTTTGCGATTAATCTATGAATTGCTGTAATAAATAGCTGTATTTTCATTACAACGACAGCTATAACGATGAACACGAGTTTCTTGTAACAAACGCAACTTCAGCAGCATCCGCAGTGTTTCCTTGCTGACGATGTTCCTTTACGCTTGTTTCCATTCGGCTGATGATTATTTTCCTCTCCTAATTGCAGTGCACCACTTCCTGTCACTTTAATCACCATAATAAGCTTCGGTGTTCAATTAATGGCTTTTGAATGACACAAACAGCCTAATTAGCAGCAGCGGCGCGATAACGACACGACAGACGGGGGACGTGTTTTGACGAAAATGTCACGCATGTCCTCTCAGGGTGTCTGGTCGACGTATGAATTCATATTGTCATGTCGCCCCTAAATAATGCAGTCATTGCGCATTCCATCTGACCAGATGGTCATAATTTTGACCAAGACTTCCCTTTAAAGTCAAGTAACATTCAAGGAGGACCAACAACGACAAAATGTTTTTGTACACAGATGCACACAGAAAAAAAACTTTTGGACCCACAAAAAAAATCCTTTCCAATCATGGTCATTATTTAACACCAAAAACTTCGATTAAATGACATTCACACCTACGACTACAAAAAAATATTCACACTCTCGACTACAAGATCACCATTAAAAAAAAAAAAAAAGTAAAAATAGTGTTTAAAAAAATCCATAGCCAAAAGACATTTTTAAAGCAACACTGGGTAACTTTTCAACCTTTATGAAATATTTTCATAACATTTGTGATATGTCGACTGACAACTAGTTCAATGACACCTCTTTTATGTCTTGAAGGAAGTCTATCGCTTTCACCGACACTAAATTAACTACAAAAGATTAACTACAAATGTGCTCACTGCTTTACGGCATACGTCACTTCCCACTTTCCCCATTCATTATAAAGACGCAAGTCGATGCGAACGCTCTCGCGTGAATTTTGCAAAGATGGCAGAGCAACAAAAGAGACAAAAAGTTTTGTCTGAGGAGGAAAAAAATAAGAGGCTACCAGGATATACAGAATAAACAGTGGCCCCTCTTTCACTCGCTGGTGTGACCCCACCCGCCTCCCCGCCTCTGTCGGGGAGAGGGTGGGGGGGGGGGTTCATAGCCACACGATTGCTCACAGTCATATGCTATTGTTTAACCAAACTGGATTCATTACCTTATTATGTTGTTTAATCTGCAGGAGAAGAGGAGATTAAGTTTTGATTCATTGATGATTTTACGACACTGTTCGGGTGCGCTGGTCCTCATGGAAAATGCACTACTGCTTTTGTCCACCGGCGTCGCTAAAATCTACCAAACTGAAAAGTTACAAAGTGTTGCTTTAAACTAAAAATCTAACATTTGCTGACCCCAAATTCAACATTTTTGATATGGAACAAAATCTTAGCATCTTTGACCAAAAAAATCCCAACTTTTTCAACCCAAAAAATCCCAACATGGTTCACCAAAAAACAAAACAAAACAAAACAAAAAATCGACTCTTGACCAGAAGTGGGTAGTAACGCGTTACATGTACTCGATACATTTATTTGAGTAACCTTTTTTGGAAAAATGTAATTTCACTTGAGTAGATTTGTAAAGAAATTAGGCTAGTCTTACTCCGCTACTTTGGGCTACACAAGAGTCGTTACATTTTTCCTCTGAATTCTAAGTATTAGATTTATTTTTATTTTTTGCCAGCGATGCCAATAGTAGAGACGTGTCTGGTAGCTCTACCGATTTCACCAATGAGACGTCGCAACAATAATCACATGACTCCATTAAACCAATCAGACGCAAGCTTGCCATTCTATGCTCACGCCGGCCTGTTCAATCATGTGGTGTCTTTAAAGCACCTTTAAGTGTTTGAAATAGAGCGCTGCCCTCAACATGAATTGAAAGTGCGGATTCTAACCTCTCTCCCAGTTTTTATTTGGCACCGATTAACCTCGGAAAACCGGAAATATGGTCCTTTTAATTTCAAAATAGTTATGTAATTATGAAGGAACACTTCACTATTCAAACTAGAAACTATTTTCTCCATCAAAGGGCAGTCGTGCTGTTTGGACGAATAATACTTCATTAATGTTTTTTTTTTTTTTTTTTTTTTTTTTTGGAATTCAATGATTAAAAAAATTTTTTTTTTTGTATTTCTTTGGTTTAAAGTAGGGCTGCAGCTATCGATTATTTTAGTAGTCGATTAATTGATGACCTAGTTAGTTCGAATAATCGAGTAATCGGATAAGGAACATAAAAAATTTTAAATACCTGAGCTGAGTCTCAAACGGTATAAAACATATGAAAATGATAAAATGATCTATGTACAACAAAAGAATTGGCTAAGTTACATAGCAAAAGTCCGCTAGCTTAAATGCTGTAAAATGCTAACTTTTTTATTTTATTTTTTTACAATGCTCTTAACAAATGGTTCACACACATATTCCCACAGGAAACGGCTAAATATACCTATAAACTAAATTACGAAAGCACAAAAAAAAACCCAGCTCAAACAAAAACTTAGCTTATGTTTGTCTTAACAGGGAGCAGCTGGATTAAGCCATGTGAAATGTGGCAGACTAGAGGGCAGTGTATCCACCCAAATAAATAAAGTTAAATGCAAACACTTTCAAAACAAACCATTACAACGCCAATTTAATTAAACGAATACTGGAAGCAGCAAAATTTAATTCGAATCTTTTTTTTCCTACTCGAATACTGGAGTTAATCGATTAATCGTTGCAGCACCAGTTTAATGCGGTTATTTTAATGGGTTATAGTCAGTGTTGTTAATCTTACTGAAAAAAAGTAATTAATTATAGTTACAAATTACTTCTCCCAAAAAGTAATTGCGTTAGTAACTCAATTATCTGAATGTAAGAGTAATTAGTTACTTGGCAAAGTAATTGGTGATAATTACTTTTTTTTTTTTTCCTCAAAAAAAAAAAAAAAAAAAAAAAAAAAAACATTGGCCACACTATGTGAAGTTTTTTGTGAAGGTTTTTGGTACAATTGGCCCGAGCCCAATTCTTTACCCTAATTTACTCTTTACCCTGAATCAACTGTTAAAAGTTGTTAGAATTGCTCCCATTATTGCATTAGTTCCCTTCTCTCTACTTTCGACATATGAAAGTTTTAAAACTGTTTCATCATTTAAAGATAGATTCAAGTCAAGATTTTGCCGATTTAGAAGTATTTTATATAAAAAGTTACTTAGGTTCGCTAGGAAGGTTCTCTACAACAGAGCCGTCCTAAAAAGTCTACTGCTTCAAGATGGCGGCTGTCTACTAACGCATTTAGTGCCATGTCTGTCATTTTGCATCTAGTTATATCTATATACAGTACATGTGATATCTACCATGTCTACCATATCTACCATAACATGCAGGCGTAGTTTGTAGGCTATCGGCTACAACATGTATTATTGGAGCTACCTAGCATCGCTTTTGCTCGGCGTCACAACTTTCTTGCCTCCTCCCCACTCCTGCTCTGCTCTGTCGTTTCGGTGAGTCCGTCTCCCTCAGACTTTTCGACCAATATAGTAACGCATAGTAACGCATGCCTTTCCGTCCTCAGTAACGGTAACGGCGTTGCCAAGATGAGAAAAGCAATTAATTACATTACCCACTACTGAAAATAATAACGCCGTTAGTAACGCTGTTATATTGTAACGCCGTTATTAACAACACCGGTTATAGTACAGTATCAGTATAACAACTCCATCCATCCATCCATAGATAACTACTCAGAAAAAGTACACCATTATTTAAAAAAAAAAAAAAAAAATCCAACAAAAATATAAGCAGTTACTCACAATGTTACTCATTACTTGAGTTAGTCTTTTCACCAAATACTTTTTTTACTTGTACTTGAGAACATTTTTTGGACGCCTACTTTTACTTGAATAGTATTATTTTGAAGTAAAGCCTGAGTTATGCTCCCGCGTTGCGGTGACGGCGCAGCGACTACGGCGTCATTCGATGGTTCTCCGGTCAGGTGACGCGTTGCTCTGTAATTCACCGCCAAGCCACTAGAGAGGTGTTGTGTTGTTTGTACGGTTTTGCTTGTACAGGCATGCTTGTTGACTTCCTCTTGTCGAGTTTAATGGAGAAAAAATAAACAATGCAAGATGGAACGCTTGAATGTGGATCTTCAGCTCATCAACATGGAATAAATGTTGATCATACAAATGTTGAGGCGCAGGCAATGCAGAAGACTTTTTCGAGGCTGTCTGTCCAACTTTTGATGCCGCATAAAGTTCTTCTTGCCTCGGGTGAAAACCAGCTAGCTGTGGCGGCAATCTTCAAACTGGCGTCGAGCACTGCGTCCAGCGTTTTGTCCGAGGTCTGCAAAGACCTCCGGCCCGATTTGTTTGCCGTGTCATACAACTAGCAGGTGGGAAGCCATCGCAGATTTCTGGCGTCTATGGAACTTCCCAAACTGCGTTGGAACGTTATCATAAAAAGCACCGAGGCACTTTCAATCAGTGATGATGTATCGTGTGTGAACTGTCTGTTGTTGAAAATTAAAGATCAAAACAACTCTTTTGACACCAAAACTGTGCTTTATTCTTCATATTCTTGAAGTGTGACTCGTAAATAAGTCACAGACTCACAGCAAACATATGTACACTATAAAGGATGAAGTGCACTAACCAAAAAAAGACATAAAAAGCTGGCAGTTTTTGGCCGACTGGGTCACCGCTTCGTGTGGCCACTCGATTCCGAACACACACGTCTCGGTGGTTCTTCCATTTTTTTATTCAATCGCTGACCTTGCCATTTGGCAAACTTGATGTCATGACGAGACTTGCTCTTTGATGATACTCCCGTTGGCTTAGTCCGTTTTTGCGTCTAGCAAAATAATGTTTTACAATGGCGGTGATTTCACGCTGAAGCGGAAACAACAGTCTGAGCGAACCAATCACAGTCCATTTCCGCCATGTCATATGCGTTGACGTGACGCAAGGGTTTGAAAAATCAATAGGACCGCGTCAGGCTACGGCGCAGGGTCGTAAATGGGGTCTTCCTTGACGGCGCAGGTCTGACGTGGAAGTATAACTCGGCCTTAACGCTACTCTTGCTTGAGAAAATTTTTGGGCTACTCTACCCACCTCGGTTCTTGACTAGCGACTAAAGTCGATGCTTTCTGAAGCAATTTCGCCGCCATTTTGTTCAGCTTGCTTTGACAAAGGCCACCACCAAAACAGACAGCAAACTTTCCTTGGCCAATATTGGATTGTTCCAGTTCTTTGGTCAAAAAACATCAACAACAACAGGCAACTGAAACTGAAGGCATGAACTGAAAACTGATCGCAGTTGGTATCATACCTCGGCTCCCCGCTGCCTCATATATAATTTTGTCTGCCGTGTGATAGACATCTTCCCGCTTTGACTGTCCCCCAAATGTCAGTCGGCGCGTAAAGAGCGAAGTGGCCTTGAATGCTTAAACCGAGGCCTTCGCCGTTCCCATCTGTTGTGGCGCGGGTCGTAAATAAGACTCAAGAAAAGGTTGTCATCTTGTCACGTTTTAACGCAAAGAGAAACTTGACCGAACTACAACCCTAACCTTGACGCAAGGACGACGATTCATTCCCACAATACAGGAACGCGCTGGGTTTTTATCTTTGGAAGTTGAGTAAACAACAACATTCTGTTTCAGAACGCTTCTTTTGATTTGATTCTTTTCAAATATTCATTCGTGGCACTTTGATCCTGAGAGCGATATATAAACGTGGTTCAAAAGTAATCGCGTTATCCACGGAGACGCCGGTAAATAATCTTGTACACACAAGCTCCATCTAAGCATCAAACGTGATCGTTACAAAGCGGTGACAAAAACATATTAATTAGTGAAATGCATAATATAAATGGCAGGGCGCTGCGGATTTTAAATCAAATATTCCATCAGGCAATCATTTTCAGGTAACATCGTACTTAGCCAACAGTTTCTACTGACACTTTAGGGTCTGAATCGATCTTTGGCTACCAGCATGAAAGCCATATGTGATTTTTGTGTACTTGAGTTTTGCAAGTATAGGTTTTTCCCCCCCTAATTATGATCCCGACCAGCAAATGATATCAACAAAGATAACAATGTTGTTTGCAGAAAGGTTCAAAAGAAATGTGTTTAAGACATCTTCCAACAGAACGTCAACGCATTGATCCGACCTTTAAACCGCTCCATGTTTGGAATAAATTTGAAATGATTTGGATTCACCTCCAAAAATAAAGCAAATGGATCTAACATTTATAAGTTTTTAAGACACTGAAATATACGAGATTGGAAGAAAAACACGTTGTTTGGAGCAGTAAGGGAAGCCACCTGAGGGCACAGAATAATCGATACCTCTGCAGCATTGACGGCCATTTTGTGCCACTTAACGAGCTAGGTGGCGAGAGGTCAACGACGGAATGACTCACCCACATGATATCTGGAACTAGATCCAAACTGTTCATCAAGAAAGTTTTCTTAGCTAGCAATCAACACAATATTAACTTATTATATACTATTGTATTTCCTAAAACTGTTTTAAATGCATTTATACATTATTAGCTTATATGTATATCAGGGGTCCCCAATGACTGCTTACCGGGCCGCGCAGAAATAATAATTTATTAACGACTGCGTTCTGGCCGATTGACTTTGGCCTGTGCTGCTTAACACACCAATATCCCTGTCTATTCTAGATACAGTGGGGCAAATAATTATTTAGTCAACCACCAATTGTGCAAAGTCTCCTACTTGAAAAGATTAGAGAGGCCTGTAATTGTCAACATGGGTAAACCTCGACCATGAGAGACAGAATGTGGAAAAAAAAAACAAAACAGAAAATCACATTGATTTTTAAAGAATTTATTTCCAAATTAGAGTGGAAAATAAGTATTTGGTCACCTACAAACAAGCAAGATTTCTGGCTGTCAAAGAGGTCTAATTTCTTCTAACGAGGTCTAACGAGGCTCCACTCGTTACCTGTATTAATGGCACCCGTTTTAACTCATTATCGGTATAAAAGACACCTGTCCACAATCTCAGTCAGTCACACTCCAAACTCCACTATAGACAAGACCAAAGAGCTGTCGAAGGACACCAGAGACAAAATTGTAGACCTGCACCAGGCTGGGAAGACAATCTGCAATAGGTAATACGCTTGGTGTAAAATCAACTGTGGGAGCAATTATTAGAAAATGGAAGACATACAAGATCACTGATAATCTCCCTCGATCTGGGGCTCCATGCAAGATCTCACCCCGTGGCGTCAAAATGATAACAAGAACGGTGAGCAAAAATCCCAGAACCACACGGAGGGGCCTAGTGAATGAGCTACAGAGAGCTGGGACCACAGTAACAAAGGCTACTATCAGTAACACAATGCGCCGCCAGGGACTCAAATCCTGCACTGCCAGACGTGTCCCCCCTGCTGAAGCCAGTACACGCCAGGCCCGTCTGCGGTTCGCTAGAGAGCATTTGGATGATACAGAAGAGGACTGTGAGAATGTGTTATGGTCAGATGAAACAAAAATAGAACTTTTTGGTAGAAACACATGTTCTCTTGTTTGGAGGAGAAAGAATACTGAATTGCATCCGAAGAACTCCATACCCACTGTAAAGCATGGGGGTGGAAATATCATGAGAGATTTTGAGTGAAAATCTCCTTCCATCAGCAAGGGCATTGAAGATGAGACGTGGCTGGGTCTTTCAGCATGACAATGATCCCAAACACACAGCCAGGGCAACAAAGGAGTGGCTTTGTAAGAAGCATTTCAAGGTCCTGGAGTGGCCTAGCCGGTCTCCAGATTTCAACCCCATAGAAAATCTGTGGAGGGAGTTGAAAGTCCGTGTTGCCCAACGACAGCCCCAAAACATCACTGCTCTAGAGGAGATCTGCATGGAGGAATGGGCCACAATACCAGCAACAGTGTGTGAAAAGCTTGTGAAGAGTTACAGAAAACGTTTGGCCTCCGTTATTGCCAACAAAGGGTACATAACAAAGTATTGAGATGAACTTTTGGTATTGATCAAATACTTATTTTCCACCATGATTTGCAAATAAATTCTTTAAAAATCAAATAATGTGAGTCCCCCCCCCCCCCCCCCCCCCCCACACACACACACACACACATTCTGGCTCTCATAGTTGAGGTTTACCCATGTTGACAATTACAGGCCTCTTTAATATTTGCACAGAACTTGCACAATTAGTGGTTGACTAAATACTTATTTGCCCCACTGTATACAACTACAGAATGGGAGGTCGTCATAGAAATGCATGGATTAGAGTATTAGCAGTACATCTTGCTTTGTATATCTATGTGCGCTTGGCCTCGATAATAACAAATAACGTAGGTCGACGCCCATCATATTTGTTCCCGGAAATAATTATTCCCCACACTAGAATGACTGAAAAACGGACGTCTTTGGACAGATTTTTTATGGGGAAAAGGGAACCTCACGAGCCACAAGATGAGCCTACAACCTTGAAGAAAACAAAATCTATGCTACTTCCCAAACACTAAAGACCCACGAACTGCGAAGGAGTGGATTCGTGACCCGTATGTGAATAAACCGAGTGATTCAAGCATGTCTGTGCAACAGGAATATCAGCTTGTAGAGATCGCAAATCACTGCGACCTTAAAAGTACATTTGAGACAAAAACTCTGCCGAGGTTCTGGATTAATGTCATTTCGGAATATCCTGACATCGCTAGGAGAGCACTGAAACAAACGAAACAAGCTCAGGCCTCCCACGGATTCAGCGGGTGAGTTGTATTTTCCCTGCACTTAACACGACAGGGCTAAAAACAAATGTTATTTT
Source organism: Corythoichthys intestinalis (assembly GCF_030265065.1). Classification (NCBI taxonomy): domain Eukaryota; kingdom Metazoa; phylum Chordata; class Actinopteri; order Syngnathiformes; family Syngnathidae; genus Corythoichthys; species Corythoichthys intestinalis. The sequence goes on from NC_080414.1 coordinate 10,279,164, forward strand.
ATATTTGCTGTGTTTTTCTGCCGCACATTGCTGGTGTTCTGACAAATTTGGCATGCGCGCAATGTTAAAAATCACCGCGAATGCATCGATTCCAAAGTACACACTATACTTTCTTTAAAGAAAGGAATATTAACTTGCATTTGCCATGTTAGCTGCACACAACAACTGCACGCAGCTCTCACTTAATGACTTCGCCGTGTCGTTAAGCAATAATTTACGCCATTTTCGTGTTGCACATGTATGTTTATGATGTAAATAGTTTTTTAGTACCGTTGGATAACATTGAGAGTCCAACTAAATATAAAAGAGGGCTTTTTTTCACCGTCACAAAAGCTTTGGGGGAGAAATTTTATAAGGGTGCAAAATTTGACAGAACACCGGTCCGTGAAAAAAAAAAGACCCAAATCACACCGGTCCGTGGTGGGTGGAAAAAAGGTTGGGAACCCCTGATGTATATAATGTATTAATAAAATGTTGGAGCAATGCATAACTATTATTTTTTTAACAATTTCAGGCACAAGGAGGTTAAAGTAATTAAAATTAAGAAAAAAAAAAACACTTTGGTGAAGACCTCAAGTATTACTCAGAAAAAAATGTTTTAGAGTACGATGGAGAGAAAAAAAACTGCTTTAAAGGTGTTTAACTCATTGCATGCCATTGACGGCATGATTGGACGTCAAGCGCAGTCAATGGCAACCAGTGAGGCGGACCTTTGCGGTTAAACCAGACCCCTATTCGGACCCTACACCATAGCCTGACGTGCGCCTCTCAAAAAAACCCGACTACGCGTCGTGATGTGAACATCAAAGGAATGTGATTGGTCCGCTGCAACAGAACATCGCTTCAATGATACCTGGCGTCATCTAGCGTCGTGAATGGGTATAACATCTAGACCGCGAATATAAGACGACCCCCTCTTTTTCAATCTTATTTCAATGCAAAAAACACCGTCTTATATTCGGGCAAATACGGTATTTTTGGTCATTTAAAACTGAATTTACCGCGGATAGGAACGTATTTTGGGCTCTCCTGTTCGCTATCTGTGTTGTTGTGGAGACGACTTCTGACGTGCAAGAGTGACGTTGCTCGTTAAGAACACATCACGCATATAAATGAATCTGATTGCACGGACGATTTCGTTCGGGCTCGAAAGGCCAATAAGGAGCTGGGTCCCAGACTCTATTGCTAGAACAGTGATGAGTCTGGAGTTCCAGGCTATAGGGTCAACGCTGTCGCTTCGTTGTCACCGCAACACAGAAACATGAATCTGCCTTAAATCGGAAGTTCAGAAATTTTGACATTACGCTCAATATTTGAGTTAGCGGGGGTTATATTAGTTGGTAGAGTTGATTTCAACAAATTCCGTACAGTTTGTAAATTACTTTTTAGTTTCAGGACTCCGGAGTGGCTAGGGTGGCTCGAGTAATTGGGCCAACTTAGCATGCAAACGATACAGATCTACGAACTAATCCAGCATAGTCGAATAAATTCAAAATGCAGATCAATGTTCCAAAACACCCATGCGGCCAAAACAATGTAACAAAAAAACTGCCGCCGTTCATTTCATTCTGTAGGACTACTTTTTTTAATGTGTAATAAGATTACAATAGAGAGAAGTGCTTCGGCCACTCGTGCTCATGCTGCATTCGAGGAAAATGGGAAGTCGGACTTATTCCGCTCGGATGGTACAAGTTGTGACCTCAAAGCGTTCCAAGCGAATGTAAACAGCAAAGACGGCTGATCACAACAAGTTGTTTTTTATTTTGGCCATCAAAAGACATTTTGACCTCCAGCAAACCTGCCTTCTCGTAAGCAATCGAATACTGGACGCCTTCCAATGATATTTTTCCAGATCGAAAGTTGTAAAATGACTTCCCACCTTCCTTGAATGCAGTATCAGTCTGTTGAGTTAACCAATAGCTGGCAACATGGTGAAATGTGCATTTGGAGGCTGTGGAAACAGACAGAAGAAATGGGCAAAGGAAAGTTTCCACAAATTTCCTATGGAGAACAAGGAACATTATAAACTGATGACTTGCTGCTGGCTACGACATAAAAAAATCAGCGGTGAAAAAAACGGATCCTGCCCTGCTCCTCTGCAGAGCTTCTGGATTACAAATTTTGCTGTTCATACTGCAAATTAAAGATGTCCCGATCGATCGGCAAAGTATCGGAATCGGCAAAAAAACATTGGACATGCCTTTTTTTTAATGTATATATATATTTTATCTAAATTGTTTTCTAATTGTATTTAACGTTACAGACAAAATGTCAAACTCATCCAGAGTAGTTTTGGCTTAGAGTAGGGCTATCAAATTTATTGCGTTAACGGCAGTAATTAATTTTTAAAAATTAATCACGTTAAGTAATTACCGTATGCGCTGCACGACCCACTCACGCGTTGTCGCGTTCAATCTATAAAGATGCCGTTTTACCTATAGATAGCGCTAAACGGCAGCGTATAATGAGTAGAGAGAATTTTGACAGCCTTTGGAGCCATTTTTATGTGGCTAAAGCCTTACAATACCTCTCTCAGCAATTAAATATAAAGTGGGAATGAGGGGGAAAAAAGGTAGTAGTTGATCATTTTCTTAACACTCTATGTTCTTTCCCAACGCAGAGAAGATATATCAATTGGTAGCCCTTCGCACAGTCATGTTTGCACTTCCCATCATGCATTTGGGCAGAAGTTAAATGGCTGAAGTATCATTTACTGAAAGCTCAACAAATACACTAGATGGCAATATTTAGTCACAATATACAAAGTCACATTTATCCTTTAAGAATTACAAGTCTTTCTATCCGTGGATCCCTCTCACAGAAAGAATGTTAATAATGTAAATGCCATCTTGAGGATTTATTGTCATAATAAACAAATACAGTACTTATGTACTGTATGTTGAATGTATATGTTCGTCCGAGTTTTATTTAATGCATTGCCAAAATGTATATGATCGGGAAAAATTATCGGGAATGTTTGGAATTGAATCGGGAGCAAAAAAAAAAAAAAAAAAAAAAAAAAGCAATTGGATCGGGAAATATCGGGATTGGCAGATACTCAAACTAAAACGATCAGGATTGGATCAGGAGCAAAAAAACATGATCGGAACAACCCGACTGCAAATATTTACATGCAATGCTAAGTTATAATAACTTTATCCTGAAAACATAGCCAACACTATCGATCACATGGGTCATCGACGATTTTCAAGTGTGCATATGTTGTTTTTTTATTGGAATGATAAATCGGCCTAATTCACTCGCGCTAGCTTAGCCACTCTGAAGCCCTGAAACTAACCCATAAATTAACAACACAGAATTTAATGGAATCAACTTCACTGACTAATTAAACACTCCCTAACTCGAAGATTAAGCATGATATGAATTCTGAACTTTCCCTTTAAGAATAAAAAGAAATTAGTACATGAAAGGGTTTTAATCTATCAAGGCACACCACAACACATTGTGGTGATTGATTGATTAATTAGCATGCTAGCAGTTTGCAGGATCGAATCTCTGCTCGGGTCTTTAATTCTTGGAATTTCCCCTCATGTGTAAGCTATAAAACAAATTCTAACCACTAATTCACCGCACGACTGATACGCCAACACAGATCAGACAACATACTAACATATTGCGTTCCAGCACACGCTCCCAATGTCATAAATCAAATATCGGAACGCTCAGATTCCTTCATCTCCGTCTTGTCTGATCTGCTTGTTGTCTCGTTTGCGAGAAAGAAAAACAAGAGGACTCATTCGAATGCAGATGCCTTTCTGGGCGCCGCTATCGGTCGCCATCGGCAAGACTGCGCCGTGGTGACTCATCCGGGGAAGCGTGACATTTAGGGTATAATCAGTCTGCCGTTTGCCTATTGTTCTTATTCTCTTTGTATCAGTTGATAAAACTGTCAAAGGCATTCAAATTCCAGATGGATGTTGAGGATCTTCAGTCAGAAAAAAATAAATAAATAAATAAAATAATCCATGAATATTAGAAAATTAGCTATTCAGAAATGATATGCTACTAGCCATCCGCCCCCCTCCCACCCCAAAAAAGACAATTTGCGCTAAATTTAGTCTCGTTTGTTGTCATATAGACCATCTCTATACTGGAAAATAATGTGCCTCATTGGAACTCAGGTGTCTCAGTGCTGCTGTTCACCCAGGCGAGAAGACATAACACATCAATCACAGATGTAAGTGTCAATGATCTATTTTCAAATGCAGCAAAACGGCTGCTCTTTCAGTTTGAAGTGCTTCCCAAGGGAGAGCCATCGAAAGTGGAAAAGATAATCAGCACTTTTCATAAAAAAAGAGCTCGTTAAAGAAGATTATTTCCTTCCAAACGCTGCGGCACTCTAGCCTAGCCTTGATGACAACTCCTGAGTTTCTTCTGTTCTGCTCATTTATTCTTTGTCCTTGTCTCTCAGCAAGGTCCCTGCCTTTATACTCTTTTTTGCTTTGAGAGTAAAATGATTTGTGAGGAGTAAAATGTTGTTAAGTGTCTGGTTAGCTCTGCTTCACTTGCCTGTGTTTGCGTCCACCGACAGGGAACACAGTGCCAAATTGAGACAGCGAGAGTCAAAACAGCATCGTCTGACATCTTGATTTTGTTTTCCGGCTGAGATCTTGTCCAAAACAACACGTATACGAGTAGTTTCACACGGGCTGGTTTTCTCTGTCTTGTAGCTTTTCGTCTGAAAAGTACATCCAGCACTGTTTATAGACCACTTACTGCAAGTTAAGGCTGACATACAGCTAATAACTGCCTGAAAACCAGCTCATGGAACTGACTAACGCCTGAGTTATGCTCCCACGTTGCGGTGACGGCGCAGCGAATATGATAGTTGTCCGGCCAGGTGAAACGTTGCTCTGTAATTCACCGCCAAGCCACTAGAGGGGTGTGGCGTTATGTTTGTACAGTTTTGGGGCATGCTTGTTGACTTCCTCTTGTCTAGTTTAACTCATTTGCTCCCCAAAACATATAAATACGTTCTATTTCTGTTGTTTCAGTGTCCTAAAGACGTATTCATACATCTTTTACGTTTTTTTTTTTCTTTTTTTTTCCATAAAGACATCTCTGGGTCCTGATTCAAATCAGCCCCAAAGCACAAAGCTGAGAACCCATTTTAAAGCAATAAAACTGGCCACTGGAGGGCAGTAGCGCATTTGGTAAGACCCGCAACCCGATTCAACGGCAACGAACGGCAGGGCCGCACGGTTGGAGCGCCGGCGTAATGATGCCAGGCGGCGGACGACCAAGCAGAAAAACCGAGAGGACGCCTGGGATGCCAGGCGCTGGACGACCGAGCAGAACGACCGGGACCACCAGTGCAGCGGAAGATTCATTGAGTCCGTGCTGCTCGCCGAGCAGACCCCGCAGAGACTAAAAAAAAAAATCCATCTTTATGAGACAGGCAGCGATGAGGGAAAAGTTTACCCGGCTGTCTCGGCGACTACAGCGTCATCTTGGTGACAACAGCGTCATCTCTCAGTTATGTGTAAATAAATTATTACTTTGCTATCAAAAGCTCTATTTGTCTTCTTTATGAAATTTTGTAAAAGGAAAACATTCAGATGTTTGATGTAACTAAAGCAAAAAAAAATAGCTGTGTTAAAGTCAATGTTTGAAATGTACGTTTTCGCGAAAAGCTCAATTTCTGTTTTTTCATCAGTAATTGGAAAATTGCCCCAACTAAGCTATTTTCTAATAGGGATTTCTAAAGAATTGAAAAAGATATGAACTTTTTTTACTGCTGAAAGAAGAGAGTCTAATCTCTTTTGGTGGGTTCCATGTTTATATAGCGATAGAGCAGAATTTTCTGTGAGCCTTGCAAAATCAGTCAAAATCCAGTAAAACTGCCAGGAGCGAAGGGCCTTGCTCTGGTGAAAATGGCTGGGAGTGAATGAGTTAACGGAGAAAAAATAAACAAAGCAAGATGAAACGCTTGAATGTGGATCTTCAGCTCATCAATATTAAATAAATGTTGATCCCACAAATGTTGAGGCGCAGGCGACGCAGAAGACTGTTTCGAGGCGGTTGTCCAACTTTTGATGCCGCATAGAGAGTTCTAGCCTCAGGTGGAAACCAGCTACCTGTGGCTGATAGCTTCAAACTGGCGTTGAGCACTGCATGTTTTGTCCCAGGTCTGCAAAGACCTCCACCCCCAATTTGTTTGCCGTGCTCTCCAACCAGCCAGTGGGAAGCCAGAGCAGATTTCTGGTTTCTATGGAACTCCGTTGGAAGACTTGATGTTAACGTTAACTCATAAAAGCAACGAGGCACTCTCAATCAGTGATGATGTATCGTGTGTGAACTGTCTGTTGTTGAAAATTAAACATCAACTCTTTTGGCACCAAACCTATGCTTTATTCTTCAGATACTTTAAGTGTGACACGTAAATAAGTCACAGACTGACCGCAAACATGTACACAATAAATGAAGTGCACTAACCAAAAATAGGACAAAAAGTGATAAAAAGTTGGTAGTTTTTGGCCGACTGGGTCACCGCTTCGTGTGGCCACTCTATTCTGAACACACACGTCTCTGTGGTTCTTCCTTTTTTTTTTTTTTTTTTTTTTTAATTCAATAGCTGACCTTGCCATTTGGCAATCTTTATGATGTCTTGACTTGCTCTTCGGTGATACTGCCGTCGGCTTGGTCCATTTTTGCGTGTAGAAAAATAACGTTTGATTCTATTCTACAATATCGGTGATTTCGCGTTGAACCGGAAACAACAGCCTGAGCGGACCAATCACAGTCTATCTCCGCCACGTCATATGTGTCGACGTGACGCTAGGGTTTGAAAATTCAATAGGAACACGTCAGGCTACGGTGCAGGGTCGTAAATCAGGTCTTCCTTGACGGCGCAGGTCTGACGCGGAAGCATAACTCCTTAATGGCGTACCCGAGCAACACGTCACTTCCGCTCATTCACATTCATGACATTAGCTACTGTTGCTAAGGGGGGGACACGCCACCGTTTGTCCCCAATAGGAAATGAATGGAAATCGTGTACGAAGGAGATTTTTACAGAGCTAAACCTACCGAATTATCTCCGAAAATGAAGTCCCTGGTGCCAAATTCACTGGCAAAGATGTGGAAGAACATAAAAATGTTCAGTTAAAGAGATGGCTTGAGTGTCGAAGGCTGAAAAAGACGAAAAAAACGAGCCGACCTAAACATAGCCTTAGCGTTTTTTATCGACGCATCAGACAATGACATTCTCCTGTTTCAACAAGCTATCCTTTACCACCAGCCCTGTCTTATATATTATATCCTCGTCCTACGTCTCTGAGCGTTCTTGGGGGTAATTTAGTTAGTTTCGTGTAGCGATCGCAATGCTACACAGTGAGAGCCAACGTACACTTTTAATTTTTTCATTGATAAGAAATCTTTATTTACACTTCCTGTATATTTTTACGTAAGTTAAAAATATCAAAATGGCTTACGCCTGTCCTCTGAAAGACCATGCCAACCCAACAAAATGTTTACTGTATATGAAATGTGAATGGATTCTCCCAGCTACCGTTAAAAGTCCGTGCAAGGTGATTTATTCACGTTTTTTTCTTCAAAGTTTTTGGTTTCGGGAAATGTATGACGAAAACATCCTTCATATGTTGTAATGTCTAGAGTCGTTTCTACAACTTCCAAAAAATGTAATGTGTGATCGGCATATTCGTTTTTGAAAGATTACCGGAGAAAAGTAGCAGAATTTACATTGTCTCTATGCGAGGACGGGTCTATAATGTCCCACTTCTACTTTACTTCCGCTTTACGATACGAAGTCACGGTCTAAAAATAGCATGCGTGCGGTACGCCATTGGTAGTACCTCTTGAATTTGATTGACAAAGCCCACCAATGACATTACGGAAACTTGAGAAAAACAGCTCTGGTACTACATTTTTTGATGGACACAAAGACTCCTCTATCCCAACCTGAGGACCAGGAAGAAAAACTGACCAACCAGTTATTGACAATTGCCTGACTGATGATCCTGTCATGATCATTTCATTTTCTGGGCATGAAATTGCTTGCAACTGAATAGTCCAGCAGCAATCGATTCTATGCCTTGACCACATCAAGCCTGGATGCAATAATTGACCAACCAGTGATTGTTTCTCTTGACTAACGACTAACAATAGTCACAATAGGATACAGACTAAAATGTCCTGAACCTGAAAATTCTACATACACTAAAACATATCCTTAAAACGCGATATGTGTTTTCTCCTAAGCCACCAACAGATTATAACTTTAGCTTGCCACAGTTGTGTGTGTGTGCGCAGTTCACTGAACTAATTGGCGATGACCTGTTGGCCGGTTTGGCGAGTTCGGAAATTTTCGGGGTTGAATTCCAGTTAATGTGGTTTGAAAAGCCATCTCGCTGGGAATGGGGGATCCTGGGCTCATTACCAAGAGTGAGAAAAGGTGACAGTGGATCCCCGACAGTAGTGGTCCCAGTCATTAGTCGTCGTGTTTGCTCCCGCAGGGATATGATGCTGTAACTACAGTATCCTGACTGCGGGGCAAAAAAAAGGCAACGCAGGTGACTGATTTTATAACAGATGCGCTTCTCTGGATGCAACATTATTGAAAAAAACATCCGGAAGGTCTGAATTCTGATGAATAAATGATGGACTCCCTTATGACTTAATCAATACAATCATAAGAGTACTGTTATGCAACATCATTTGTCACTTTTGCTTTAATGACGGCATGCCTCCACACTCAAATGCTTTACTATTATTATTACTTGCGCTAGACATTGTCTACTCACTCAATCTCATTGGAATTCACGTCAGATGGACAAAAAGAGCCACATGATTGGATGCCTATCATCGTACATGAAAGAGTTAATAGCAGCAGCTGCTCTTGTTCTGCCACAAGATGACATTCCGGGATTTTGTGTCCCCACACAATGTCTCAGGTGAATAAATAAAACAAAGCGCTCGCCACGCGGCGGCCTCGCTCGCATTCAGACGAGATGAGAATAGCAAAAGTTGCGCCCACCTGCACGCACGGAGCATCCTGTTAACCTTCAGAAATTCTCCAGGGAGAGCTGCAGTGACTCGCTGACCTGCAGACTCAACTCGTGAGTCGGACGATTCTTAAATTAGACTGAACAACGCTGAGACAAAACCTGGGACTTAGCTGTGAAATGACATCTAAATACATTCTGAGACTTTGGGGAGCCCAGGCCCAGACAGAGCATAAACCAAGATCACTGGGATCCCAGACCAAGACAAGACCAAGATTTCCGGGGATCCCAGACCGAGACGGGACCAAGATTTCCGGGGATCCCAGACCGAGACGGGACCAAGATTTCCGGGGATCCCAGACCGAGACGGGACCAAGATTTCCGGGGATCCCAGACCGAGACGGGACCAAGATTTCCGGGGATCCCAGACCGAGACGAGACCAAGATTTCCGGGAAATCAGACCGAGACGAGACCAAGATTTCCGGGAAATCAGACCGAGAAGGGAACAAGACCTCCGGGAACCCAGACCGAGACGAGACCAAGACCTCCGGGAACCCAGACCGAGACGAGACCAAGACCTCCGGGAACCCAGACCGAGACGAGACCAAGACTTCCGGGAACCCAGACCTAGACGAGGCCAATATTTCTGGGAACCCAGACCGAGACGAGACCAACATTTCTGGGAACCCGGACCGAGACGAGACCAACATTTCTGGGAACCCAGACCGAGACGAGACCAACATTTCTGGGAACCCAGACCGAGACGAGACCAACATTTTTGGGCAACCAGACCCAGACGAGACCAACATTTTTGGGCAACCAGACCGAGACGAGACCAAGACTTTTTGGGAACCCGGACCGAGACGAGACCAATATTTCTGGGAACCCAGACTGAGATGAGACCAATAATTCTGGGAACCCAGACTGAGATGAGATCAAGACTTTTGGGAAATCAAACCCGAGACGAGAACAAGATTTCTGGGAACACAGACCGTGGCAAGACCAAGAATTTTTGGGAACCCAAACAGAGACGCGACCAGGACCTTATGGGAACCAAGACAGAGAAGAGACCAAAACATTTTGGGAAAGCAGACCGAGACAACCACTTTTGGGAATTCAGACCAACACGATTTCTTGGGAACCCAGACCGAAACAAGACCAAGACTTTTTGGGAACCCAGACTGAGATGAGACCAAGATTTCGGGGAACTCAGACCCAGATGAGAAAAATATTTTTGGGAACCCAGAGTGAGAGGAGACCAAGATTTCGGGAAACCCCGACAGAGACGAGACCAAGACATTTGAGAAACCAGACAGACGAGACGAAGACTTTTGGGAAACCAGACTGAAACAAGACCAACATTTTTTGGAGCCCAGACCCAGACGAGCCTGACATTTCTGCAAATCCAGACCCAGACGAGACCAAAATTTTTTGGAGCCCAGACTCAGATGGGAATCCAGACCCAGAAAAGACCAACATTTCTGCGAATCCAGACCCAGACGAATCCAGACAGACAAGATTTTTGGTGACTGTGAAAGAATATTTTATTCATGCTTATAAAACACAATTATTAACTGCTATGAAACTTTATGCTTGCATGTGAGACTGTATTCATGTCCGTGCGTTCCAAATATGTGTGCTTCATATATTCCTTTGAACTTCCACAATGACGTCTGTTGACTGCCTTATCAAGATATGACCACCAGCCAGAGCTAGTTTCCAAGGTCATAACTCAGGATGTTTTTCTGTAGAAATTCCCCAGGTTGGGCTGTAATTGGTTTTCCTTCATTTTAAACAGTAAGCATCCAGTTTGAAATAAATAAGAAGTAGTTAGAGCTGACTCACTTCCCAAACTGTTGCTATTCTGAACTAACCAATCATTGCGCACCACACACCCACTGCTATGACATGTTTTCACTATTGCTACTAAATAAAAAGGCAATACCGGAACTCGGCAGTTGGGAGACACTAGCGACGCTACACAGCCATGTGGAGCCTCGCAGCTGCCGACCTCGTGTGCACGTTAAACTTTGAAGCTGACTTCAGTGATTCCTGACTGCAAATGGTTTCATCCCCGATAGGTGAGAGGTTTCTCTCGTTGTGACTGTCGAATACTCATGTGTTTTATTTCCTGACAGAGACCCAGACAGGGACAAGACCAAGATTCTTGGTAACCCAGACAGAGACAAGACCAAAGATTCTTGGTAACCCAGACAGAGACAAGACCAAACATTCTTGGTAACCCAGACAGAGACAAGACCAAAGATTCTTGGTAACCCAGACAGAGACAAGACCAAAGATTCTTGGCAACCCAGACAGAGACAAGACCAAAGATTCTTGGCAACCCAGACAGAGACAAGACCAAAGATTCTTGGCAACCCAGACAGAGACAAGACCAAGATTCTTGGCAACCCAGACAGAGACAAGACCAAAGATTCTTGGCAACCCAGACAGAGACAAGACCAAAGATTCTTGGCAACCCAGACAGAGACAAGACCAAAGATTCTTGGCAACCCAGACAGAGACAAGACCAAGATTCTTGGCAACCCAGACAGAGACAAGACCAAAGATTCTTGGTAACCCAGACAGAGACAAGACCAAAGATTCTTGGCAACCTAGACAGAGACAAGACCAAAGATTCTTGGCAACCTAGACAGAGACAAGACCAAAGATTCTTGGCAACCCAGACAGAGACAAGACCAAAGATTCTTGGCAACCTAGACAGAGACAAGACCAAAGATTCTTGGCAACCCAGACAGAGACAAGACCAAAGATTCTTGGCAACCTAGACAGAGACAAGACCAAGATTCTTGGCAACCCAGACAGAGACAAGACCAAGATTCTTGGCAACCCAGACAGAGACAAGACCAAGATTCTTGGAAACCCAGACAGAGACAAGACCAAGATTCTTGGCAACCCAGACAGAGACAAGACCAAGATTCTTGGCAACCCAGAAAGAGACAAGACCAAAGTTTCTTGGTAACCCAGACAGAGACAAGACCAAGATTTTTGGGAGCAAAGACAAGAATCAAAATGTAATCTCATAAACACAACCAGTCCTGAGACATTACAACACCTCTATACTAAAAAGCATATCCTGCGTATGGAAAGCTCATTAATTAGCATGTGTGTAAAGCAGCCAGACTGTCAAAACACACAAAGATCTTCTCTCCCTGCACCTTTTTTCCTCCAACACTATCTGGTAAGTGACACAAGGAATAGTTGGCTCCCGAGACGGCATAATTACGACTTATTTGGAAGGGCAAAATGTTTACCGTGAAGGGAAAGCGCTTTGGAGTCTATTTGCTTTTTTTGTGTGTGTGGCGGCCGTCTCGGCGGGACGAGCCCCGCGGGACATTGATGAATATTTCAGGACGACAGCACGGCGGCTCCAGTGTGGTCCCGCTCGCACAATGAAAAAACAAATTAGCGAAGCGGGAAACCCCGCTGCCGGGTAAACGACGGGAATTATGAGCGTGTTGATCAAAGGCGCGGCCGCACGGAGTTACGGCTTTAGTGATTTGGACGTAAAAAACCCCCCGCCTTTTAGAGCTTATTAAGATTTACTGGGCGCTCTTATTTGTCCGGACGTTTATCGAGAGATCAAACGTCAAATAAAAATGTTTATTTGTGCAAATGAGCTATTTGGAACAAAGGTGTTTAAAATGTAATTGGAGATTTCTTGCATCAATTTTCAGGCAGATGCCAAGATTTAAATTTAGTGCCTTGGACAGTGATAGACGTCCCATCCATTTGAAGTGGGAGGGTGGCAGTGAATGAACGAACGTTCATTCGCTGCCACCCTCCCACTTCAAATGGATGGGACGTCTACAAGTGATAAACTCGTTGCATGATTGGACGTCTTTCATCGTCAATTGCAGTTAATGAGTCATCGCCGAGGTTGGTGTTGCGTGTGTTCATACCTTCAAAAGGCCATCAGGACACACGACGTGTTCTCCGGGGGAGTTTTTGAACCAAACACCGCCTAATTGCAGTCCAGCTGTTTCCCAATTTGATAACACGCCAGCAATTAATGAGACAATGGGACCTCCTGCAGGGAAGGAGAACGACAGGATGACACATTGTGCCGTCATTTAGCTTGTTGTCAGGAAAAAAACAAACAGAAAACTGAATTGACGGAAAAATGGCTGCATTACGTTGATATTTAAATTAGTGCTGTCAAATTTATCGCGTTAACGGACGGTAATTGATTTTTTAAAAATTAATCAGATTAAAATATTTGACGCATTTAACACATGCGCGGAATGACCCACTCATGCATTGCTTCAAACAGATTACAAAGACGCCGTTTTCTGCTCATTGAGAGCTAAGACGCAGAGGAAAGGCAGTGGACACAGGCGTTCATTGGAACGCGCCGTTTATTGGCATAAGCTTTGGCAACTCCTTCACAACAAACATAAGTATTATTTAGTGAAAGCACAACAAAAATAAGATTCCTATCTAAAAAAAAAAAATGTTCACAAAAAGAAAAGCTGGCATTCCCAATCAAAATAGCTATGCAAAATACACATAAAACTTCCTCAGACTTTGGTCAAACTATTCAAACATTTCGTTTAGCTCAACAAATACACTGGATGTCAATATTTAGTCACAATATACAAACTATCAGTGGTCTCGTACGTTGTGAAGCCCGCACTCAAATGATCGTGAATCAGTCTAAAAAAAAAAAAAAAAATAAAAAAAGGGAAGCTACGGAGTCAGTCAAGGGACAAAACACTCATTGGATTGATTTCTATGTAATTTAAAACTCGCCATTGACACCTTGTGGTGTAATTCAATCACTATCTTACATAGTTAAAAACACTGTGGAAGAACAGCTGTGACGTCACCGCTCGACGACGTCAACAATGGCAAGCTACTAGTTTATTTTTTGATTGAAAATGTTACAAATTTTATCAAAACGAAAACATTAAGAGGGGTTTTAATGTAAAATTACTATAACTTGTACTAACATTTATCTTTTAAGAAGTTCAAGTCTTTTTATCCGTAGACCCCTTTAACAGAATGTTGATAATGTTAATGTCACTTTGTTGATTTATTGTTATAAACAAATACAGTACTTATGTCCAGTATGTTGAATGTATATATCAGTCTTGTGTCTTTCCATTCCAACAATAGTTTACAGAAAAATATGGCATATTTTAGAGATGGTTTGAATTGCAATTAATTATGATTAATTCATTTTTAAGCTGTGATTAACTCCATTAAAAAATTTAATCATGCCAGGCCCTAGGGGGCAGTGCAGATTTACAAAGCAACAGCAAATGATGCACTTTGACCTCAGCCCGGAAGAAAACATGCCCAACCATTCCAAGCAATGGCATTTTCTTTTGTTCAAAAAGGCACAAAAACGGAAACATTCAACATTTAAATTTTATAAATATTAAAACAGTAAACTAAAGCTTTCATTAGCTGTTTTTAATATTTAATAGCACCGCGGCGCATGCCCAATGTGACGTGCACGAGTGCTGACGTTATCAGCTCGGGTCCCGCGCGGCAGGAGCTATTGATATGCATGCGGAGCCAGCCCCCCTCAAGCCCCCGCAATCGAATTCTTCCACTTTGGAGGCAGGATTCAGAATTTTTCGTCTTCGCCTTCCGTCTCTCGCCGACACCATATGCACGCGAGGCAATTCCGCTACCCAGTCATTGCGTTTTCGTGTCGCAGAGTTGCCATGTAAACTGCCCCTTAGGAAGCCAAATTTTTCTTTCCAAGTTGGTGCAATGGCCCAATTGCCCAGCCAATCAGAAGCCACGTCCTGAAAAGTAAGGCTGATGAATTTCTATTTTCTAAAAGATGATGGCGTTGTCATTGCTTTCTCCCCGAACGAGGCCACCAAAGTCACCTTTTGTGCAGAGTCAGGGAAACGCCGGACAGCCTTGAACTCCCCGAAGGCGCCGCCGTGTCTTTTCCGCACACCTCTGTGCGCCCGTCGCCCTATTAGCGCGGCGGCGGCATTATGCAAGGCCCGGCCGTGATTAATGATCCGAGCGGACACCTTTTTTGTTTGCGCCGACGGAGTGGGATGAAGCATAATCCAGCGGAAATCCTGGAGCGTGTCCATTTGTAGCAGAAGTGCAGAAAAAAAGCGAGGACGTCCGACGAAGCCATCAAGAGCTCACTTAACTCTCGAGAGACGTTTGGCGCGGACAAATTAAATCAGGTAACTCGGAGGCGAATTACAGGCGCTGCCGCTTCTGAAAACTTCACCACGCCGGTTTGTCCTAATTGCTCCCATGAGATTAATCTTGGATCGAGAAAATACACCAAATCGGGGTTTTTTTTCTCGAAGGTTCATGCGCCAGAGGAGCAGTAAGAAGGAAAGCGGTAATTGCGATGGGAAAAAAATATGTGTAAACCTATATCATTTAAACATACTTCATTAACTCACTGACTGCCAATTATCCATCCATTCGCAGCTCCCAGTGAATCAGATCGGACGTCTAGCGCCATCAAACAGGGGGATAAAGAATTCTAGTGCAGGACAGAAAATCTCAAGTCCACCCCAAACTGTAAGTCGAGACAGACAAGGCCAAGATTGTGACGCAAAACCCAGATTTCCCAGAGTCGAGACCACGACGCAGATTTTCGAGGGTCGAAACCAAGACCCAGATATTCGAGAGTCGAGACCCCGACCCAAATTTTCCAGAGTCGAGACCCCGACCCAAATTTTCCAGAGTCGAGACCCCGACCCAAATTTTCCAGAGCCGAGACCCCGACCCAAATTTTCCAGAGCCGAGACCCCGACCCAAATTTTCCAGAGCCGAGACCCCGACCCAGATTTTCCAGAGCCGAGACCCCGACCCAGATTTTCCAGAGCCGAGCCAAAGAACCCAGATTTTCCAGAGCCGAGCCAAAGAACCCAGATTTTCCAGAGCCGAGCCAAAGAACCCAGATTTTCCAGAGCCGAGCCAAAGAACCCAGATTTTCCAGAGCCGAGCCAAAGAACCCAGATTTTCCAGAGCCGAGCCAAAGAACCCAGATTTTCGAGAGTCGAGCCAAGGAACCCAGATTTTCGAGAGTCGAGCCAAGGAACCCAGATTTTCGAGAGTCGAGCCAAGGAACCCAGATCTTCGAGAAGCAAAACCAAGACACCCAGATTTTCGAGAGTCGAAACCAAGACACCCAGATTTTCGAGAGTCGAAACCAAGACCCCAGATTTTCGAGAGTCTAGAACCCGACCCAGATTTTCGAGAGTCTAGAACCCGACCCAGATTTTCGAGAGTCGAAACCAAGACCCAAATTTTCGAGAGTCGAAACCAAGACCCAAATTTTCCAGAGTCGAAACCAAGACCCAGATTTTCCAGAGTCAAGCCCAATTTTCTTTCAGGTGTTGGATGAGCTGGATGCAAACCAAGTCCAAATGGACTGGAAGTCTATCGGTGTCAACGGCATTGAAACATGGTCATTTAACACCAGAGTTAAGGGTATATAGAAGTTGTATCTTGCAGTCCAAACCAATCAAAGATGTAAAATTGGCCTCTTGTAAGTGAACTGCCAACTTTTCGTCTAAAAGTCCATTTTCATCACAGTGGAGGCAGTAATTAGTTCCCTCTAACCGCACGTAAACACGGGGTGAGCGCCTCCAGTTCATAAAGCGGAACGCGCATTCAGACAACTGATGTTTCTCCCGACGACGACATGTCATTTGCTGGTAATTGCCGCTTGTTTATTCGCCGGTTTGTTTGTAAAATGGCTCCCCTGTGTGTTGCCTCGCTTCATTTCCTGTTTCCTCGCGCTGCCGTCTTTTATTTATTTATTTATTTATTTTTAACGACTCCGCTCTGGCCAATCAGCGCTCATCGTTTCCTCGCCACCTGTATCCCCACCGTGCCATCTTTTATTCGTTTTCTGTCTGCATTTGTCACCAATACGGATAATTAACGATCAATTTACCGTTTTGTTTTGTTTGGAACCGACGCCGCTTCACTCGTAGTTATTTTCAGCTTGTTCTCCGTGTTTGTTTGCGCGCATGCATTATTCAGACAAGGCAAATAACGTTCTGATTTGTTCCCGACCTCGCTGCGCCGAGTCTTCTTGCCCCCCTCACCCCCCCCCACTCAAACACACGCACTACTTCCTCCCGCGCCGCCTGTCAGTTCAGTCGACGACCAAGGCAACCGCCGGCGAGACGCCTCGACTCTTGAAAAGAGAAAGTGTTGAAAGGCTCTTTGAAGCAGATGCATGCTTTTAACATCAAATCAGTTCCAAGCAGGACAGAATTCTTTCTCCCTTACGTTTTCTTTTATATATCGATTATCCATTTGAAACTGGAACTGGAATGTTGAAGCGTGTTTTCAGAAGATATAATTTACTTTCAAATACGAATCTTGCTTAACATACCACAACTTCTCCTGTCTTAAATTTACTGAAATTTAACACATTTGCTCCCAAAAACGTATAAATACGTTCTATTTTTAATTGCTTCAGTTTCCCCAAAAACGTATTTATACATCTTTTGCGTTTTTTTGTTTTTGTTTTACAAGAGGCATCTAAAGGTTCCGATCTATCTAAAATATAATGCACAAAGCTGAAAACCTATTTTAAAGCAATAAAACTGGCCACTGGAGGTCAGTAGCGCATTTGGTAAGAACTCATCTCGGGCCAAGAAAGAAAGTGAAGAAAATAGTCAGGAAACGGAAGTTGGATGGATCTTGTTAAGACGCGTGACAATTTGAGAAAAATGTTGACAACGATCAGGAAAAAAAATGCAAACAACACTGGAGGAGTGTTTTGAAAAGAAAATGAAACCATCGTCAATGAAGGATTCAAAAAAATCTATCTTGATGAGACAGACTGTGACGTCCAGAACAGCGTCAGGTTCCACACGCGTTCTGCGGAGCTCACGTTGCGTTACTCCTTAGCCGGAGGTCGAAACCAACGATGAAGATAATGAAAAAAGTGAGACCGATCTTGATCCGGACTCATCAGATTAGCCACGGGAGCAGCCGAGAGCCTTCCCCGTTGTTATGTGCAATATGTCATATAGTTCAACAGTTCAATAGTTTAGTTATGTGTAAATAAATTGTTACTTTGTGATCAAAAGCTGTATTTGTCCTGTCTTATTTTGTAAAAGGAAAACATTATTCAGATGTTTGGGATGTAACTAAAGCAAAAAATAGCTGTATATAAGTCAAAGTTATGTTTGAAATGTATGCTTTTACAAAAAACTCAATTTCTCCGTTTTTTCATCAGAAATGGAAAAATTACTAAGCTATTTTCTAATGCTGATTTCTAACGAATGGAAAAAGATATGAACTAACTTTATTTCTGCTGAAAGAAGAGAGTAATCTTTCTTTTGGTGGGTTCCATGTTTATATAGCAATAGAACAGAATTTTCTGTGTGCCTTGCAAAATCAGTCAAAATCTAGTAAAACGGCCGGGAGCAAATGGGCCTTGCTCCGGTGAAAATGGCTGGGAGAGAATGAGTTAAGATGGACTTTTACCTGCATGGGGTATGCTAATATAGCTAACGCAACATGCTAATCAACTGTGACAAAAGGCCAGACAAACAATTTTTGGTAATTTCATTGGCAGGGGTAAACACAACAAAAATTAATTCATTTACATTCCCTATCACAATGTTTCATACCAAAGAACATAGGCACAGACAATGAAAATTGCGCCCTCTGTCTTGGTTTTTGGGGAACACCAAGAAATATTTTATTTTTTTCTAAATCCTTATAAGGAAAACTACTCATAGTTTAATTTATATTTTAATTAAAAGCAAAATTTCCTCACTTACCTTTTTGTTTTTTCTAACATTTTTAAAGGGAACCTCAGACTTAAAGACTTGTAAGGCCCTAATAAGCCACAATTGTTCTCTTTTACTAAAATATGTTATTAGGAGCACATACAATATTGCCATTGATTTAAAAATCTAATATTTTGTACATATTTCGACCTACGAAGGGCGCCATGTTTTATGCGTGCAATGGACGCCCGGGGTGATGACGTAGTTTGTTACCGTCACTAGACGAACACTACCGGTGTTCTGCAATTCCTTCCTACGCGGCGAGACGTGCGCACATCAGTTAAAAACGGCGTGTACTTAGCATTTGTGTTTTTACTGAGTATATTCCCATTTCCTCAAAATACTTTTGCGTATTTCCCTCTCATACTTTTAAGCACTGTGCTTTCTCATGGGAGCTTTAAAGCAGATTGTTGATCTGTTGCGTATTTAAAATCAGCCTTATTTGATATTACTATTTTTTAAAGTCATCTTTTGTAGGTTCTGTCTGTATGCATCTAAACAAAACAAGCTGAAAGCGCATGGTAGTACTTTGGGTGTCGAATTCGCCTCCTGGAGGATGTTTCGCCAGTGTAGCACATTTTTGTCCTACTCTAGTCGTGTCTCATCCAGTCTTTCCTGCTCATTTTGTTTTTGCTGCTTGTTTTGTGAAATATCGACAGTGCTGTCATGCTCATTCATGTTCCTCTCGGGTTCAAATTGAAAAGGTTGAACAGATGAGATGTTTATGTCACTAGAGTCATACTCTAGAATCCCGGCAGCGTAACCCAGTGACCGCCCTGCGTCGTTAACAACAATAGCGACCTACTAGATAAACAAATTTTACAAAATGTATAAAACCAAAACACGAGGGGTTTTCATATTAAATACTTTTAACTCAAAAATAATGTATATCTTAAGAACTACTTCACTCTTTATGTGGTTCCCTTTAATAAACAATAAAGCCTTCATTGACGACTAAAGAAATTCGATTTTATTTTTCCAATAACGGAAAAATTTACTTCTAAAGAACCGTTATTAATCATCAACAGTGAAAATTATTTTCTTCCAAAATTTCATTCACAGGTATGATATTCAATAATACGAGAATCCTGTCATGCACTATAAATTAACTCATGTGCTGCTATTGACGGCGCGAGACTGAAAGGGGTGAATGAACATGGATTGGACATCTCGCACAGTCAATACCACCAAAAGATGAGCATTGACATTTCGTATTAAGGAACTAACGACATTCCCTTTTTCCCCTCACCACATGACTGCTTTTTCATCCTCTCTCGGTGGCGTAATTGAGTATTTAAAGGTAGGACCGCAACTGGTGACGGATCGCGAAGGCTGAAATCAATGCGAGAAGTCACGCTATCTGGTTTTCTAATCAGCCAATACTGTCACCTATTTTTCTGGCTCCATTAAATAGACGATTTTTAGACTTCCTCTTTGCTTCAGTTCAGTGACTCAAAGGCAGTTTTGAGATATTAGGTGGAATTGTCACCGAAAATGACGTTAAATGAGTTGACCGCTAAATGGTGAGCTCAGATGTTGACGAAAATGTGCAAAGCAAGAAGACTGGTATGAAACTCGCACGGGCCGAATTTGCATGCCTTTGATGTTGCCTTTATATTTCCAGAAAAAAAATGGTTCACAATGGCCAGGTTTGGTCGCTTTTTTCAGGACACCATAACTTTCATGTCCAAACTTGTTTTCTTCACTGACCAATTATAACCAACATTTTGGACCCAAAAAGACAAGAAAACTCCCAAAATCTTTTGTCAAAATTTGTAATGTTTTTGTCCCATTGACAACCAAACATGCTCGACCAACCGTTTTGAAGCTTGATAATAATTATTCAACTTGTTAGGATAAACATTCAACAGAAAAAAAATAAGGCTGAATAGTTTTGTTTGACAATTCAACACAAACAGCAGGTATGGTCATAGGCATTTTTGGCTTTTTACCCATACTATGGTCAAAACAGGTTATACACAGTGCAAATAGTGAGTATAAATACTGTCATCAACACAGAAAGGTTTTCAACGATATTTTTCTAAGGTTAGGTATTGAACCCCATCACCTTGTCAAGAGTATATACGTGCAATCAAGCTTCTTGAACACGCACATTTATATACAAATTGAAAAGATTGATAGTAATTGAAGGAATTTGCCCCCGCCTGCCAAACCGCGGAAACAGTGCCAGCCGAACGAAATGCTGTTTCGCTGGCACTGCTCCCATAAGCCAACCGGTGGGGACCAAGATTCTGCGCGTTCACTCCGGTGTTAACCCTTTGTACTGAGTCCATGTTCTAAAAGTTTGAAGAAGGCTCACCGAAAATAGGTTGACAATTTATTCGTCGACAATAGTAAAAAACAAGGCAAAAAACAGACGACGGAGAGGCAGTGTTGGTTCGCAACACAACGGACACATTGGAATGTTCCCGAGAAGCGATCGTTGTTATCTAAGTGTTCGGTTCTTTTGAAAGCTGCGGTGGAGCGGGCCGGGCCGAAGGCGTGGCTGGGTGTTGTCTTCGGCTCATCCCTCTGTGGCAGGTTTGGGCGGTGAAGTTTTTGCTTCATCCTTCATGGCTGGGACGTGGTTGCCACGTCGACTGACGCAGGTCTTGACATCCAAGGCGCCCGTGCTATCATCTTGTTATCCTAGATGGGCGAGGGTGTTCTCCGCTGCTACTCGGTTTAGGACAGAGCGCCCTGCTCTTTGTCCTGGAGTGCCCGGGAGAACTGATTGCAAGAGTTGGTGCATCAATCTTGCTCATGACGCGTTGTACTTCTGTGATGAGATTGCGTGGTGCATCTTTTATGCCCTCTATTCTGCTTTTCTGCCATTTATTTTACATTAGGTGTGTTAGAGTAATACAAACAGTCCTACAGTAAATATGAGAAATGATACTATTCCCTGATTATATTACGTGTTAGAGTAATGCAAACAGTTATATGGCGTGTGCGAGAAAGGTAACTATTCCCTTCATAATGAAAAAAAAAAGTGATAACATACAAAACGATTTTAAAAATATTGACAAAAACTTCAGTTTTTTCAGGCATGCTACTCAGTTTCCTCTTAAACAGGACACAGAGCTACGTCACACAAAACGTCAAACAGCCCACTCTTCCGCCGTTTGCGCGATGCTGTCAGTCCTCACTCGCCAAGACGCGGACTCATCCGAAGAAAGCAACGACAAATCCGGCTCATTCTCTTCCATAAGTTGATGAAATAATGCATTAGCTTGCGCTAAATTTAGTTTTCAATTCCTTCCGCACGTTTCAAAGTCGCTCGCTCAATCCCTCACTTTCGGTGGCGCCTCGCTCAGCAATATAATAAAAGTTTTCGAATGACGTTCCTTTGTGAATTCACAATGGCTCCTGGGATATGTAGTCTTTCGTGGTGCTTTCGGTTTTGAAAAAGGACAAGAAATTATGGAAATATGGATATTAACACATGGTCCATCCAGCGTTTTAATGCTTATTTATGACGGCAATAAAACTATAAAACTCAAATGAAATTACCTCCCGTTTTACTTGGTCGATTCACTTCAAGTAAAGACGGGTGTGGACCTCAACTTCCGCACTTTCAAATGAGACCAACCAGCGGCACGTGGATGAT
The DNA here is from genome assembly GCF_030265065.1 of Corythoichthys intestinalis. Lineage (NCBI taxonomy): Eukaryota > Metazoa > Chordata > Actinopteri > Syngnathiformes > Syngnathidae > Corythoichthys > Corythoichthys intestinalis. The sequence goes on from NC_080414.1 coordinate 10,301,535, forward strand.
GTGATTACAACGTGATGAGGCTTCAAAGATGATATGCGTAAACATGTCGCTGCCGACACGTTAGTGTTAAAGGGTTAATAATCCATATTCAACAAGTCTCCTGTGAAAATGTAAATTCGAGGAAGTGCACTGGCTAACTGTTCAAATTGAGTCAACGTGGACGAACTGACCTTGAACCCTTGAACAGAGAAACTTTGATGAACTTAGAAGATGGACGATCAACATTCAAACGGTGGGAAGCCACAGTGAAAGAATTGCAAATACATGCATAATGAGGCAGGGGAGGTTGGAGTCTAGGTTCTTTTCAAATCCAATATCTCATTATTAGTTCATCCCGAAAAATCTGACATTGTGTCTTTTATAGAAAAACAAATTTCTGCCAGCAGAAAAGCCCCATGTGGGCTATGCCAAAACAGTGACTCACACTTGTCTAATGTCATGCCGAATCGCTGCCAGGGACGCCCATAATAAGCCTGTCTCTCCGGGTAAACAATTACACTTCACTTATAGGCGTCTCGCTCCATCTGCCGCAGTAGCGGGCGGGAAAGTCAGCCCGACCCGGCAGACAGAGTTCCCGGGAACGCTTTCATGTCTCCCGGCGGTGCGAACGGCGATAGCCGCCGTGCGCAGTCAGAGGCTAATTGCGGATTGAGAACTCCGGCGCTGGTTGCCAGGAATAGCGATGAAAATGCGGAGGAAGCAGATGTTAGGAATCGGGTTTGTGTTTGCTATGAATAAGTCATGAATGGTAGCAGGGTGAACAACCCTGTGGGTGGCGGGTCTCTTCTGGTCATTACCGAATTGAGGGACATTTTGTCTTCAAAATTATTGAAAAATGAGCTTTTCAGATTTTCTGCTACATATTCAATTTATACTGTTTGCTTGCTAACATTTTGTATTGTATATATGAATTAGTTAGAAATCAGTTAGCTTTTCCAGAACAGTGCTAGCTAGCGGTTAAAATGGTTGTAAATCTGTACTAATGTTAGCTTTTTCCTCAGGAGTACAAGCTAGCTATGACATAGTTTCATGAGTACAGTGAGATATTCAATCAAAGGTAATTTTTGATAATATAAAACTAAACTGCCTTCTACCATGATAAAAAGTTTATGCTAATGCTACCATGTTAGAAGACATGTTCCAGAGAAACTCATACTTGAAATCTGTTTATTAAAACAAACAAAATATCATATATCAATTGAATTTTAATCGTTTTATCAGGAGAAAATGCAATTTTAGCAGGTACCACAGATTCATTATGAAAAATAACTGCGTACCGCTCATAGTTAGCTGGAAAAGCTAGAACGTTCATTGGCTCGTTCAGTCGAAATGGATAGGACGTCTTGGGCCGTCCCTGGCATCCAATAGGTTAATATCTTTCCGCTACACTTCCTTGAAGATATGACGCGCTACGTGAAAAGGTCACAGGTTCAAGTCGCAGCCAGCCGTCAAACGAGGCTCGATGTTGCCGCACTAATTGTAAGACGCCCTGTCGAGCCGCAACAACGTGCGGTACGCTTAAAGGATTCCCGCGCGTCGGGACGGGGGGGCTTAGCGAGCGCTCAATCAGCGAAACTTCATTGATGAGCGTGAGACAAATCCCCCGCGGCGCGTTTCATCCACTCGGCGCAACCCATGGCCTGATCCGCTCCCGACGGGGACGCCGTTCCACTGGGGAGAAGCGAACGCCAAGATAGTTAAGTCGTTTGATAAGCAGTGCTCGCAACCGACTCTTCGTTACGCTTTGTACCTGAAGAGAAGAGAATGTAAGAGAGTTGAACAAATGCGCTAATAAGTTTGCGCATGTAGAGGTTGCGTTTACATTAGTGCCAATTTGGATTCCTATTGAACTTCAGGCTAGCTAGATACGATACGGTACCTTCAATTCAAAATCAGATGCAAGTCGACGGTAAAACAATTGGTCGGGACCATTAAGAAACTGAGGATTATTATTGTATTTTTTACATGAAGGTTAAGTTCATCATTAGCGATTTTACTCTCTGACTGCCATTGATGCCGATATACAGTACGTTAAGTCAATTTGACATCTACTAATGCTAAACTCATTTAAATTCACGGCAGAAGAATGACTGGAAGCCACATGATTGGGTGTCTCGCACTATCAATGACGCAGAAAGAGTTGAAAAAAAAAAAAAAAAAAAAAAAAAAAGTTTCATTGGAAGCCCTTCCCCGATTTTAAGTCCCCAAATCAACAGGAAGTCACCAATATTAGAAAGTGACCCAGAAATGCCCTTAAAAATCATTTAGAAGTGACCAAAATAAGGAAGTAACCCAGAAGTGACACAAAAATCAAAGGAAATTTAACCTAAATCAACAACAAGTAACCTAGGCATGCCAGAAAAATGAACAAGTCGTCACTCAAAAGTGCCCCAAACTCAACAGGAAGTGTCCTAAAATACCCTAAAATCAACAGGAAGTGACCAAAAAAAATGCTCCAAATCAACAAGTGCCTGTAAAAATTTGAATTCAAACTCAGTAAATGAGTTTATCACGAGTATACGTGCAAACTGTTTGAACTGGGAGGCTGACGCCAATGAACATTCGTTCATCGTTACTCAGTTGTTGGATGTTTACTCATGGAAAAACAAATGCTGGCATTTTTGTCAAGAATTTTTTTTTTTTTTTGGGGGGGGGGTCTAAATTTGATTTTTAGTTAGTGAAAATGAAATGGCAGTCAAAAATCATGGTGTTTTGGTAAGAAAAAATATTCGTAAAATAAACTGCTATTCATACATACTGTATTGGCCCGAATATAAGATGGCCGTGATTATAAGACGACCCCCTCTTTTTCAAGACTCAAGTTTGAAAAAAAGACTTAGAACACCAAATTAATTTTTATACAGAAAATAATTACAGTACATCTGAAATAAATGATTATAACAATAATATTTGAGAGAAAAAGCATTTTGCCTCATTCAAATCTTAATATCTGAACATTTAAATATGTAAACTAAAGTGCAATCACATTCGTAAATGAATGGCTTCTTGTTTTTGAAATGTAAATATACCAATCTAATGTGATAAAACAAAAAAATTGCAATAACTGCATTAACCATCAAAGTGAGGTCTAACTGTAACTGTAGTCTTGAAACAAATCTGAATAAGGAAAAATTGCAATAAAATAATGCAAACTGGTTAAACTTGAGAGTAGCTGAGATCTGTCACGACAGAACATCGCTTCAATATCTGGCGCCATCTAGCGTCGTGAATGGGGGGAGTAGCTGAGATCTGTCATGACAGAACATCGCTTCAATCATATCTGGCGCCATCTAGTGTTGTGAATGGGTATAATGTCTAGACCGCAAATATAAGACTACCCCCTCTTTTTCAGTCTTATTTCAATGCAAAAAACAGTCATATACAGCCAATACAGTAATATTCGTAAAATAAAAAAATGCTATTCTTACATACTTAACTGGAATGTATTGTAATCAGAGGTGGGTAGCAACGCGTTATATGTACTCAGTTACATTTACTTGAGTAACTGAGAAAAATGTACTTCTCAGAGTAGTTTTACAAATCCATACTTTTTACTTTTACATGAGTAGATTTGTAAAGAAAAAAACGCGTCTCTTATTCCGCCACTTTGGGCTACACAAGAGTCGTTCAATTTTTCCTCTTTATTCTACATATTTTTTTTGCCAGCGATGCCAAGAGTAGTTCTGTTATTTTCACCAAGGAGATGTCCCAACAATAATCACATGACTCCATTACACCAATCAGACGCAAGCTTGCCATTCTACGATCATGCCAGCCTGTTCAATCACGTGGCATCTTTAAAGCACTGTAAAAAAAAAAAAAAAAAAAAAAAAAAAAAAGTATTTAACAGAGTTGCCCTTAACATGACTCGAAAGCGCCGATTTAAAACCTGTCCCCCAGTTTTTATTTGACATCAATTGACCATGGAAAACCGGGGACATGATCCTTTTAATTTCATAATAGTAACAATGAAGAAACTATTCACTATTCAAACTAGGAACTATTTTCTCCACTAGAGGGCACTTATACTCTTTGGACGAATAATGCTTCATTTCTGTCTTTTCTCTCTTGGCGGAATTCAATGATTTTTTTTTTTTCTTCTTTCAATTCTTTGGCTTAATGTGGTTATGTAATGGGTTATTGTACAGTATAATTATAACAACAGTTCATATAGATTGGGTAGTGTGACCAGTGGTTAGAAACTACATCAAGAGTACATACTTCCGCAGCATGGACACATTATTTCAGAGTACTCCGATACCGATAATGTACTTTTAGTGCCATATCGGTACAGATACTAGTATTGGTGTAACAATGCTAGTGCGATTTACTGCTCAACAGCCATAATGTGGATAACCGTGCTACAATACGCGAATATACTAGCACTGTCAAAACGATGTGCAAAGCAGTTGAAGTGTCACTACGGAATTACGAATTAACTCTTTGAAAAGTTCTTCCCCAAACGTAGTGTACCTACAAATTAACTATTCAAATGAATGGCATACAATGAGTTCAAGAAATATGCACATTTCTCAGTCTCACTTTCAAACTTTACATCTCAATAAAATCAGAATCCAAAAAAAAAAAAAAAAGTCAATTCCGCTATTAGGCCAAGCAAACAAAGCACCCGGGGGCCATGTTATATCCCGACACCCGCACGAGAAACCTTGCTGAAGTAAGTGCGAAACATGTCGCTCAAAGTCGCAAAAATCCATCACTTCGAGTCCCCGACGCCTGTCAGCCTTGCACCTCTGATGTGGCGCGTCCCCTCCCCGAGCGCCCCCGACGCTTTTAGATGGCGCCTTTCAAGTCAAAGCGCTGGATGAACATTTTCAAAGTCACAATTCAGACGCAAAAACGCTTATCATCAAGCGGCGAGGTGACGTCAAACCTTCAAGAACAGCCACAAAAAGGAGGAAAAAAAACAAAACTATTCGGCGATAAATGTACAATCCATTTCATCATCATGAGGACTATTGCTGCCTGTTGTATTTCGCACCAAGTCCAAACAAATTGGACACTTATTGTTGTCCATGGCAGCCAATACTTTTTTTTAATATACAGTGGGGCAAATAACTATTTAGTCAACCACCGATTGTGCAAGTTCTCCCCCCTGAAAAGATTAGAGAGGCCTGTAATTGTCAACATGCGTAAACCTCAACCATGAGAGACAATGTGGAAAAAAAACCAAACAGAAAATCACATTGTTTGATTTTTAAAGAATTTATTTCCAAATTAGAGTGGAAAATAAGTATTTGGTCACCACACAAGCAAGAGATTTCTGGCTGTGAAAGAGGTCTAACTTCTTCTAACAAGGTCTAACGAGGCTCCACTAGTTACCTGTATTAATTGCACCTGTTTTAACTCATTATCGGTATAAAAGACACCTGTCCACAAGACCAAAGAGCTGTCGAAGGACACCAGAGACAAAATTGTAGACCTGTACCAGGCTGGGAAGACTTGGTGTAAAGAAATCAACTGTGGGAGCAATTATTAGAAAATGGAAGACATACAAGACCACTGATAATCTCCCTCGATCTGGGGCTCCATGCAAGATCTCACCCCGTGGCGTCAAAATGATAAGAACGGTGATCAAAAATCCCAGAACCACACAGGGGGGCCAAGTGAATGACCTACAGAGAGCTGGGACCACAGTAACAAAGTCTACTATCAGTAACACAATGCGCCGACCGGGACTCAAATCCTGCACTGCCAGCCGTGTCCCCTTGCTGAAGAAAGTACACGTCCAGCCCCGTCTGCGGTTCGCTGGAGAGCATTTGGTTGATCCAGAAGAGGACTGGCAGAATATGTTATGGTCAGATGAAACCAAAAGAGAACTCTTTGGTATGAACAATTTTTTGGGAGAAAGAATACTGAATTGCATCCGAAGAACACCATACCCACTGTGAACCATGGGGAAGGAAACATCATGCTTTGGGGCTGTTTATCTGCAAAGGGACCAGGACGACTGATCCATGTTAGGAAAGAATGAATGGGGCCATGTATAAAGAGATTTTGCGTGAAAATTTCCTTCCATCAGCAAGAGCATTGAAGAGACGTGGCTGGGTCTTTCAGCATGACAATGATCCCAAACACACAGCACAGAGCAACAAAGGAGTGGCTAAGAAGCATTTCAAGGTCCTGGAGTGGCCTCGCCAGCCTCCAGATCTCAACCCCATAGAAAATCTGTGCAAGGAGTTGAAAGTCCGTGTTACCCAACAACAGCCCCAAAACATCACTGCTCTAGAGGAGATCTGCATGGAGGAATGGGCCAAAATACCAGCAAAAGTGTGTGAAAAGCTTGTGAAGAGTTACAGAAAACGTTTGGCCTCCGTTATTGCCAACAAAGGGTACATAACAAAGTATTGAGATGAATTTTGGTATTGACCAAATACTTATTTCCCACCATTATTTGCAAATAAATCCTTTAAAAATCAAACAATGTGATTTTCTGTTTTTTTTCTTTTTCCCCCACATTCTGTCTCTCATGGTTGAGCTTTACCCAAGTTGACAATTATAGGCCTCTGTAATATTTTCAAGTGGGAGAATTTGAACTTGAGTGGTTTGACTAAATACTTTATTACTAATAATAATTTGCCCCATTCTACAGTAATTTTTAGCTTTTAATGTGTGCATTGGTCATATTTTCACTTACATTACAAACACAACTAAAAATCTGTTTTTGTCAATGATGACAATAACGAAAAATCAACTATTTTTTCACGACAATGACGAAACGATAATGAGCTTAAAATGTGTCTTGGGAGACAAACATAACAAGAAGAATGCCAGTATTCGTCTAATGAGATGAGAACGAGACGAAAACGCGCTCTAGTTTAAGTCACGTTCTGAATGTGTGACATTTTATGTGTTGCTAACCTGCATCGTAGCAGTGTCAGGTTGTGTCACTCATGTGATGTGCCCCCCCCCCCAACTCACCAGTGTCCTCTCCAGTCTCCCCATTGCTTGTTTTGAAACACACACGGTAAAATTTGTTTTCTTATCCTGGCGAGAGAGAATATAGAATGTTGCTTTAGCCTTTAAAGGTCTTTGCTGAGTCATCATCACACTTGTAGAGTTAGCGTAGCATTTACGTTGGCGTTAACTGTTAGCATTAGCGTAATGCTAACTTAAAAAATAAATAAATAAAAATAAAAAATACAGTTCCTGGCCTCCAGGTGGGTATAATTGATTGAAAATAATGTACTGTTTTACTGCTGATTGTGTATTATCACCAACTTGGTGATAAATTTGTAGATGCTACAATATGTACTCGTCTATCAATGTTCATTCGAAAGAGTTGGAAACCTTTATTTAATTTTGGAATAAAACAATTTTACAGATGAAAACAAACGTGGACAAAAACTAGTCAACAAAAACTAGGCAAAGACAAACACATTTGGAAATGAGTAAAATATGACTAAAGCTAATGAGTATTATCATCTAAAAGAGACTAAAACGAAAATTAAAAGGACCCCAAAAACAGCACTGCCCAAAATGACGACTCAAACAGGAAGTGGCTCCAAAAGGCCCAAAAATGTACAGGAAGTGAACAAGAAGTACCTGAAAATTTACAAGGAATTGACCCACAATCAACCAATTCCCTATCATTGACAACATACGCCCAACTCAAACTGTAAGGACTGCCCGTTAATGCTAATCTTTCAGTGCCATTGACAACATTAGACGTCCAATTGGTTCTGATCGGGAGAGGCGAATAAACGATAAAATGGATTGGACCATAGGAAGCGACTGAAATTGCATTTTCTAGTTTATAATAAACTTGCAAAAATGTTTTTTGATGTTCGTGTCGACTAATTTTATATTTGCTTTTGTCACTTCTTTCACGGCAATATATACTAGCCAAGGAGTTAAAAAGCAAGTCATGTCGCCTCTATTTTTGGCGCACAGGTGCGACCATGCCATCTGTGCCGTCGCCGCTGATAATCAGCCGCTAATTAAAAGAAGGGAGCATGCAATTAGAGTTGATCCAATAACGATACGACTTGGCTGCAACAGCAGAAGATCAATTTACATCAATATTCGCAGGAGCACAGTCATTTCTGCAGCAGAGGCGCCAAGACCAGGGCTTTTGGGAGTCCACACCAAGACAAAACCCCCAAAAGGTGGTCTGGAGACCAAGGCTGCTTTCAGACTGCAGGTATATCCGATTCCCAATGGATTCCTCCTCAGATTTTTCGAGCTGACTGTTCACACCATTCGTAGAAAATGTGATCTGGGCCTGTTCAGACTGGGCCACATGATTGAAACATCCGAAAGGTTGCTCTGGCAACGATGGCATCATCCACCAGAGAGTGATGTCATGGACATTCAAAATCTGATCTGAGTTGTTGAGACTTGTCCATTTCTACCGTAATTTTTGCACTATCAGGCACACCTGACTATAAGCCGCCACCATGTTTTGTTGCTATGAGAACAAAAGTGCAAAAATATTGAGGACCAAACGGAGCACAATGAAACATTTTTAAATAGCTACTTAAATGTCTCATTAATTAAAACGAGAATTAAACAAAAATGTCATTAATTCATTAAAATACTAATTTATGTAATGTAAGAAAGAACAACAGCAACAGAAACACTAATTAGTTATTACACGGACATGGGTAGCAACACTTCAGGAAAAACTCATCCAGCAAACTCAGTGGGTGGAACTAACGGTAACACTTTATAATAACTGTTTTAATTCTTAATACACCATTACTATACTGTGAATAAATGATTTATTGCTGACTTGTTAAGTGTTTGTAAGCAATTATAATTAATGATGCTATATAAATAGGGTCAGGGCAAGCATGTGTGTTTGTATGCATTAATACATTTTATTTCTAGAGCGCTTTTCAAACCACACAAAGACGCTTCACAAGGGACATGGAATCACAGTACGATATAAAAGGTATTAAAAGGATAAAAGATTTAAAACAATAAAAGAAGTAAAGATATGACAGCTAGGGGTTATGGTGGGTAATATAGAGTGAACAGGTGTGTTTTCAGTTTGTATTTCAAAAGTGATAGGGTAGAAATGCTGAGAAGATCTGGGGGCAGGGAGTTCCAGAGCTGGGAGGCAGTGACTAAAAGCTCTGGAACCAAAGGTGGAGAGGCGGACACGGGGGACGGAGAGGGGGAGAATAGTGATAGGGCGAAGTGGACGGGTTGGAATGTTTAAACGGAGCAGATTGCAAAGGTAGGGAGGGGTCGGGCCATGGAGTGTTTTGAAAGTGATGATTAGGATTTTGTAATTGATTCTTTGTTTGACGGGAAGCCAGTGAAGTTGACGGAAGATGGGGGTGATGTGGTGTGGTGCGGGGGTTTGAGTGATGAGGCGTGCTGCTGAGTTCTGGAGGAATAATAATAATAATAATACATTTCATTTATAGAGCGCTTTTACCAATGCTCAAAGACGTTTAAATGCTCAACATTTCATCTATGGCTTTTCTTTGGTCAAGTACAGCACATAGACAGGCCTATAAGTGGAACAATCTTGAGGTACAAAAAGTTGATATTTTTTTAAATACCAAATTAAATTTTTCCATTGAACTTGTTCAACCTATTTGCTGTTCTTCAAAGTTTATTAGATGGTTAGCAAACTTAATAATTATAATAAAATATAATAAAATATAATAATAATCATTAGTAAGTTATTAATGTTTGTTGACTGTATATTAGCAATTTATAAGGTGTATGTACAAATAATTGATATAGAGTTAACGGGTCATTTATTCAATAAGGCATCAAAAATACTTAACCACTTAACAAGTCAACAATAAATCATTTATTAACAGTTTAATAATGATCTATTAAAGCGCTTATGACAACAAAAAGCATTTCATATTTCACACAATGTTTTATGCTCCTGAATGAAACGGACCGCTTGGATTTGTGTGGAAGTGATCGTGTTATATATTCAATTTTTGAATCCCGCGCCCGCGGTTAGGACGGATGTGAATGACGTCACCCGGATCAGCATCTCACAATACAGCATTGCTTTGTAGCATGCAGATGAACTGCGGATTCAGCTAATTTTGTGGATTAATTTTATTTTTCGCATCACGCCAACCAAACGGCTGCAGAAAATTGTTGCTGCACCAGGGAGAGGCGTGAGCCTTTTTGGGTTGGGAAAATCCCCGTTCACCCAGAGATCGGCAAAAATAAGTGTGCAACAACTGTGGGACCATTGGATTTACGAGGAAGCGAGTAAACATCGTGTTTTGTATTATGTCAAATACTGTGATCATGGCACACATTTTAATACGGAGGTGGCTTGCATTTTGTGGCTGACATGCTCCTTGTCCACCGAGAATGCCACTCGGCCGACGACCGGCAACTTGTCGCACACTCCCCCGGAGGGAGAGCGCTATACTCTGCTTATTGCCTTCTTTGTGAGCCCGGTGTTCTGTGAAATATTCCACCCGATCAGAAATTACAACTTTGCGTTAAAAATGGCAGTGAATACAGCGATTACAAAGTAAACACTACAAACATTCTTGAAATAAAGAAATATTTACTTACGTTTGATCATGGACGGACACGCCGCTCTCTGACTGTTTACGTCTTCGCCGTGTTTAGTATTAATTTACGCCATATTCGTGTTGACCATATGGCAGCTACGCGCTCCTCTGACGTCGGCCGGTTTGTCCGGCGATCATTTTCTAGCTGCTTCCCCGGAAAACAAGCTCTCCTGCCCGCAGCTGGGGAATGACTAACGAGATGTAACTTGCTCACCGCCAGGCAGGTTGCCCATCTGCAAAAACAATCAACAACCCCGCCGCCGTGTGAAATGATCCCGGGTACTTTTGAGCGATTTTTCGCTTCGAAAGCAGAGAATAGACTTTGAAACGTCACTCGATTCGGGTTAGCATGCCGGCTAGCTGTCACACCTCCTGGTTTGTTTATGCTCTCCGAAGCCGGGGGAGGGAAATGACAAAAGCTGGACTAACTTCGGTGGCATAAAATATAGTTTGGGAGGTGCAAGAAATGGACAGTTTTGACCATTATGGAGTAATTTTGCCATGTTGTACTGAATAAATGTATTTTTAATATTTCATATTTCATGTAGAACAAGAATGTTATTTGTCATGATCATACCATTTATTTAGCAATTGGGGGGAAAAAAACTTCGACATAAAGAATATCCTGTAAAAATATTGGAGTAGAGAGACTGAAAAAAATGACATTTTGCGGCTCTCTTCGTCGAATTTTCCTCGTTCTGAATAGTTCCCCCTCAACGGGCTGAATTCTAAATCGGATGAAACCACGACCCTGTCGATGTCATCCTCCAGTTGGGGATGCTAGAGCCCTATAATGGTAGGCGGCAGATTAAAAGACTAATTTCTCGTCATTTGCGCTTTGTCATACTGTTGTATATAAAAATCAAAATATGATTCTAAATCACATAATAATGCTATTTAAGATTTTTGTATCCTGTCGTAGGCACTTTAAGTAGTTATAATGGATAGTTATTATAAAGTGTTACCAAACTAACATTTGATTGGTTACCCAGCACATCAAGAGCACTCTGATCATGCCAAAACAGATTGAGTTTAAATGATCGATGCAGAGCCAGTAAAGATTCTGATAGACGAGGTGGTGTTTTACTCGGGTCAAACAAGCGGAAGAAGAGTGACGCCAAGTTTTGCTCATAAATTCATGAAGTGCTGCAATGAAGAGCCGAAATGACGCCAACAACTTCAATAAATCTGTCTGCTTTACACATTACATGTTCTTGGTCAGCACGCAGTCAGCAGCGTCTAAAATATCTTTAACCAACTTGGTTGAAGTATATCCTCTGTAGCCACCATGATTTAAAAGATTTTAGATGACAACAATCAATTAGACTTAGATTGGCGTTAGTCCCGCCCTCTGACTTTGATGTGCGAGTTTGACGGATGAAATGAATTCATAATGTGCTGCAAAATATGTTAACGAAATAATTGAGTCATGAAATAATTGTTTTTACTTTAAATGAGCTGGAATTTTAATTAATGACACATTTAATGACCTTATTTCTCATTTTAATTAATTTATGACACATTTATGTAATTTTTTAAAAGATGTATGTATATATTTCATTATGTTCCATTTGGTCCTCCATATAACAACAGCAGGCACTTGTAATTACCAATCAGCAAGCTTCAAGGCTCATCTTCCCAGAACACGTGAAGGCAGCATTAGTCCTAAACTGGGTTTGGTTCTCTAGTTTTTTTTTTTTTTTTTTTTAAAACAAACTTCAGTGTTTTGACTGTGTGCATGAAATCAAACAATATCACACTTGGGGGAGAAAAAAAAAAAAACAGGTAGTAAATCCGTGAATGAAACAGCGCTTGTGTAACATCCACCCAAGCGGATATCTCTTCCCACACAGGAGTTTACTTTTCATATGCAAATACAGCTCAAGGTCTTTTCTCCACAATCTCTCCCCGTGCACGACGCATGTGTGTGTGTGTGTGTGTATAGTGTGCGAATGGTATTAACTCAACAAACTGAATCCAGCAACTTCATCACTTTAAAGAATGCGTGCGAGCTAACCCTTTCTCTTGGCAGGAAAGACAAAAGAACTCTATTAGTATTTTTTCGTTACACGGAGGGATGCCCTCACTGGTTTTATGACGGCTTAAAATAAAAAGGGGGTGATGCTTATTAATATTTATGAGAATTTAAATCTGAATATAGGACAAAGAATATAGAAAAAGCGCTTTTGACACTGCTGACTAGTGGCCGGGTGTACATATTACATTTAATCTCTGATCTGAATATGCAATTGGATAAATTTTACGACCCCAGAGTCCCGTCTGTCATTTTATCTCGTCGTTTAAAAAAAATAAAAATAAAAAATAAATAAATTAAGTCGCCTAAACAGTACCTTATCATGCCTCACAGTATCTTATTTTTTACTTAATTAATTTGACGTGTTCGGTCCTTACTAAACATGTGTAGTTGTTCAGCTTCACACACAAGGAAATAGTGCATTTTTTTGTAGCTTTTTACTTCTTGACAATTTGTAAAGCTGTAACACACATATGTATGCCTATGTTCAAAATGACACGCATTTTTACGATAAAACACTTGACACAAAACAATTGGTGTTCAAACGTCCATCTCTTCTGATCAATATGTAAATTTAGTAGATCCTCCTAATTTGCCTGACAAAAGTCAGCTAAATTAAATGCTACGAATACTAACGTATTTACAATTCCCATAGCAAATCGCTCACACATAACTGCGCAAACTGTAGCTCTTTATAACAAATGCAAACACAAACATACATTAGCTGAAACAACTTACACCCTTACATGGGCCACCCATAGCTCAGCTATCCTTTATCCATGTCAGACGTCTGACACAACACCAGAGTCATACAAGGTGACAGTCCAGCTAGACCCAACGCTGCCACCATAGGGCAGTGTATCCTCCACCATGAAATAAAATACAGTACTTTTGGACTTTTTGGATAGTTATTTTGGGATACTTAAAGGGTTAATTACGATTTACATGGGAATTCGGGTTACGTCGCTAGCGTACAAACGGAACTCATTTGTAATCTGGGGACTACCTTAACAAATTTAATTGAGATTTTCATGAATTAACTAAGACTAAAATATATATTTTTTACTGAAATTCCTCCCGTTAAAAATGTATTTCACATCAATTGCCTCAATATGATCTAATAATTAGATTTGCAGTTTTGCGTGATGTGCTAGCATTAAGCTAGTGTAAAAGATCATTTTATTAGGTTTTATCGTTTCAGTGCCGTTGGCGATGCTAAACGTCCAGTTATACTTCTGCTGTGAATTTTGTTCATCACTAGTACTACTCGCGCCGTCAATAGCAGCCAATTAGTTAAAATCATTTGTTGCATATGTTTTAACGCCAATGGTAACTTAAGACGTCCCATGCATTTGGGAGGCAGGCGATAAATGTTTTGCCAAAAGTGTTTTTTGTACAAATGTTCATAATTTTTAACCAAATACCCAACATTTGACATTAAAAAAATCACCATCTTTGACCGAAACTGTTTGCCATGTTTGAAAATCATAATTCTTGAGCAAATAAATAGTTTTTTGATCCATCCAAAAAACATGTTTATTCGCTGCCACCCTTTACTTCAAAAGGATTGGACGTTTAGTGCCGTCAATGGCTGCCAGTGAGTTAGAAAACTATGCATAAAGCATTGGAGGAATACCCAAGTTAAAAAAAAAAAAAAAAAAAAGGTAAAAATGTTGGAAAAAATGAAAATAATTAAAATGAAATTGAAAAATAGCTGAAAATTCAAAAACTAAAAAAAAAAAAATTGAAATCAAAAATATTTTATGATTTAAAAATCACAAGGAATTGTCTACATATTCCAAAATTCTTTTATTTTCTAAAATGTTTAAAAAATGTGTTTTCCTAAATGTTAAAAGTTTCATTTCTCATTTTCATTGGTATTTATTTATTTATTTATTTTTTCATTCGGTCTATGAATTTTTTTTTTTAGTGTAGGATTTTCCAGTTTTTTTTTGTTGTTGTTGTATTTTCATTAGGTCTATGAATATATTACTATTATTAATTATTACTTTTAAGTACTCATGTATTTTTCCAATTTTATATATTTATATATACAGTATACATTTTTATATGGTGGAAAACACTCGGGCGACTTGAAGTTCCGCTCTGAGACCCCCAATTTGGCCAAATTTCAAAACTGTCCTATATGCATGTGTGATACATAATTGGAAAGCTTAAAATGTCAATTTTCTGGGTGAAGAAAAAATTGAACAGGAGGGCATCTTAAAAAAAAAAAAAAAAAAAAATTAAACCCCTAACCCTAATCCGAGGTGAGAGCATGAGAGCCGAGTGTCAAGACAGAGCTGTGAATGGCCACTGCCGGACTTCAATTAATGATTCTAAGCTAAAAATGATAGACATTTCGAATAATAAATAGAATTACCTTTTTATGGCTGGCCTGAAACAAAAGCGGTTGCGCGGTGTCTGTAAACGGGGGTCTTCAGGGTAAAATGGACAAATTAAAAATAGTTCGGGGGCTTAATGTGCAATGAATCTGCTATGGCAGCATATAGACACATTGTTCTCTCAAACACAATAGTTCTTTTGGCTTAAAATACAGCGGTCTGCTTTTTCAGCCTCGTCTGTTTTCCGCCATATATATATATAATTATTATTTCTATGTACTCATGTATTTCCAATATTTTAAAGTACTGTATATTTGTTAAATGTTCATTCAGACATCAAGGGGTTAAGTGTGCAACAGAGATGAATCTACAAAAATAAAAACCCAACAATAGCTTAAAATGCTCTCTCTGTACATTATTATTAAGTTTCATTTATGGCACCAAAATTTTGAGGTTCACGGCACCCCAAACCTTGACACAAAGTAACCTTTAATTAGCCTCTGTGTAGAAATCTGCTAGCATAAGTTTACATTGATTTCCATTGGCCTTTGAAACGACATCTTTCAAATGCATATTCCCCTCCAAACATTGAAATGCGCTTCTAGTATTCCACCGATGTTATCCCGATGACGCGTGAAGGTCATCGTCGTGCGCCGCCATTGTTTGTCCAGCGGGAAGCACAACATTTTTTTTTTTTTTTTTGTTAGATTTATATTCAGCCCAATCATCAGACAAGCTGTCAGCATTGAAGGATGGCGAAGGTTTTATTGCATTTTGCCGCTCCTTCAGTAGGACTTTGCCGGACTACAAAGTGGATTTTCTTTGTCAGAGTTGATGTATCCTTGTACAAACTTCTTTTCATATTCTATTAGACGCGCAATTTCAATCAGCGCCTGGCGATTGTGTCTCCATTTTCGCAAGATTTATGTCTTACCAAACTGTGCAATAAATACTACTTACTGAACCCTCCACACCCTATCAGAGGTGATCATTTCAATTATCGACTTGGTAGATTAACACCTTGTGATCCATCATTTCATCCGAGCTGACATTTGCAATATTTTTTCTTGAACTTCTCACGCTTTGCCAGCTATTTTACGGCGTCAACATCTCCGCCCACGCCGGCGAACGATAATTACAGAGTTTACAACTCGTCGTAACGAGATTTGGGAGACGGGCGCTCATAAATCAACTTTTTGACGTCTCCGTTTCTGATGTTTCGCACGTCCAATCAAGGTGTTTAATGGCTTCGGATGGAACACCTGTTTCTCCACCAATCGTTTTTCCCGAGCTGGATGCTGTTCATCAAATGGGATTAAATAAATTAGATGAGCGGGAAGAGGAATGAGTAGTCTGCTGCCGTTGATGGCGCTAGATTGGACATCTTGCGCCGTCAATGGCAGTGAAATGGAATTCAAATGGATTACTGTCAGTGGCAGTGAATGTGTTAAATACTGCGAAATTAAGAAAACTCCACCTTAGTGTAATATCAAGAATACATTGCTCATCTTCGCAGGGGTGCTGGAGCTGGGCGCACACTCTGAATCGGTTGCTAGCCAATCGCAGGGCACGAAGAGGAAGAACAACCATTCACGTCCACACTAACACCTCGTGACAATTTACGCCTTGTTCAGACTGGCATTCAAAATCAGATTTTTAGCCCATCCAGATCGAAACTGGATGGTTCTTTTGAAGTCTGAACAGTCACAAAGCACTGAAATCTGATTTTTGCATGAGAAATTTAAACCACACACGGGAAAATTTCATATCAGTGACGTCACTCTATGCTGGATGACGCCTTGGTTGCCACAGCAACCTGTCAGGTATGTCAATAATGTGGACCAGTCTGAAGAGGCTCAGATCTGATTTGGATACTTGCAAAAAAGCGTCAAAAGTCATCCCTTGAAACCAGATTTAATGTTAAATCCGACTGGAATCAGATATTGCTGTGGTCTAAACGCAGCCTTAGAGTGTTCAAATCAGCCTACCATGCATGTTTATGGGAGGAAAGTGGAGTACCCGCAGAAAACCCGCACGGGAAAAACATGCAATCTCAACACAGGAAGGCGGGGATTGAACCCTTGATCTCAGAACTGTCTCAAGTTGTGTCAACAAGTATCTATGGGTTTACTTTTTGTTTTTGTATGGCTAAAAAGTAGAGATGTCCCGATCGATCGGGTCCGATCACGTCATTTTCAAAGTATCGGAATCGGCAAAAAAATATCGGACATTCCTTTTTTTTAATATATATATATTTTTTAATTAAATCGTTTGCTAATTGTATTTAACGTTACAGACATAATATGTTATACTCATCCAGAGTCTTTAGTTTAGGCTTAAGGTAGGGTTATCAAATTTATCCCAATAACGGCGGTAATTTAAAAAAAATAAAAAAGTATCACGTTAAAATATTTAATGCAATTAATGATGCACTGCACGACCCACTCACACATTATCGCGCTCACTCTGTAATGGCGCCATTTTACCTATATAGAGCGATAAAAGGCAGCGTAAAATGAGTAGAGTGAATTTTGGCAGCCTTTGGAGCCTTTTTTTTTTATTGGCTAAAGCCTTACAATCCCACTCCCTACGATTAGAAATATCATGGGAAGCAATGTGGGGAAGCAAGGTAGCAATTAATCTTTTTCTTAACACCTTATGTTACTTCCCAACGCAGAGAAGATATATCAATTGGTAGCTCTACGCACAGTCATGGTTCCACTTCCCATCATGCATTTGGCCATGGCTACAGTATCATTTACTGAAAGCTCAACAAATACACTAGATGGCAATATTTACTCACAATATACAAAGTCCCAAGTCTTTCTATCCGTGCATCCCTCTCACAGAAAGAATGTTAATAATGTAAATGCCATCTTGAGGATTTATTGTCATAATAAACAAATACAGTACTTATGTACTGGTTGTTGAATGTATATATTTGTCTGAGTTTTATTCATTTTTTTCTTAATGCATTGCCAAAATGTATATGATCGGGAAAAATTATCGGGAATGATTGGAATTGAATCGGGAGCAAAAAAAGCAATCGGCTCGGGAAATATCGGAATTGGCAGATACTCCAACTAAAACGATCGGAAGCAAAAAAACATTATCGGAACAACCCTACTAAAAAGTCTTTTGGCCTATAAAAAGTTCAATAAAGTGCTAAACTTTTCTTCCCCCTATTTGTGCTGTCAACCCCCGAATTAAGGCTGAGTTATGCTTCCGCGGCTGACCCGATTTACGACCCTCCGCCGTAGCCTCTCTTGTTCCTTCACAATTTTCTGACCGTGTCGCGTCCACACGTGTGACGTGGTGGAAATGAACTGTGATTGGTCCGCTCTGAATGTTGTTTCCGGTTCAGCGCGAAATCACCGCCATTGTCAAACATTTTGCTACATGAAAAAATGAACCGAGCCGACGAGAGTATCAACAAAGAGCAAGTACTACAACTTCTACAATGACTCGTCAAGACATTATGAAGATTGTCAAATGGCAAGCAATTCGTGGTAAGTGATTGCTGGGCTGGAAGTCAGCCAGCGATTGAATTAAAAAAATGGAAGAACCATCAAATCATCAAGGAAATTAACCCCCCCCCCCCAAAAAAAAACAGGAAATAGAAGCAAAAACAAAAATAGAATGAACCGCAAAAGCCATGTAACTTTAAATCTCAAGTATATGAGCAGTTATGTGGTAAAAAGCAGTGTTTTTAGCCCTGATTTAAAGGAGTGAATTAGCGCAGAGTATAGCCAACGTCGCAATACAGTTCCTATCGTATTACATGGACGACATGAAAATAAAAATCTTTTATGACATGTACATTTGTATTTTGCTGGATCGCAAAAAATACCTAGTACTCAGAGTCCATAGTGATCTGAATATTACAAGAAATATTCTAAATTCAACTTAATCTTAACGAACGTGAATCAACATGTACAGGTAGTCCCCAGGTTACGATGTACGTGTCCATTTTGTCTCCAGTTTTGTTTTTGTTTTTCTGTCTCATGAACTGTACCTTAATGTGCCTCACAGTATTTTTTACTTTATCAATATGTGTTCTGTCCTTGCTAAACATAAAGTTGTTCAGCTTTACAGCAGACAAGGCAATTGTCCTTTTTGAAGCTTTTTCCTTCCTTCGACGATTTGTAAAGCATATTTGTAAATGACACGCATTTTAAAAATAAAACACTTGACACAAAACGATTGGTGTTCAAACGCCCATCTCTTCTGATCAATATGTGTAAATTTAGTTGATTAGCTTAATTTTCCTAACAAAGGTCCGCTACCTTAAATGCTACGATTGCTAACATTTTCACAATTCCCATAGCAAATTGCTGACACATAACTCCACAAACTGTAGCGCTAAACTTAATTACAAATGCATACACAAACACATGTCAGCTGAAACAACTTACAGCCTTATGTGGGCCGAACCAGAGCGGAGCTATTTTTTATCCATGTCAGATGTCAGAGTTGGCTCGTCAGTCATACAAGGCGACAGTCCAGCCAGACCCAACGCTGTCAGTGTATCCTCCATCATTAAACAAAATGCAACTTTTTGACTTTTTGGATAATTACTTTGAGATTTAGGGGTACTTAAAGGGTTAATTCTGATTCACGCAGAAATTCGGTTTACGTCGCCAGCGTAGGAACGGAACTCGTTTCGAACCCGGGGACCACCTGTAATCTCATATCGATTTTACAGCCTCTTTATCGATACGTGTATTGTCAGTTGTAGTCTTCACGATCTCTGCCGAGTTAATTTTTGTGTATTCAAATTCAGAATAATGTCATTTCCCGTCATATCCATAGATCTCTCAATTGGTTTTGACTGACGTATGATCGTTGCTTAGTTTACCAGTTGTTCATTCTCCTCAAAGTACATCTTTACCATTGACTGTTCTTCTGAGGACATGACCTCCATCTTGTTTTCGTGGTTGCGGACGGTACAATCATTTCACAACATTTACAAAAGGAGAACTGTTGAGAAGCAAATGTCCAAACCTCCTTTTCACGGCTAAGAAATAGCAATAGTACATGTATATAAGAGCCCTTGGCATATGATTACTTTCATTTGCAAAATCAACAATGAATGTTTTTTTCCCAGAATTGGAAGAGGGTGGGTAATGGCTATGCATTAAAAGTCCGCACTCGTGATGATTGAGCGTATTAGATTAGTCTCTAAGGCTCCGTAAATGCAGCCATTTAGTTGCGTTCACATGCACTCAGGCTGCATCGGCGATAATTACGCGCAGCGTGCATTTGGTCTACTGATTACATGTCTCAGACATGCCAAAGTGCTGCCAAGGAAAGCCTTTGTGGAAAATGTGTAATTTTTCAGCGACTTGTCCATTAATGGTGACGTCAGTAGATCGTTGTAGAGAATTTTCGTCGTGTGACAAAGTTATCAGACGGAGTACAAAATTAGAGCAACACAATTTCATTTAAAAGGACAGCATGTTTGAAATTTCAGAACATTTATAGGAAAGCTTTCGAAAAATAATACTTACCACATCTGGGAATGCATTTCCAAGAGATTCTTCTCTTTTTCCCAAAAGATATTCAACCATCGCTGCCTCTATGGAGATCAGAAATTGAATCAGAATTATATTAAATCAGCTAAGAATGTAAAATACAAACATTGAGTTTGGAGGCACTAGACGTCAATGGCACGTTCGTTAGTTCATTCGCTGTCAGCCCTCCCACTTCAAATGGACTGGACGTCTTCTAACGATAAACCAAATGATACGTTTCTGTATTTTGGTCAGGAGCAATGCTAATGCTAACATGGAGTTTGTTAGTTTTTGTTTTTTTGAAGGAAAAAAACATACTAAATTTGTGCATACTCAAATGTAAAGTAATTCTATCATGGCTTGGGCAGACTCTGCTCAACTCATTGGGTGCCATTAACGGCACTAGACGTCCAATCAGGATAGCTTCAAACAGAATGAATGTCTACTAATAATAAACAAATTTTGCCGTTTTTGGAGAGACAGCGAGAACCAAAAGTGGCATTTGCCATGCGGCAAAAAAATTTTGCTATGTGGCAATTTCTTTTTTTTTTTTTTTTTTTTTTTTGCCATGTGGCATTTAACCACTTTTGGGTTTTTGGGCCTGCAGCATTTTTGTCAAAAACGATTATTTTTGCTCAAAATTTTTTTGGGTGCAAAACGTGATAATTTTTAGTTAATAAAAATGACAGTCAAAAATGTTGAAAATTAAAAAAATATTTTTGAACAACAAAAAGAATAATACGACTAATACATACTCAACTGGAATGTCTAGTAATTCCGTCGTAGCTTGGTCAGAAACTACTCAACTCATTGGCTGCCATTGACGGCACTGCACGTCCAATCTGTTTGAAGTGGAAGGGTATGGCAGCGATTGAACGAACATTTATTTTCTACCACCCTCCCATTTCAAATGGATTGGATGTCCACATGTGATAAACTCATTCAAATTCACAGCAGAAGGCTGACTGGACACCACGCGATTGGACATCTTATTATCTTGGAGGCCATCTTGTGTTAGGTGATCAGCGGTTCGAAACTCGATCTCTAAGAGTACATATTGCACGGAATGGGGACGTTCTTAGTACTCCAATACTGATGATGTCCTTATAACGCCATGTTGGTACTGATATTATTACTAGTATTGGTGCAACAATAGTAGTGCTATTGCTACAATACTTGAACACTGCTAACTGTCAAAACTATGTGCAAAACAGTTAAAGTGTCACTACAGTATTGTAAATCAGCTCTTTTCTAAGAAGTTATTCCCCAAACATAGCGTACCTACAAATTCATGAACAGAGATTTTAGGGCGATTTAACCGCTCTCCGGTGTTCCTTGCATGTTAAACACCGCAGACTGTGTCAATTACCTTTCCCTATCTAATCAAGCAGGATGTCAGCACCCGGCTTTGAGCGGCGCGATAACCTTCGCCAGGACGCACAAAAACGTCTCTTATCTGCCGCGTAATTCGCACTCCGCTCTTTTTCACGCGCCTCAGGTAGACGGCTAATAAAGGCATTTCACGCTAATTCCGAGCGGCGGCGGCGGTCTGCGTGCGTCTGGGTTATTTAGCGCTAAGAGAACAAACGGAACGGGACAATGTGACCGTGTGCTGTGGCTCGTTGTGATAATGTCGCCTTTGCATAAAGGTAGTCGTTTAGTGGCGTCGGAACATGAAGTGACAAAAGAGGACTCTGGCTAATCAGGTGTGCTTTGGAAAATGAAAGGAGTCTTTGAAAATGGTTAGCAAAAATGTTGCTATTACACAGCTGCTTGTAATGGGAGATTAAAATATTGACAATCAGGCTAACTCGCTAGCAGGCTAGCTTGTGCTTACTCTTAATTCCCTTAAAGTGTTCTTTGAGGCTGTAAGCAGTGTGTATTTCTGGTTTTATTCATTAATGATAGAAATACAATCATTGTTGACAATTTAAAAAAAATTGATAAATTGAAGTTTTAAATGACCAAAAATAGTCACTTACTGTATAAAAAGTTAAAGGTCTTATGTCAGCGTTTGAATGCCTGGTTAATATTTACTCCAATTGAAATACGATGAATCACACAGATTATAAGAGCAACTCTACAGATAGGATACAGGTAGTTCCTGGGTTACGAACGAGTTCGGTTCCAATGCTGGTGACTTAACACAAATTTCTGCGTAAATCGGAATTAACCCTTTACGCACCCCTAAATACACCCCACATCTCAAAAATAACTATCCAAAAACGTGTATTATACATCATTAAATCGTCCTCGCCACAAACGCATCTAGTTCTTTATTATACATGTTGCTAATGCAGCCTGTCATTTGCATCTTGTTCTGTATATATGTGAATCTGCCGAAGCATCATGTGGGCGTAGTTTGTAGGCTATCGGCTACAGACAGGTATTGTTAGAGCCACCTAGCATAGTAGCATCGCGTTTGCAACGGCGGCACACTCCCTTGCCTCCTCCCCACTCCTGCTCTGTTCTCTCGTCTCCATGAGTCTGTCTTTTTCAGACTTTTTTCACGTCAGTCAACCAACATCGTAACGCATAGTAATGCACGCCTTTCCCGCCTTTCCCGCCTACGATGGCGACGTCACGGTCTAAAAATAGCATTCGTGCGGTATGCTATTACAATCCACACAAACGATTAGCATGTATCAGCTAGCAACCACACATCAAAAACCAATCACAAACCCCAAGTACTTGACTACAATTGAAAAACCACAATAAACAGTACAAAAGCTGTTATATACAGGTGTTGCCCATGTGGCTGCTACACAAGAAACAAATGTGCGCACAGACTTGCAGCTGTAAATTTTCCTCTCTCTTTCTCAATCGGCTGCGCGACTTCGTGGGAGCAAATTCGCTCATCCTCGTGTGCGCGCAAATAAGTCCTTCATTTATACATGCGCTCTTACGCACATGTGGAAGTACTACGCTAGTACAATGCTTCGAGCGCCAAAATAAAAGCATGCGTCACAAAACAAAAGCCAACATTATAAAAAAACGAGTCAAAATGGCAGACTAGACTCCGGCGTCTTAAGTCGAAATCACGTAAATCGGGTACGTCGTAACTCAGGGACTACCTGTAATCAGATTAATATTAAAGGATGATCCCTTTCAATTACGATACATGAGATTCACTAATGTAAACGCAATATGATCTGCATCGCTTCAGTAACAAGTCACAACCATTGCAAGACGATAATAGCTCACCCTAAAATCGCAATTCACATTACGATATACGATCCACTCTAGGATTACGCCTTCAAATTCGACAAGCCTGGCATTACACGACTTTCACGATCCTAACAGCTTAACATCACTGATCTTTAGCTAGAGCAAATTAGCCGTATTACTTTAAATGAATCACAAGCAGCGTACTAATCCAGTTTTTTCGTCCCTTTCATTAGCCTTTAGTCGAATTCCCGTGCAGCGTGCACCACTCGGGCCTGGCTGAGCAATTGCGCAGGCCGCATTAGCATATCTGGCCGCCCGAGCATATGAAACGCAGGTGAAGCACGAGCGGGGCGGCGTCTTATCACTTTTGCTTGTAGCACAAAAGGCTAACATGGAGCGCTTCCGCTTCATTTCCTGCCGCCTACGACTGGCTCGATTCTCTTTTTTTTTTTTTTTTTGCTTGGCGGGATCCTCGATTTAATTGCCTACTCTGGTTGGCGGTTGTGACCCGTAATCTCAGTTGTCAGCTGCTTGTAAAGCATTTTCCCATTTATGAAACGCTTGCAAAGCAACACGAGGACGAGATGTTTATGCCGAGACAATGAACAAGGGAGTGGGTTCATTTTTACTCGTACTGGAACACAAAGAGAACGTGCAGGCTGAATGGTTTTTCAAAGTCTTGCATGTTTCTGTACTACACTATATTTAGCATATAAAAGACGTGAGCAAATATACACATTGACGGTTGTAGTGACTGATGCTGTTCCACTTAACATCATTAGTTTTATTTTGGCGTTGCACTGAAGTGTTTTGGACCAGGTACTAGCATAATACTGATTAAAAAAACAAACATAAAAAAAAAAAAAAAACAATTCAACTGACCGCCAATCAAAGTGGCTTCTCTCAATCCCTTTAATTGGAAGATATTCAAACAATACTCAGCAACAGAAGATAAGCAGGCACCACCATTGATAACAATCTAAAACAGACATGTCCAAAGTCCGGCCCCGGGGCCAAATGCGGCCCGCGGTCAAATTTCATCTGGCCCCCAGCCTCTGTCATAAAATCAATTACGTCTGGCCCGCACGCCGTATTGGCCCGAATATAAGACGATGTTTTTTGCATTGAAATAAGACTGAAAAAGTGTGGGTCGTTTTATATTCGCGGTCTAAACATTATACCCATTTACGACGCTAGATGGCGCCAGATATCATTGAAGCGATGTTCTGTCATAACAGATCTCATCTACTTTCAAGTTTAACCAGTTTGCATTATTTTATTACAATGTTTTTCCTTATTCAGATTTGTTTCAAGACTACAGTTACACTTAGACTTCACTTTGATGGTTAATGCAGTTATTGACATTTTGATGTTTTATCACAATAGACTGGTTTATTTACATTTCAAAAACCAGAAGCCATTCATTTACAAATGTGATTGCACTTTTAGTTATACATATTTAAATGTTCAGATATTAAGATTTGAATGAGGCAAAATAACATGCTTTTTCTCTCAAATATATTGTTATAATCATTTGTTATGGATGTACTGTAATTATTTTCTGTATAAAAATTAATTTGGTGTTCAAAAAGTCTTTTTTCAAACTTGAGTCTTGAGAAAGATGGGGTCGTCTTATAATCAGGGCCGTCTTATATTCGGGCAAGTACGGTAAATTGGTCAGCAGTGCTGCTACCAGCATATGAAGTAGCTTACACACTAAATGCTGCTCCTCATTTACCCACTAAAAGGCAGCAGCACTCTAAGCAACATTACCCCGTGTGACACTTTACTTTCAATTTTCTAAAATGGCGACAACAACAAAAAAAGTTGACTGCGACGGCCGACGCTTCAAGGATAGGTGGAAAATTGGACTATTTCTTCACTAAAATATGCAACAACTCAGTCTGCCTCATTTGCAAAGAGACAGTAGCTGTTTTTAAAAAGTTCAATGTGAGGCAATAATACCAAACAAGACACGCTGACATGTACGACAAGATTATAGGGAAGATACGCAGCGAGAAATTGAAGCAACTTGAAGCTAGTTTAATTTCACAGCAGCAGTATTTCGCAAGAGCCTGAGAGTCAAAAGAGAACGCCACAAAGGCTAGTTGCGAGATTTTTTAAAATTATTAATAAAAATAAATAAATAAATAAATAAAGGAAATGTGACACACTGAATGGCTTGCTAAAATTTGCTTAAATATATTCTACGTAAAGGATGTCATCCAAGGTCGGCCCCCCACATTTTTACCACACCAAATCTGGCCCCCTTTGCAAAAAGTTTGGACAGCCCTGATCTAAAATGTTCACTTTTCACACATTGTCGAGTTGTGCTCTAGTGACTTTTTAACCGATATCCTGATAATGTCCAAATCCATATCAAACAGATACCAATGCGGTCGTGGACCTAACATACAACCCCTAGCAAAAAGTATGGAATCACCAGTCTCAGACGAGTACTCACTCAGACATTTTATCATGTAGAACAAACTCAGATAAAAAGCTTGAAAAAATAATTAGTTCAATAGTGCAACTCTTTAGCATTTAAAAAACACTAAAAGAAATGAATAAAAAATTTGGTGGTCAGTAAATGTTACTCTTATAGAGCAAGTGCAGGGAAATATATATGGAATCACTCCATTCTGAGGAAAAAAAATATGGAATCATGAGAAACAAACAAAGAAATAACAGTCAAAACATCTAGTATTTAGTTGCAACACCTCTGGCTTTTATGACAGCTTGCAGTCTCTGAGGCATGGACTTGAGTATTCTTCATCAATTTTTGTGCCAATTCTCTGATTGCCAGATCATCCTTGCAGGTCGGAGCCTTGCTGTGTACAATCCCCCCCCCCCCCCAATTTCCACCGCAGTTTTCAATAGGGTTGAGATCTGGGCTATTTGCAGGCCATGACATTGGATGAGTCTTTCTCCAAGGAATGCTTTAACAGTTTTACCTCTGTGGCATGATGCATTGTCATCTTGGAAAATGACAAGCATATTTCCAATTGAAGGGATAAGAAAGCTAAAATTTCAATATAAACTTGTGCATTTATTGAAGATTTAACCACAGCCATCTGCCCAGTGCCTTTGTCTGACATGCAGCCCCATATCATCAAGAACTGACGGAATCTTGATGTTTTCGTCAGGCAGTCATTTTTGTAAATCTCACTGGAACAGCACCAAACCAAAGTTCCAGCATCATCACCTTGTCCAATGCAGATTCCTGACACCTTGTCCAATGAAGATTCTTGACTCTTGACAAGGTGATGATGCTGGAACTTTGGTGTTTCTGAATGCTGAAGAGTTGCACTTTTGAACGAATTCATTATTTTTTCAAGCTTTTTATCCAAGTTTTTTCTACATGGTAAAATGTTCGAGTGAGTGCTCGTCCGAGACTGTTGATTCCATAATTTTTGCTAGGAGATGTACATCTTTAAATCATTTATTGTTCATTTAATTTTTGCACCATGAATGCAAATGGTCTGCTCACATAACAAATCCCAAGCATCTTAGTTTGGAGACATCTAATATCAAAAACCATAACTGCTTTGCTAAACTGTGACCAGCCCATGTACAAAGGTAGAAGGCATTTACATCAACTTTGAAAGCAACATGCATATTGGCCCAAAACCGAAAATGAAAAACCATTGTCGACGTTATCAGATATCATTTTAAAAAATGCTTTTATCGACTACCCAATAACATCGGATAACTAATTGTCTGCCGTTGACACCAATATACGTCCAATTAACATTTTAAAGCAAAACTTGGTAACTTTTTAACCTTTATAAAATATTTTCATAACATTTGTGATATGTCGACTGACAACTAGTTGAATGACACCTCTTTTATATCTTCAGGGGGTCTATCGCTATCACTGGCACTAATTAACTGACCGCTTTACGGCATACGTCACTTCCCCTTGTCCTAATTCATTATAAAGAAGGAAGTCGATGCTAATGCTTTTGCGCGAATTCTGCAAAGATGGCAGAACAGCAACAGAGACAAAAAGTTTTGTCTGAGGAGGAAAAAGAAAGAGCGGCTACCAGGATATACAGAACAAACATTGGCCCGGCTTTCACTCGCTGGCTTGCACTGTTCTTAATCACGACGTTAAAGTATAACGGCGTCAGTTTTTTTTTTTTTTTTTTCCAGTAGTGAGTAATCCAATTTCTTTTCTCATCTTTGCAACGGCGTTCCCGTTAATGAGGATGTAAAGGCATGAGTTACTATGCTGGTTGAATGACGCGAGAAAAGTCAGAGACACGGACTCACGGAGACGAGAGAGCAGAGCGGGAAGGAAGCAAGGGAGTTGCGACGCCGTTGCAAACGCGATGCTAGGTTGCTCCGATTATACGCGACTGTAGCCGATAGCCTACAAACTACCCCCACATGGTGCTACGGTAGATATCACATGTATATAGAGCTAGATGCGAAATGATAGACACTGTGGCGTTAGCACATGTATAGACAACTAGATGCGAAATGATACTCGCTGACGTTAGTAAACAGCCGCCATCTTAATGCAGTAGACTTCTCAGGAATGCTCTGTAGGAGAGAGCCTTCATAGTGAACCTGAGTAACTTTTTTCCAATCTAAAATACTCCTAAATCAGCAAAATCTTGATTTAAATCTATCTTTAAATGATGAAACAGTTTTAAAACTTGTCGAAACCAGACAGAAAGGAACTAATGCAAGAACGAGAATTCACAACATTGAATGACTTCCAAACAAAGTGAAGGTTACTATCTAGTTATCGCAATTTTTGCAATACCCCTGTGTCTAGGTTTAGTGTAAAGAATTGGGTAGGGCCTATTGTCCCAAAAGCCCTTTGAACTTCACATAATGTGACCTGTTCTAAAAAATACATGAAAAGCAACACCAGTTACTTTGCCAAGTAATTACTCTTACATTCAGGTAACTGAGTTACTAACTCAATTACTTTTTGGGAGAAGTAATCTGTACCTGTAATTAATTTTTAAAAATAAGATTTAGGGCTGCAGCTATCGATTATTTTAGTAGTCGATTAATCGATGAACTAGTTAGTTTGAATAATCGAGTAATCGGATTAGGAACATAAAAAATTAAAATACCTGAGCCTCAAACAGTATAAAAAAATAGATCTAAGTACAACAAAAGAACAATTGGCTAACTTGCATAGCAAAAGTCCGCTAGCTTAAATGCTTTAAAATGCCAACTTTTTATTTTATTTTTTACAATGCTCTTAACAAATGGTTCAAGCAATATACCTATAAACTAAATTACGAATGCTTAAAAAAAACATTAGCTCAAAGAAAAACTTAGCTTACGTTGGTCTTAACAGGTAGCAGCTGGATTCAGCTATGTGAAATGAGGTAGACCAGAGGGCAGAGTATCCACCCTAATCAATAAAACAAAATGCAAACACTTTCAAAATAAACCATCACAACGCCACTTTAATGAAACGAATACTCGAAGCAACAAAATTTAATTCGAATATTTTTTTTCTAATCGAATACTCGAGTTAATCGATTAATCGTTGCAGCACTAATAAGATTAACAACACAGCTGGCATGACGCTGACGTGTTCGGGGTAAGGCTAACCACACTAAACCACACAGTAGCTAGCCGTTGTATGCTATTATTTAGCCACAACTGAATTCATTACCTTATTACTTTTCATCCTTCACACAGCCGCTGGAAACAAATGTTGTTTAATCCATCTGCAGGTGACCATCACGATTTTACGTCACTGCAGCTTTGTGTTGGTCCTCTTTGGAAACGCAATCTTCAAGGCAAAACACTACCGTTTTTGTCCACCGGCGTCACTAAAATCGACTAAAACTGGAAAGTTTTAGAACTCATTGGCATTGACTGCAATAGGTGTTTAATTCAAATTTGACGCGGACCAAAAAGACGAATTTTGTTATTTATCTTTCGCCTCCATTTCCATTTTCAAGCTCCGAAGCAATGTTCAGGTTCGTTCGTAGCTGGTCCAAATAAGCTGGACATCTATCGCCTTCAACGAATGTTATTATTCACGTATGAAATTGAGTGATGTACCGTGTCGGCACATTGGACCCACAATATGATTAGCATTTTAGCGATTGAGTCATAGGCTTATTGCATTTCATTCCGCGCACTCAACAGTGACTGCATTCTGATGGTCCGAGGTTACTGCGTCTTTTTTTTTTTTTTTTTGGTTCAAAATACCTCGCTGCTATTTCCATTCATCCTGCGTTCTCTCATCTCCTGGCTCGCCGGCGCGCAAATAACATTTAATAGCGCGGACATTGTGCTCCGTCACGCAGGCCGACTGCATTAATTTCAACTCATTTGCGCCGGCTTCTCCTGCAAAATAAACCGCCAGCGTCGTTCGGAGGCCCCGCTGATTACCTCCCAGCGAGGAGGCCATGCGTGTCGCGGCTGTCTTCGCTTCGCCGATGTTTATGCGTTGCCTCTACACACACACACACAAAGAAAAAACTGGTGTAAAAAGGAAATTTTCAAACTTGAAAGTACAAGTTTTCCTCTTCGGTGTTGGACAGGTAATCATCGCTAATTGCTAAAATGCTGACTTGCTAAAATGTAAAACAATTCAAAAAGAAACACTAATAAAGAACAAGCAAGTATCTTTTAAAATCTGAAGCTACTTAAGGAACATTCACAACAAAACCAAAATGAATCACATTTTGCCAGAAAGATAAATTGTGATCATCTGCGACACTATTTAGTATTTAAGTCCCAATTCTTTTCTTTATCAGCGCTACGATTCTTTCTTAACTGACTAAAAATGATCAATGGGGTTAAAAACACGAAGACAAATGAAGTCCAAGCATATAGCGGTGATTTATCACAGTCTGCCGCCTCATTTATTTGAAGTGGAGCGTAGGTTAGCATGCTAATGCTAGTTAGAACTCATCATACTTTGTGTTTTTTCAGTGTTGGAAGCAGGAAAACCATTTAATATGGGTGGGGGGTGGGCTAACAATGACCAAGACATGAAATTTCGTTACCTTGGCAATTAGCAATTGGTGGCTAGTCCACGCTAACATTAATTATTGCCATAACGGCACTCAGCGACGGGTGTCGAACTGGTGAAAGTCAATTCATCAACAGAACGACTAAGTAGAAAATATAATCTTAACTCTTTTGCTGCCATTGATTGCGTGAGACGTCCGATCCATTTTGACTGGGAGCGGCAAATGTTCAAAATATGGACATTCACAGCCAATGGCGTACCGCAAGCAACACGTCACTTCCGCTTATTAATATTCATGACATTAGCTACTGTTGCTAAGCCACCGTTTGTCCCTAATAGGAAATGAATGGAAATCGTGTAAGAAGGAGATGTTTACAGAGCTAAACCTAACAATTCTCTCCGAAAATTATGTGCCTGCTGCCAAACTCACTGGCAAAGATGTGGAAGAACATATAAATTTTCAGTTAAAGAGATGGCTTGAGTGTCGAAGGCTGAAAAAGACGAAAAAAAAAAAACGAGCCAACCTGAGCATAGCCTTAGCTTTTTTATCGACGAGACTGACAATGACATTCTCCTGTTTCAACAAGCTATCCTTTACCATCAGCCCTGTCTTTCTTATATATCCTCTGGTTTTCCTACGTCTCTGACCGTTTTTGGGGGTAATTTAGTTAGCTTTGTGTAGTGATCGCAAATGCTACTCAGTGACAGCCAGCGAAGACTTTTAATTTTTTCATTGATAACGAATCTTAATTCTATATTTTTCCTACAAGTTCCAAAAAAGCAATGCGTGATCGCCATGTTCATTTTTGAAAGATTACCGGCGAAAAGTGGCACAAATTACGTTGTTTCTATGCCAGGGCGGGTCTATAATGTCCCACTTCGGCTTTACTTCCGCTTTACGATGCGACGTCACGGTCTAAAAATAGCATGCGTGCGGTACGCCATTGTCTCTGTTGAAATGAATTACACACAGCAATTTGGAAATACTTCAGGAGCAAAGTACTACATAAACAAAAATATGAAAATATACTTACATGTGGAAGAGAGAAACCATGTGAAGGAAAACGTGCAAGTACACATCAACATGGACTGAGAATGAAACCAAACAAAGTGAAGAGGCAACGAGGCACACCTGGACAGAACAGGTGTCGATGAGGAAGCTGAATGGCTGGCACACAAGGAGGCGGGCTGACAACAGTTGAAGCTAATCACCAAGACAAGAAAGGAACATTACCTATACAAAAACAAATCACTGACAATATTGATATAAAAATTGTTTTTAATTGACTGTACATTTTCCCATTCATTAATACTCATGTCAAAACTGGTGTCAAACTTGTGGCCCCGGGGGCGATACAAGGCCCGCCACGTCATTTTGTCTGGCCAAAGAAAATCATGTGCATTGACTTTGTTTTTTTGTTTTTTTGCTAAAATTAATTCAAACAAATTGAGAAAGTTAATAAAATTAAAAAATACATATTGTTTTATTAATAATTGAATAAAATCTCTATTTTTGTAATTTTTGAAAAAATTTTAAATGAAAAAAAAAAAATCATATTAAGAATAAAAAAAGATAACTCAAGACCGAATAAAAAGGGTTATTATCAAAGCTCCAGGATACCTTTGTAACATGAAACGGAAGAGCTGATTAAATTTTGGGTTCATGAGGTCAAAGGTCACAGAGGTCAGAAAAGGATTTTCATGATAACTTGTAACTAATGTTTTCTACACTTCTACCATATTGATACCCTAACCCTTATTTACATTCATCCACTGCCATTGACGGAAATAGACGTCCAAAGCCCTTTTGACTGGGAGAGGTCGTTCATTCGCTTCTCCCAGTCAAAATAGATTTGGACGTCGTTTGTATAGGGAGTCAATACATCTACCCTATTTATACTGGATTCACCATAATATACTTTTAGCTTTTATTTGTCAATCTGCAGTCTGACCTTCCAGCTTCCTAACCTCCCATCGACCCCCACCCCCCCTTCCCAAACTCCCCAAAGGCTCGACCGTACCTTGAACCTCGCGCAACCACACCACCAGACTGTTACTAAACCACGGTTTTCCGCCTGCAGCCGAACATCACACGCGCGTGGATGCCTCGGGGGTCGTGTTCAGATAAGCCGCGGTTTTCCCGGCTTCAGTGGTCCTTAACCTCGGAGGGCCTGTGCCGGATGGGAGCCAGACACTTTCAGGATGGGAAGCAGGTGCACGTAGCCATGTATGAAAAGGGGATTTGAAAAGAAAAGTGAGAAGGTAGAATTAAAATGTGTGAAGGGAGTGGAGAAGATGTAAGACGAGGTGAGTCATGGGTTATGTAAAGCAAATGGGGCTCAAAATTTTTAGGTCTAGGTTGAAATGTTTCTACGTCATAAACCAAACGCTATCTATTTATATATTAAATGTAGGTCTGAATGCTGAAAAAGTGCTGATTTAAAAAAAAAAAATACAGTGGGGAGAACAAGTATTTGATACACTGCCAATGGGAAAACCCATTGGCAGTGTATCAAATACTTGTTCTCCCCACTGTATATATATATATTTCATTTTACTATCACTTTCATTTTTTTTTTCAAGGGAACCATACATAACTACAATGTGTACCACTTATTGGGAAAGTCATTATAATTTTATGATTTAAAAAAAGATTTTTAGAGAAAAAAAATAAAGTTGCATTTTCCATAAATATTTTGAAGAGTCTTATTTTATTCCAAGCCAAATACACTGCATATAATGACGGTGTGTACCACAAAAAGGGTTGCCTATTTCAGAATGTAGTCATAATTTTATGATTTAGAAATTTATGATTTTATTTATAGATTAAATCCTATTTAGCGGGAAAAAGGATTAAACACCTAACCCCAAAAAAACGATAACTACCACAACAGTGGGGCAAATAAGTATTTAGTCAACCACCAATTGTGCAAGTTCTCCTACTTGAAAATATTAGAGTGGCCTGTAACTGTCAACATGGGTAAACCTCAACCATGAGAGACAGAATGTGAAAAAGAAAAACAGAAAATCACATTGTTTGATTTTAAAAGAATTTATTTGCAAATCATGGTGGAAAATAAGTATTTCGTCAATACCAAAATTTCATCTCAATACTCTGTTATGTACCCTTTGTTGGCAATAACGAAGGCCAAACGTTTTCTGTAACTCTTCACTCGGTGTAAAGAAATCAACTGTGGGAGCAATTATTAGAAAATGAAAGACATACAAGACCACTGATGATCTCCTTCGATCTGGGGCTCCATGCAAGATCTCACCCCGAGGCGTCAAAATGATTACAAGAAAGGTGAGCAAAAATCCCAGAACCACATGAGGGGACCTAGTGAATGACCTGATGACCTAGTGATGGCTGGGATCACATTAACAAAGGCTACTATCAGTAACACAATGCGCCGCCAGGGACTCAAATCCTGCACTGCCAGACGTATCCCCCTGCTGAGGCCAGTATACGTCCAGGCCCGTCTGCGGTTCGCTATAGAGCATTTGGATGATCCAGAAGAGGACTGGAAGAATGTGTTATGGTCAGATGAAACCAAAATAGAACTTTTTGGTAGAAACACAGGTTCTCGTGTTTGGAGGAGAAAGAACACTGAATTGCATCCGAAGAACACCATACCCACTGTGAAGCATGGGGGTGGTAACATCATGTTTTGGGGCTGTTTTTCTGCAAAGGGACCAGGACACTGATCTATGTAAAGGAAAGAATGAATGGGGCCATGTATCGAGAGATTTTGAGTAAACATCTCCTTCCATCAGCAAGGGCATTGAAGAGGAGACGTGGCTGGGTCTTTCAGCATGACAATAATCCCAAACACACAGCCAGGGCAACAAAGGAGTGGCTTCGTAAGAAGCATTTCAAGGTCCTAGAGTGGCCTAGCCAGTCTCCAGATCTCAACCCCATAGAAAATCTGTGGAGGGAGTTGAAAGTCCATGCTGCCCAAGGACAGCCCCAAAACATCACTGCTCTAGAGGAGGTCTGCATGGAGGAATGGGCCAAAATACCAGCAACAGTGCGTGAAAAGCTTGTGAAGAGTTACAGAAAACGTTTGGCCTTTGTTATTGCCAACAAAGGGTACATAACAAAGTATTGAGATGAACTTTTGGTATTGACCAAATACTTATTTTCCACCATGATTTGCAAATAAATTCTTTAAAAATCAAACAATGTGATTTTCTGTTGTTTTTTTCCCCCCACATTCTGTCTCTCATAGTTGAGGTTTACCCATGTTGACAGTTACAGGCCTCCCTAATATTTTCAACTGGGAGAACTTGCACAATTAGTGGTTGACTAAATACTTATCTGCTCCACTGCATATGTATATATTTGTATGTTTAAAAAAAAAAAAAAAAAAGAAAACATATAACGGTACATCCACCGGGTATTGGGATCAGTATCGGGAACCAAAAATTGGTATGGGTGCAACATACATTTTTACATAACACAATTCTGTCCTTTGAGTCTGTGCACAACATCAACACACACTGAAGCTAAAGACCTATCATTTAATGAGCCATTGAGAAGCAGCAATATCTCCTATGTGACCTCCACACTTAAATCCTCCATCCGGACTCTCCTTACAGCCAACCTGCGCATTTCATTGGATGACTTTGAAGCCCTCCCAGCTTGGCGCCGCCTTGAAGCGTTGGCGAAAATGCCGAGCTTCCGATAACGACCGCAGGAAGTTGCTTTACAAACACAAGTGCGAGCTCTGCGAGCACCCACTTAAGAGTTGAGAATCACGGGAGTTGCCTAATGGACTTTCGATTTCCACTTTCACACTGCGTTTGGGTGATTCTCACGAAAGCTATGCATTACGGTAATGTTGGACATTTACTAAAACTAGCTTAGGGGCCGCTTGCATGGTGACTCTCCGAGAGTTCGAAAAATTTCAAATATGCATTTATATGGGCCCGTCTCCATTCGAACAATGTCGCAATTCCACAGGAAAACGATGTAGTATTCATACCAGGCCCTAGGGGGCAGTGCAGATTTACAAGGCGACTGCGAATGATGGACTTTGACCCCACCAAAGTTCCTCAGCCCGGAAAAAAATATGCCCGCCCACTCGAAGCAATGGCATTTTTCTTTTGTTCGAAAAGGCACAAAAATGGAAACATTCAACATATTTAATTTAAAAAGTATGATTAAAACAGTAAATTAAAGCCGACATTCCGCCATATTTGCTGTTTTTAATGTTTAGTAGCACCACTGCGCACGCTCAATGTGACGTGTACAAGTGCTGACGTTATCGGCGCGGTCTCGCGCCGCGGGAGCCTTTGATATGCATGCGGAGCAAGACCCCCTCTATCCCCCGCAATCGGATTCTTCCACTTTGGAGGCAGGATTCAGAATTTTTCGTCTTCACTGACACCATATGCACGCGAGGACAATCCACAACACAGTCATTGCTTCTTCGTGTGGCAGAGTCGCCATGTTAACTGCCCCTTGGAATAGCAGAATGCTATGATGACTAAGTAAGAAAAAAATATAAACAGTTTGAGCTTCCTAATATTTTGTTTACAGTCAAATATCTGATTAATGTCTAAAAATATGTAATATTACACATTATGGTAATGATTACTAATCAGGCGTGGGCAGTAACATGTTACATTTACTCAGCTACATTTACTGTGCTAGAATCACTTTTTGAGAAAAATTTACTTCTAAGAGAAGTTTTATTAAGTGATCACTTTTTACTCTTACTCGAGTAGATTTGTGAAGAAGAAACACTACGCTTACTCAGCTACTTTGGGCTACACTAGTCATTACATTTTTCCGATTTATCCGGCATATTAGATTTTACTTTTTTTTTCCAACAATGCCAACAGTAGCTCTACCAGTTTCACCAATGGGACGTCGCAACAATAATCACATGACTCCATTATACCAATCAGACTCAAGTTTCCTGTTATATGATCACGCCGGCCTGGTCAATCACATGGCATCTTTAAAGCACAGAAAAAATTAACCTTTTAACCTCTCTCCCAGTTTTTATTTAGCACCGATTGACCACGGGAAACTAGAGATATGATCCTTTTAATTTCATAATAGAAACTATGAAGGAACTATTCACAATTCAACTTTTCAAACTACGAACTATTTTCTCCACTAGAGAGCACTCATGCTCTTTGGACGAATGATGTTTCAGTTCTGCAGATTTTGTTTTTCTTTCGCCAGAATTCAATGTTTTTTATTTTTTTATTTTTTATTTTATTTTTGCATTTCATTGGCTTAATGTGGTTATGTAATATGTTTTAGTACAGTATAAGAACAGTTCATATAGATAAATTTATGCTGAGGAAAAAACTAGCATTGTTAAAAAAATAAAAATAAACATCATAAGTAGGGTTGTTCCGATCATGTTTTTTTGCTCCTGATCCGATCCCGATCGTTTTAGTTTGAGTATCTGCCGATCCCGATATTTCCCGATCCGATTGTTTTTTTTTGCTCCCGATTCAATTCCAATCATTCCTGATAATTTTTCCCGATCATATACATTTTGGCAAAGCATTAAGAAAAAAATGAATAAAACTCGGACGAATATATACATTCAACATACAGTACATTAGTACTGTATTTTTTTATTATAACAATAAATCCTCAAAATGGCATTTACATTATTAACATTCTTTCTGTGAGAGGGATCCACGGATAGAAAGACTTGTGACTTTGTATATTGTGACTAAATATTGCCATCTAGTGTATTTGTTGAGCTTTCAGTAAATGACACTGCAGCCAACCCAAATGCATGATGGGAAGTGGACCCATGACTGTGCGTAGTGCTACCAATGGATATATCTTCTCTACGTTAGGAAATAACATAAGGTGTTAAGAAAATGATCAATCGCTACCTTGCTTCCCCACATTGCTTCCCATGATGTTTCTAATCATAGGGAAAGGGATTGCAAGGCTTTAGCCGATTAAAAAAAGGCTCCAAAGGCTGTCAAAAATTCACTCTGCTCATTTTATGCTGCCCTTTATCTCTCTAAATGGGTAAAACGGCGCCATTACAGATTGAGCACAACAATGCGTGAGTGGGACGTGCAACGCATGCATTAATTGCGTTAAATATTTAACGTGATACATTTTTTAAAAATTAATTACTGCCGTTATCGGTACCTTAAGTCTAAACTAAAGACTCTGGATGAGTGTAACATATTATGTCTGTAACGTTAAATACATTTAGAAAACGATTTAATTGAAATATATATATATATATTAAAAAAAAGGCATGGCCGATATTTTTTTGCCGATTCCGATACTTTGAAAATGACGTGATCGGACCCGATCGATCGACATCCCGATCGATTGGGGACAACTCTAATCATAAGCAGTTACTCACAATGTTACTCATTATTTGAGTATTCTTTTCACCAATACTTTTTTACTTGTACTTGTGTGCATTTTTTGGATGACTCTTACTCTTACTTGAGTAATATCATTTTGAAGTAACGCTACTCATAATTGAGTAAAAACTTTGGCTACTCTGCCCACCTCTCATGATTACTTATGGTGGGGAAGCAGGCATATGTAAACATAACTATTAACAATCTCAAAAAAGGCCAAACAATCTTACTTGTGGTGCAATTTGGGTAAGAATAACTTTATTTAAATAAAATTTAAAAAACAACAACACTGTGATGATGATGCCGTGCACCAGTAAATTTTCCTTCAATATTTTCATACACAAAGTAATAAACCATTAAATCTGATCATAATCTGCTAAATTATACCGTTTTAAACAAATTCAAATATTTTTATGAAATTAATTGGATATTAATTATGCCCTCCCAGTCAAAATGGATTAGACGTCTAGCTCTGTCAATGGCTGCTAATGAATCAATAAGGAAATGACCCAAAACTGGCCCAAAACTAACAGAAAGCAGCCTATAAATGCCCGAAAAACCGACAGGAAATGATTCAAAATTTACAGGAATTGACCTATAAGTATCTTTAAATTAAGATAAATGCTGCAAAATCAAACTAACTCCTTGCCTGCCATTGACAACGATAGCCGTCCAATTCACTTTAACCAAAGACGGCCTTCGAGTGCTCATCTTTTCGTGCCATTGACGGCACTCGACGTCCAATCTATTTTGACTGGTAGGGGCAAATGAACTAACACTAGATTTTCCTTAAATATTTTCTAATAAAAAGTAAGAAACTATTAAGGGTCATCCAAATTGCCAAATAATATATTTTTAAACAAATTTGGATATATATTTTTTCATGAAATTGATTGAATATTAATGATACTGTATTCATATAAAAACAAAAATCATCAATGCTTTTCATGGACGTATTAGAGTAATGAATTTACGACTCTAGAATCAGTTAAAAAAAAAACATACAAAATACCATTTTGGTAACATGACAGACATACCATCTTTCAACAAAAAAATTAACTATTTCAGGTTTACGTGACTGTATCCCTAAACTCTTAACATTTTTACGAGGTTTTACGGTGCCTCGCCATTTTCTGAGCTATTTGCGACTTTCTGCATGAAGAAAACACCATCGTTGGGCCTTGGCGATGAAAAGAATGTCCCCGTTTCTGTCAGGACTGTCTCTGTAACCACGGCAACCAAAGGCCATCCTGTGGATGCCACGGCACGGTCAATAAATGGGTGATCCGCCTCGTGCGGTATGGAAACACGATGCCTCATTAGCCTTTCGCTGCCCCCGCTGGCTCAAACGCAATCAAGCGCCTTATTAGGTATTACGTGTACTCCGCTGAGGCCTGGGGCTCTTACAGTCAAGCTGTTGCGGAGCGGGACCCGGACACGCCCGAGCATCTGCCAGTGACGAGGGCTGGTGCCCAAACAGTGCACCTCACTTGAACTCTTGTGCCTTACGCTGGTGGTTTGTCAGGCTGCACTAGTGGAAACTCGTTTCCTATTAACACATTAGCTGCCGTTGTTGGTCATACTGCATTCATTCAATCAGGTACATTAAAAGTCTTGAAATGAGTATATCACTAGTAGACGTCCAATACAATTGAAGTAGGAGGGTTGGCCTCTCAGTCTAGTCAAGTCATTGGAAGGCAATGAGGTAGTGATGAGTTAAAGACGCTATAAAATATGACTGCAACTAACTCAAATCCATCAATATACTTGACACATTGACAGAAATAAAATTGTGGGGAAGGTTTTGTTTCTCATGCGCACCAGAAACAATCTGGTAAATACGTAGCATTTAAGCTAGCGGACTTTCGCTATGCAAATTAGCAAATAGCATACCGCACAAATGCTATTTTTAGACCTTGACGTCGCCATCGTAACCCAGAAGTGGATCAGCACACAAACGCCCTCGCATACAACTCATGTTATTACTGCCTGTTTTTTTTTGCCAGTAAGCTTTCAAAAAAATAAAACATGCCGAGTAAACACTGCCGCTATGGAACTTGTAGAAACGACTCTAGACATTACGACATATAACAGAAGCTTTCTTCATACGTTTCCCGATGCCAAAAAAGATGAAAAAATGTGAACAATGGATCAACTTGTGCAGACGTCCAACAGACCAGTTTAACGCCAGCAAGGAGAATCCATTCTCCTTCATATGCAGTGAACATTTTGTTGGGGGCCATGGTCCTACAGAGGACGAAGAGGTAAGCCATTTCGATATTTTTACTTATATTTTAGCGTGGCGTTTTGCCGTGCTGCTTCTGTCTGACAATGAATGACCTGAAAAAAATTAAAATGGTATCTGACTGCCACTGTTGTTACCTTTTCTGTTGTAAAGAAACAACTTTAGTAGGTGGGAAGTTTAAGTAAATGAATAGAATTAGGATTTGTTATCAATGAAAAAATTAAAAGTGTTTGTTGGCTGTCAACGAGTAGCATTTGCGATCGCTACACAAAAATAGCAATGTAAACTGCCCCCAAGAAGGGTCAGAGACGTAAGACAACCAAAGGATATAATATGTAAGAAAGACAGTGCATATGGTGGTAAAGGGTAGATTGTTGAAACAGGAGAATGTCATTGCCAGTGGTGTGAGAAAAAGGTGTCGATAAAAAAGCTAAGGCTAAGCTTAGGTGGGCTCTTTTTCCCGACTTTTTCAGCCCTCGACACTCAAGCCATCTCTTTAACTGAACATTTGTATGTTCTTCCACATCTTTACAAGTGAATTTGGAGCCAGGGACATCATTTTCAGACAGAATTGGTAGTTTTTTTTTTTTTTTTTTTTTTACATGCATTTAGCATTGGGACAAATGCGAGCTTGACCCACCTAGCAACAATTGCTAACATCATGAATATTAATGAGCAAAAGTGACGTGTTGCGTGTGGTGCGCTATTGTAAAGTCTGCTAGCCTAAATGTTATATAATGCTAATGTTCACCAGATAGTTTCTGATGCGCACCACATTGCTGAAATATATTTTATATCTGTCAATGTCCCTTTAGTAGTTATGTAGAAAGTACATCCTCATTCTCAAATCGTAAGATCGTATTACGCTAATATTTACCACAGCGTTTTCATCACTGCCCATATATTTCAGATTTCAAGTTTCATGACTTTTGGTTTTTATTCTATTTTTTTTTTTTGTTTTATTTGTATTCAGTGTTTTAATTGTTTTTGTTTTACAGGCCCCCCAGGATTGATAAATCTGAATTCAAGACTTGTAAGACCTTTTTTAATGCCATTTCAACTAAAAATTAATACTTTTCTCACACCCATTATTTAGATAATATTGAATTATATTAAAAAAAAATAAAGCACTGAACATCAAATTTAACCTCAATTACTTACTAAGTGTGTTTGACAAAAGAATGCACATTTATTGAAGATACAATTAAAACACATTTAAATATAAGGTCAATCAGAATTTTTTTTCCCAGGATAAAATGGGATTTTACACTATTTTTGTAAAGCAACTTCAGAAATTACATTTGCAATACAACAGGCTTCCCTTTTAAGAGGACCTAGTCAAGGTGGTAGGTAGGTGAATGTCAAGTTGGCCACCTTAACTGTAAAGTGCTTGCAATTGGCAGTGAAAGTTTAAAAAACAGCCACTAAATAGCAGTAGTTTACCATTAATTACCACAAAATTAAAAAGCTACACATGACCATTTCCCTTGGTAATTGTTTTTTTCTAATTACATTACAAGAACTATAAAAAACACATGTTAATCCTTTGTTAGCTATTGAAGACATTTCTTTTAATCAGATAGAGAAAATCCATACTCTTATTTAATCAAGAAAAACATTTAAGTATACCAGGAGGTGTTTTACTATCACCTACATTATAATTTGCCTATCACCATGCCATGTTATTCAGATCAACGTTAGTACGTTACCCCGTACTCGTTCCAATAATAGACAGTGTCAACCGTGTTGTGTATCTGAGAGTGATGGTGAATCTACGACTCCGGTTTATCCATGCTAAGGCTAGTGCACCTGCCCATACCCCATTGAACATGGCTAACTCTTGAGTTAAAACTGCGAAATTCACATTCATTCGAAAGGCAAACCGTGCAGAAATACATTATTGCATCTAACACATTTTAATTGGAGAAATTGGCAACTTACTTTGAAATGTTAAGCAGGTCCACTGCCTTTGCATGACCCATAAACTGCGACCCAAAGTATCTGGATGCGACTTGGTCGCCGATCCAATACCTCACATGCTGGTCCAACTGTTTGGACTTGGTTGTCTTGTTGAAGCTTTGGTCGAACATAACAACTATCTGAGCAGTTCCTTGCGTTAGCACACAGTACTGTGCGATTGCCTGCTGTTGATGCTAATGATGCTAACGGCGCGCACGCACAAAGTGCAGCGCATCGTAAAAATTCTACGCGTCATCTTGGATTAAAAAAAAAAAAAACTTCGTCACGGATATAATTTAGGTTGCACTGAGATGTTCTTGAAAATTAAAACCACAGTGAAAATATTCCAGACTTACGACAGCTAATTTAATGCTTTTAATACCTTTAATAATGGAAAACTAAATTCAATGCTTTTTTAATACTTTTAATAACCCGCGGGTACCCTGTTTTAGCTCTGTTCAGGATTGAATGATTTTTATGTATCATTTTACGAGTGTTTTTGGATTTTTTTTTGTGATGTAAAGCACTTTGAATTACCTTGCTAACTGTGCTGTACAAATAAATTTGCCTTGCCTAATTACTTTATCTTTCTCAGCCGTGTTTGCCCCGGCCACAATAAAAAAAAATCTCTAAAGATAAATTGACATCACAACCAGAATGAGCTGCAGGTTTTACAGTCGGCTAGCATGCTATCCATGGACAAATGTGACAGAAAGGCTTAATCATGAAAGTAGATCATAATTAGTCTTCCTTTTTCAGATGCCTTTGCCCGGCCCACCCAAAGATTTCCAAAGGGAATTTGATATCAAAACCAGAATTAGTAGCAATTGTTTGCAGTGCGCTAGCATGCTATTAATAAGCTTTATGTTCTGTCATTCTGTCAACATGCTAGCTAACGTAGCTCTAGCATCGATCATCAAATGCTGGGAAAAAAAAGTTATGCATTCTTTTAAATGGAAGAACTATTACAGCTAGATTTAAGTACAGAATTTTTTTCAACATTGGGGCAGTCATTTTCATTTTTAGACATGGTCACCATTCCTTAAGATCTTTAAATCTATTCACCCGCTGCCAATATATTTCTCGCAGCACACATTTCTCCGAACAAAATGTCCGTCGTTCCGCCGCCTGCGCATAATATCGATTAGCGGTAAGATTCGTATTGTGTTTATTGCATCACCGTTTCATCATTGAATTCTGGTAGCGTTGCGGTCACGCACCGCGCGGCGCCCATCGTTGGTCTGCGGCAAAACACAGGCAGCCATTTTTATTGATCTTGCCTTGGTGAGGCTTTGGTTTTTATTTGATTTCTAAGACGCTTTCACGATTGAAATTATATGATTAAAACGTTGCGTTGAATGCTAACTAAATTTCAACGCAGAGGTTTACTTAGCACTCGAAATATAAATCGAAGCAACCCACTAAAAATAATAACGCACTTTTATCACCTTTTCAGCACAATCTGTTTGTGTCACGTTGATTTACTCGCATCTTAAAGGTGGATCAAGTCCATTAAAGGAGTCGGAAGCGGTTTTACGAACCGTCTTTTATTTGCCCTCTGAATGCTTCCGATGAATGCAGTCGCTCTTACACTTTGGGAGATGTTTTTTTTTTCCCTCCCCAAATCCTTTTCCGCCTCAATTAGTCCCGCCGTGTGTGTGAAAGGAGCAAGAAAAGCTCATGGGAGGCTGGCGTCGCTCTCCCAAAACAAGTCGAGCGGGCTCTCGGCGCGAAGCGCTCTGAGTCGCTAATGAAGTCATCGCACGGAGAGAGGTGTTTATCATCCTATATTTCGGGGAAAGCCGGAATGGCGCAGGTGTTGTTTAT
This sequence comes from Corythoichthys intestinalis, assembly GCF_030265065.1. NCBI lineage: Eukaryota > Metazoa > Chordata > Actinopteri > Syngnathiformes > Syngnathidae > Corythoichthys > Corythoichthys intestinalis. The sequence goes on from NC_080414.1 coordinate 10,345,479, forward strand.
CGGAATGGTGGATTCTATCGCCTCCTCCGCAAGACTCAAGTTTTTTTTTTTTTTTTTTAATGTAGCACAGGTTTGAAACGAAAACTAAAAGCATGCATTTTAATCAGAGCCAATTGTGTGGTGATTTCATCGGAGTCAATCGTATCGTAATTAGAGTATGTTAATTGGACTGGGTTGGAGATGATTTATTTAGAGTCGATCGTATCGTAAAAAGAATAAAATGTATTTTATAGGGGTGTCAAACGATTAAAAATTTTAATCGAGTTAATTACAGCTTAAAAATGAATTAATCGTAATTAATCGCAATTAATCGCAATTCAAACCATCTATAATATATGCCATATTTTTCTGTAAATTATTGTTGGAATGGAAAGATAAGACACAAGATGGATATACCCATCCAACATACGGTACATAAGTACTGTATTTCTTTACTATAACAATAATTCAACAAGATGGCATTACCATTATTAACATTCTGTTAAAGCGATCCATGGATAGAAAGGCTTGTAGTTCTTAAAAGATAAATGTTAATACAAGTTATAGAAATTTTATATTAAAACCCCTCTTCATGTTTTCGTTTTAATAAAATTTGTCAAATTTTCCATCAAAAAATAAACTAGTAGCCTGCCGTTGTTGATGTCAATAATTACTTACACAATGCTCATGGGTGCTGAAGCCTATAAAATCAGTCGCACCCAAGCGCCAGCAGAGGGCGCCAAAACTCTGAAAAACACAAGTACACACTTCACTGTGCTGTCATTTTAATCTGTTTGAGCGGGGCATTTGTGCATTAATTGCGTCAAATATTTTAACGTGATTAATTTAAAAAATTAATTACCGCCCGTTAACGTGATAATTTTGACAGCCCTACTATTTTATTTTTTATCCAATCCACTTCAGTTGGATAGAACGTCTAGCGCTGTCAATGGCCGTTAGATAACTCTCTCAGTGCCATTGACGATGGTAAACGTACAATCTTGAATGAGTTCATAACTAATAGCGTCTAGCACCGCCAATACCTGACAAAGCCACGATAGAATTACTTTAAAGCAGTGCTTCTCAATTATTTTCTGTCACGCCCCCCCAAGGAAGACGTAAATGTTTCGCGCCCCCCCAAACTCTCTGCCGCCACTGTAAATAGTATCATTTGTCTATATAATTACTATTATAAATACGCATCTGCCTAACATTGTGTCCTTTTTTTCTAATAAAGAAAAAAAGTAACATAGATCAACTTATAATAAAGTATAACTTTATTAACATTGTTTTGTTTGTAACAGAGAATACTTGACGTGCATCAATTTGCCTGAATTAAAAAAAAAAAAAATCACATCCAAACTAAAAAATACACTCAAGGTACATTTTTGACCATTTGATACAGAAAAATAAAATGTAATAAAATCAGTAAATAATACCAAATTAAAATTGATTAGAAACATTCACTCATGAGGACAATGTGCCAAAAAATTTGACCGAAAAAACAAATCTGAATAAAAGGGGAAAAAAAGTGTCCTTGGACAGGACAGTTTTTATTTTTGCTGCTCACAGTATTTGCCTCTTTTGCAATGGTGTGGAGTTATTTTGCAATTAGCATGCTAACAATGCTCACTGGCTTACTGATATAACACTGACAAAGCAGGACGATTGTTGGCAATATTCGGCACGTTTTCACTGAAAAAATCAAGCGGCTTAACAATGAGATTGGGGTCTAATGTCTTTAAGTGCCGTCTTAATTGATTACGCTTCTTGCTGTCTGCTATAATTATTTTTAGACACAGTAAACAGTGGTCTTTCATCATCACCCACTGTATTAAAAGTCAAAGCTAAAAGGCAAACGGCACGAAAAAAGCGCATTCACGGCGGCCGAGGTAGAACCTTAGGTGAGGGCGGTCGTCGTGACGATCCCAAGCCGAAAATGGCACTTCTCGGGCGGCGACGTGAGAACCGGACAAGACAGTGGGTCGCTGCGTGAGTGAGTCCGGTCGGAAAACGGCTTTCGAAAACGGCGGTGGCACACTGCTCTTCATATCTGTTGTCTGTGTGTGCTGAGTGCTCTTCCTTAGTTCAAAAATACTGCGCGCACTCTGAAAATGAGAGCGCCACTGCCATCTACTGAGTGGATGTGCAAGTACACTTTATTCCAGTACGGCAAAAAAAAAAAAAAAAAAAAAACATGTTCCCCGAGGTCACATGCGCCCCCCCTGGCATTGCTCTGCGCCCCCCCAGGGGGGCGCGCCCCACTATTTGAGAAGTACTGCTTTAAAGTAAAGTCAAGTAAATATGCAGAAATGCAGTATTAAAAGAATAATACATGTACCGTATTGGCCCGAATATAAGACGGCCCTCATTATAAGACGACCCCATCTTTCTCAAGACTCAAGTTTGAAAAAAGACTTTTTGAACACCAAATTAATTTTTATACAGAAAATAATTACAGTACATCCATAACAAATGATTATAACAATATATTTGAGAGAAAAAGCATGTTATTTTGCCTCATTCAAATCTTCATATCTGAACATTTATGTAAACTGAAGTGCAATCACATTCGTAAATGAATGGCTTCTGGTTTTTGAAATGTAAATAAACCAATCTATTGTGATAAAACAACAAAATTGCAAGAACTGCATTAACCATCAAAGTGAAGTCTAACTTTACTGTAGTCTTGAAACAAATCATAATAAGGAAAAACATTGCAATAAAATAATGCAAACTGGTTCAACTTGAGAGTAGCTGAGATCTGTCATGACAGAACATCGCTTCAATGATATCTGGCGTCATCTAGCGTCGTGAATGGGTATAACGTCTAGGCCGCGAATATAAGACGACCCCCTCTTTTTCAGTCTTATTTCAATGCAAAAAACACCGTCTTATATTCGGGCCAATACGATATTTTGGGAGACAAGATAAGACAAGACAAGATAAAACAGACACGACAGTAACAATAGGAACTATTGTTATTTGGGTTAGTTGACGGACACACACAGGAAGTCTGTGTTGTTACGTTTGTTATGGTCCGAGTTCGGAGCTGCAATAAACGTCGACTCAAATGAGTTCAAGAAACTAAATTCTGTGCTTTATGAAGAGTGAAAAAAGCAGAATTTAACACAAACGAAATTATTCGGCCGATCACAGTGAAGTATGACCGAAACAAAATGGTGACGTCAGGTACCGTAATGGTCGGCAATGGATCGCCGCATATGTTTCTTCAACACAACGTGGCCGTGTCAATAAAAAAAAAGATCGGTTTATATATATATATATATATATATATATATATATATATATATATATATATATATATATATATATATATATATATATATACAGTGTTGTGCATGAACACGTTCAATGAACGATCGTTCATGAACACGTTCATATTTTGGGCGAACGTCAATTGAACGCATCATATTTCTGTCTCATGAACATTACTGTGAACGCGCTCGTTCTGGCGGTTGTGAGCGGTGCTCATAACTTCGTTCATGAGTTCATCACATTTAGAGCCTTACCGACAAAACTACATATAAAGCCATAGGCTAAAAACACACAATAAAAAAATTAACCTTAATGGCGAAAAATTATCCAACCAGGCAACCCAAGCTGCCTGTCTCGGCCATATTGTTTAAGCAAATACGTCATCACAACAACGGCAGCAGAAGCTGGCAGCTCTCGAAACCCGGCCCGCTCAGAGCAACTTTCTACACAGTACCAGCATTTAAAAGAGTTTTACGAAAAAGTCAGTACCGACCCGGATGGCAAAAAATATAACGTTTACTTGTAAACTTTGTCCACCTGGATTGAAGAAGACCGTCCGTACGTCGGTAACGTCTTTAGCCAACCTTAAACAGCACATCGAAATAACATGCAACAAGCCTTGCTAGGTATCTGCGACTGCGAGCATGTGCGATTAAGAAAGAGACGGCAACGGTTGGCCAGAGCAGTACCTCTGCCACCCAAATACCGCTAACAGCATACCAGAGTGGCCCCGTTTTCTGTCTCTCCCAGCCGCAGCTAGACAACCTAGTTCTGCAGTATATTGTGGGATATTGTAGTATATTGTTGGTAACTGTTGTTTTGCTTGTTGTTTTGCTTTGTTGTTAAATGCAGTTTACAATTATCTCTTTTGCATTTATATGCCTGAGTTGTTGTTTTTTCCCCTCGGTGTTCTAGTTCAGTCTTGTTTTTGTTGTCACAATAAAGAACATTCAAACAGCAAGGTTTTGCTTATGCTTATGAAAATATACTGTAGATAAAAGCTGTAGAGCTGCTAATGTGTGGACTGAATGAGTGGCAGCAAAGCATTATGGAAATCCCAGTAATCTAAGGGCTGCCCCCTCACTGCTAGTGTAAACCCTGGTTGGACAAGGATTTGAAATTGAATATGAAGATGAATCTGACACAGTTTCAGTGTTAAAAAGGATACATGAATTGCTGTCTGTGGTTCTATATGGACACTGCCAATAATAGCTTGCAACAATTTTTGGCGAACAAAAAGAACTGAACTACAAAAGTTCATTTTATGGAACCATGAACTTTAGTTCAAAATTTTGAATTATGAACTATAAACTGAACAGTTCATTTTAAAATTTGTGAACTGCAATTTGAACTAGTTCATGTAGAAAATGAACTTTCCCAACACTGTGTATATATATATATATATATATATATATATATATTTCTGTCTCCATCCATGTACCCGTTTATAATGCGCACCATGATTTTACAGGTTGATTTTGGGGGGAAAAAAAGTGCGCGTTATATTCGGGAAATTACGGTAAATATATGCAGTAATGCGAGGGGTGTACTCACTTTTGTGATGCACTGTAAACATGTAATCTGTTCACTCCTTTCAATTTGAACTCGAGAAGAACATTAATGAGCACAACAGCACTGTCAATATTTCACAAAACGGGCAGAAAAAGCAAAATGAACAGGAAAGACAGGATGAGACGAGACGAGGGTGGACAAAAAACGGTGTTCTGCCAAAATGTGCTACACCGGCGAAATGTGCTACAAGAGGTGAAATTGACACCCAAAGTACCGGGTACTTTTAGCTTGTTTTATTTAGATGCATACACAGGGGTGCACATAATTTTTTTGCCCAGGTTCTTAGAGGAGGACCTGGAGATGTGACTTGGTCCTCATTGAGCTTGAGAGCCAACCCGCCTGATGCGATAAATTTATGACAAGCTTTACTTAGAGCCAATTAACTTTAATTAATTATATTAACAATTAATGCTTGATTAACATCAACTGGCACAACAAAATTGCCATTACTTTGAAGTGAATTGTAAAGAAATAAAAAGCACCAATTCAAAATAAAGGGCATTATGCGGCTCCCACATTAACTCCAAGCCTTTTTAAAAGTGGGATGTCCTCCTCATAAGACCTCATTGAACGTGCATGTTTAGCTTTGTAAAATGCAAGCAAAAACACGTTTGTCAGTGCATGTCGCCGTTCATTACCTTTATTCCGCCCTATTCCGCCACTTGTCCATAGGGCGAGTGGGGTCCTGTTTGACATCGATAGTTTGCTTAATTGCCACATGCTCTCTGTTTTTTTCGTGCTTTTCAAAGTTTGGATGGCTGAAATTCTTTGACCCTACATAAAATGCGCTGCTCTTATCGGCGACATTGGGATTCTCACGGCACATTTTGTACCGCATTTCCGTGCGAGCATCATTTGCTTCTAGCCATGGTACCTCCTGTAGCCACTTTTCAGCAAAAGTCCTTTTTTTCGGTAGCTCCGGTGACGTCTCTGTCGTCTGTCTGTCTTTTGACGGGGGTGGGGGAAAACGGAAGTAATTACTCAGTGTGGCCTGCCTCTTCGACATTTTGAGTAGTTATTTTCTCGTGTCCGCTGCAAATACAGTGGTAAGCCATCGGGTACGCAAAAGCGTATGGAAGCCGTTGAGGGCCAGCGCGTTTGTCTACGTCCAGTACGCATGCGCGCATGCGGACCACTTATGTCCACCCCTGTGCATACAGACAAAACATACTAAAGATGCCTTAAGAAAGTACTTTAACGTAGTAATATTAAATCAGGCTGGTTGAAATATGCTATGTGACTTATGTGGTCAACAGTTCAACAATCTGCTTTTAAGCTACCAGAGGAAAACACAATGCTTAAAAGTATGAGAGGGAAACACATGCAAAAAGTATTTTGAGGCAATGAAAAGGCAATAAAAGACTCAATAAAACCAAATAGTTAGTACTTGCCACTTTTAACTGATGAACGCATGTGTTGGACGTCTCGCCACATAGAAGGAATTACAGTAACCCTGTAGTATTCGTCAAGTGACAGTGACAATCTACATCATCACCCCGAGTGTCCATAGAACATGGCGCTCTCCATAGTACAGTACTAAATATTATAGATTTTTAAATCAATGGCAATTTTTATGTGTTTCAAATAACACATTTTAGTAAAAGAGAATAATTGTGGCTTATTAGAGCTTACAAGGCTTTAAGTCCTTGAAAAAAGTAGCGTCAGAAAGTTAGAAAATGAAGGTATTTTGGATTTGTATTGTAAAAATATAAGGACAAATAAAGACAGGCAATCAGAGGATTTGATAGCAAATTTTAACGTGTCAAGCTTGTCTATGCTTGGAATGAATTACGCCAGTTACATGTAAAACGTGATTCGTTATACGGAAAAAAATCATGACGCAAAAGTCACTTCGGATCGAATTAATTTCGAATTTTGATGTACCACTGTTTATATATAATTTTTAAACGTGATATCGGTACATTATCAGATGATACCGCATAGCCTGGTATAAGGGTTGGTATCAAGAACAAAAAAATTATCGGTGCAACACTCATTTTTACATTATGACAATGGTTGGTTTTATTTTTGAGTGGGTTAGGTAATGCAAGGTGTAGCGTAGAAAGTTAAGGTATATTGAGTTTCCATTTTTTTCTTTGGATAGGTTTTCAGCGCTCTTTGGAGCCGTTTTAGCAGGTCAAAGTTGAGCCTGAAGCGGCGTTAGCTACTGAATGGGCCTCTTGTACGCGCCGTCGCCCGTCGGCCTTCGACTGCAGCTGCCAAGAAATGGCGGCTCGCCAGGCGTGGGCCGCTCTTGCATATTCATCCGGAGTAAACTGCCAGATTTCGGCAGAGGAAGGCTTCGTCTCGCCGACGGCTTTGCCGAGGGAAAAGGTGCAAGCGAGGCCACAGTTTAGAGTTGCGCTGTCTGAAGCATCGCAGCCGCCGCTCGCGGGAATCGGCCAGCCAGCCGGCTAATAAAAATCCCGTGTTTGTTTGTGCATTCGCCAAATAAGCTCACCTCGGAGACCTGGGCGTAAGCACTGCCGCTATTAGCTTTGAGTCATGCCGGTGCAGCGTTTCAATATGTCAGCCAAACGTTAACTTTGCGGTAGCGTCCGGGGAGGCGGTCTGTCGTAGTGTTGTGATCACAACAGGAAATGATCTTACCGGCTTTCCCGTGGAGAAATCTGCCAGACGCTAATAAACATTTGTTTTGCAACGCTGTTTACACATAAACCGCTTTTCAAAGCAATGCTGAATTTATTCTGCGACTGAGCTTTTACCGCCATTTCTTTCCCTAGGAAGACCTGAAAACGTCTCGTTTTCTAACACGTCATGGAGTCATGGAGTGGTCCTAGTCAAAACGTTCACCCCCAATCAATGCAGACAGTATCATCAAGATGTAAATACTTTATATTAAGTTTTTACAACATATATGGTGTGATGACATTGAATATGATGTCAATCAGTGTTGTTTTCATCAACAATAACGAGAATGAAAAAATTTCTTCGACGAACAATTTTTTCGTGATGATGACGAGATGATAACGAGCTAAAAACGTGTTTTGGGAGACTAAAACATAGTGAAATGAATGCCTGTTTTTGTCTGACGACACGAAAATGCATCAATTTCTGTCACATGTTCACAATGTGTAACATTTTTATGTGTAGTTAGCCTGCATCGTAGCAGTTTCTGATTGTGTCACTCATATGACGTGCTGTGCATCCCCCCCAACTCGCCAGTGTCCTCTCCAGGGTTGCTTGTTTTGAAATACACACGGTAAGATTTGTTTTCTTACCCTGGCAAGAGAGACTATGCAATGTTGCTTGAGCTTTTAAAAGTTTGTGCTGAGTGATCATCACACATTAAATGTAACTCGTAGCGTTAGCATAGAATTTAAGTTCGCATTAGCATTATGCTAATGCTAATGGCGGGCGTCCTCTTAAATTCGTGGACAACTTTTTACTTTTCTTTTCCTTTTTTTTTTTTTTTTTTTTTTACATACAGTTTGAGGCGTCTAAGTGGGTATATTTGATTGAAAATAATGTACATTTACTTCTTTTATTTTTTAGCTAAAACTGGAATTTTACAGACCAAAGCATTTTGGGTAAACGTCAACGAAAACAAGCCGAAGGGAAGCACATTTTGAAAGGACTAAAATATGACTAATACTAATAAGCTTTATCCTCCACAAGTCAAATACGAAAATTGAAAGCGCTGCCAAAAACAACACTGATGTCAATATGATAAACTAGAAGTGTAGAAAGCAACAAGGTATTATAAAATAGTGCAAAAAATCTGTAAATACCCATATTTGTGCTGTTTTTTTTAAATTGTCAATTTGTTCATTCAGTTTTTTTTTACTTATACATTTTTTGTATAAAAATGTTTGTTTTAATTAATTTTATGTTTTTAATAGGAAATTTGATTTTTTAATAATTAATACACAAATGGAAAAAAACTGAAAATAATCTATTTTTAAAAAATTTTAAACTTTTTTTTTCATTTATTATTACCTTTTTAGTTAAAAAGGGAAAAACATTTAGTTTTCGTTTATGAAAAAAATATATGTATATTGTAAACATTTAACTAAACAAAAAAGTGGAATTTATAACTGAACATTTATTAATTCGCCCCCCAGTCAAAGTTTAGGTTGATACCGCATGTCTTAATGCACGAATCTGATTTTTTCGTGTTTTTCCGACTCGAGTGAGCCATAACTCAAAAACTACGCGGGTAATTATTATTATTATTTTTTAATGTGACTTTTTGAGAGAGCAAATGATGCATTTAATCCAATTCAACTGAGTAAAACACTTAAGAGCGAAATCTGAAAACCTCTTCAGTTGCCCTTTAACTTGACGGTCTGAACGTGACAAGTCGCATAGAAGCGGACCATTTCAAATCCGATCTGGGTCACTGTTGGATATGATTTACATCCGATCTGGGCCAAATTTTTCCAGAATATGGCGGCCGTCTGAACTGTCGAGTCTCCCAAATCGGAATTCATGCAGCAATTACGTCAGCAAAGAGATAGAGCGGCAGGCAAGACGGCAGTAATGTAGCTGAACATTAGCGTTAGTGCCTAGCTTGAACTCTGCTTTTACACAGGAGGCTGGACCACAGTCATAAACATATAAAATGAAGAAAAGGATAGGCCTGATAATGCTCTTGGACAAAGGCAGTCTGAACGGGCACACCAACAAAAAACAGATATGACAAAAAAAATCGGAATTGTGCATTAAGACCTGCAGTATGAACCTAGCCAAAATGGATTGGACATCTAGCGCCATCACACGTAAAGACGAGTATTCCCAACCAATCCTCCTATTCAAAATGGACTGAACTTCCATCACCGACAATGGCAGTCAATGAGTTAAAAGTCACCTAATAATGCGCTCCTTGAGAAATTTATTTTGTACTCCGACAGAAAGAAACATGGACAGCAGAAGCCTAGTCACGTCCTCCCCGGAGACTTCTTGTCTCAGAATAATGCAGCTGACTCATGAGACCCCCACCAGTGAGCCACATAAATATACATAATCAGCCGGAAGCAAACAAAGAGGCGGGGGGTAGAGGGCTCTGCCTTACCTTAGCTAGCGTGCTCGCGTTTCTCCCAGCTGGGCTTCCTGTCACACGTTCCGCATGTCAACAACGTCAGCAAACGAGGCTCAGGGGGATTTTTAGTCACCGAGGAAGGAGGTTTTACATCAAAGCTCGGATACCGGAGTCAAGATGGTGGCCTTGGATAACCCGGGGAAAGATGGAGGTTGAAATCTATTAAAAAATAGCATCTATGGCCACATTGACAATGTTGGTTAATTCGGATTCTTTGCCTGTATGCAATACTTATCTGATTTTTTTCATGCAGTGTGAACAGCGGGATCTGACATCTTTGCAGTATGAGCGCATATGACCCAAACCTAGCATGATACATAGCATTAAACCCTCAGAATTTGACTGAGATATCTTTGCGAGCTACACGAAACAAAAAATTTGACCTCTCAAAAAAATCTGAAGAGTTAATGCAGTTTAGTGTAGAAGTTTGAAGACGACGCAAGTGTTGGGATTGAATAAACAGTCATTTCTGACTGATAGAGGTCATGACGTGGATGCCTAATTGCCTGCCACTTCAGAGAATTTTGACTACATTTTGAAGATTCAATCTTGGACAAATTAAGGTCGAGACTGTCTATTTTCACCAGGTGAAAATTCGGAATCTACCTTGTTCTGTTCTACGATTCTGTTCGACAGTCAAACAAGGGTTGGTTCTCTAGAAACGCAAGCATTTCTTCCAGAAAACTATCAAATTTCACTTCATTCTCCATCTGTAAATTGCAGTAAATTCGCTAAACCTCTAACAACTTTACACTCCGCAAAAAGAACTTTTCGTCATTGCTTGTGGTGTCACTAATAGTTTTTTTTCTTTTCATTTTTTAACTGATTTTTTATGTTTGAAGTGTCACCTTTTAACCGCAAGATTGCGTTTTGGAAATGACCGCCAATATTTTATAGAAGGCTAAAGTAAATTGACTTTTTTCCCCATTAGTCTCAGTGTAGCAATGCTAACGCTTACAGTGTTTAATATAGATGTGTTTCCCTATTTTGTATGTGTGAACTGTAATTCTACAGCGTGTTGTTGACCAATAAACATCTGGACACAACAACTGGAGTCTCATATGTTAGGGTGACCAAACGTCCTCTTTTGCCCGGACGAGTCCTACTTTCACGCAGCATCTTCGTCATCCGGGCGGGTTTTATAAATTCATAAAAATGTCCGGTTTTTATGATTTTTCACGGGACCAATTTGAAGAGAATCCCTCCGGCAGCTGGGTGGCAGCGCCTGCCTGCGATGACATGGCTCCTACTCGTAGGGAGGGAAGAAATAGTTCTTCTTGTTTTTGTTGGCAGTTTACCCCTATCATTAGGCATTACCGCCATCTACTGGGTTGACGATTTGGCCACAACACCTGAAGTTTTTTACGATAAATACGTATATAATGGCAACTGTTGACTTCTGTCAGAGCTTTGACTGTAAAATCACGTTTGGTGTTGCATCGTTGCGCTGCCGATGATTGTAAAGTTTTATAGCAAAGTTTGATTTTTGCCTCAGCTAGCTATCAGTAAGCTAAACCGTGGTAGGCATTATGGGAAACGTAGTTTTGAACTGCTACGTTTGGAAACATGCTGGTTGAATAGTTTGTCAGTTTATTTCGGTTTTTGTTTGTGTGCAATCTAGAACATTGAATGAGAATGGGAATAACAATTTGTCAAGGACAATTGTCGTGATAGTAATTTATAAAAATGTTTAGTTGGCACATAACCTACTGTGTGTATGGCATTATATGTATGGCATTATATATATATATATATATATATATATATATTAGGGCTGTCAAAATTATCACGTTAACGCGCGGTAATTAATTTTTTAAATTAATCACGTTAAAATATTTGACGCAATTAACGCACATGTCCCGCTCAGAAAGTATTCTGCCTTTTGGTAAGTTTTACAGCAAGGCTTTTTGTGCTGTCCAACAGCGAACTCTTGTGGTCGCTTTGCGACATGGTTTATTGTTTTCAGTCCAGTTCAATATGGCTGCACGACATCTCGGGCTGATAATGTTGTGCTTATATGATCCTTGGACAAGATTTGTCCGTAAGTATGGTTGTTGTAAAGAATGTACATATTATGTTAGTAAGCTAAATGTTATATTTTTTGTATGAGACGCTTTTTGTTTATGTTTAGTGAACCTGTATAGCGTGCTAAGCTAACGTTGTTGCTAATGCAATGCTTGTGTACTTTTTTTTTGTAGTTTTACGACGGTCTAATGGTCAATGGACAATGGTTTGAGGCCATTTTATTAACAAATCAGATGAAAAAGGAAGAAGTCTAATTATTAAGGCGTCGTTCACTAGCTGTCTAGCTTTGGAAAAAGTAGACGCTTCGGAGTGAGGACAGCATAGACAGATTTAAATGACAGTAGAGTGAAATGCCCACTACAGTCCTTATGTACCGTATGTTGAATGTATATATCCATCTTGTGTCTTATCTTTCCATTCCAACAATTTATTTTACAGAATATATATATAATTTACAGAAAAATATGGCATATTTTATAGATGGTTTGAATTGCGATTAATTGCGATTAATTGCGATTAATTAATTTTTAAGCTGTAATTAACTCGATTAAAATTTTTAATCGTTTGACAGCCCTAATATATATATATGTGTGTATACATATATATATATATACATATATATATTTTTAAAAGTCATTAAATTTTTTCAAACTGAATTTTTCCATCCAGAGTGAGGTGCACACTATAAATATATTAAAGTGATAGGCATCTTTGAGTGAAGTTCGAGTAAAATTCAAGTATCTTAAGGCCAGGCTGAGTGTCCTCTTTTTTGGAAATCAAAATATGGTCACTCTATCATATGTCATCTACACGCACGCACAAATATGTATGCACGCACGCGGTGATAAAACGCAGTGGTGAAAATTACCGCCCTCATTTTATTTACCTTGCGATAAATGGACTCATTGCACATCGCGACAGGCTTAGCAAGTTCAATAAAACATCTCGTTAGTTAGTTAGATGGACTTACGACCCCCCCCCTAAAAATTTTCTCCTGGGATCGACACAATTCACGTAGGTCACACTTTTTGACTTCAAAACGACGAATTTCGAGAAAGGTGAGTGATTTTCATGCCTGAAATTGTTTCCAAGCTAGAAATTCTGAATTTGGCAGGATCAGACTTTCCCTACCCCTTAGTTTATCATGAGTAGGTGTCCAATCCACTAGAAGTGGGAGGGTTGCAGCGAATGAAGGAACGTTCATGACATCTACCAGTGATAAACTTATTGGCGGAATGGTGCATTTTTGCAATAAAGGGTTCATTTCTATACTTTGACAGAAAACAGGCAAAAAGATCAACTGAAATGACCTTAAAATTCTGAAAAATTGTTTAAAAATGACATTCTAAAGTGACAGTTTCTTACGGATTAAAGCAAAAATGTAATTTCAGGATGATAAGAGTTTTAAAATAAGGTGTTACGATGATTCATCTTGCGTCAAGCGACATCAATAAGCTTCCTGATGTGTCTCTATCTTCAGCGATTGTTGTGTTGGTGAAGTAGTCCCACCTGTGTCTCGCTTGATCAACGTCTTCCCGTCGTGATTGTTTGTGTCAGCGCCGAGCAGCCGAGCACTCGGCGCAATAATTAATTGTTAATTGTCTCGTTGTGAAGTTGTCTTGGAAATGAAGGCGCTCGCGCTGTGTCTATGGGCTTTATCTAGAGTGCGCGGAGGTAATGAAATGCAAGCGGTGACCAGAGGAGCAACGATTTGTTCCGGATAGTTCTGACTGTCCCCGACTGTCTTCGGGGACAGTGCCTCTGGATTGGCTGACCAGGGTGGTGGTCCCTCTTTTTAAGAAGGGGGACCAGAGGGTGTGTTCCAATTATAGAGGGATCACACTCCTCAGCCTCCCGGGTAATGTCTATTCAGGGGTGCTGGGGAGGAGGGTCCGTCGGTGAGTCGAATCTCGGATTCGGTAAGAGCAGTTTGGTTTTCATCCCGGCTCTGGAACAGTGGACCGGGGTAGGGTCCTCTAGGATGAATGGGAGTTCGCCCAACTGGTCTAAATGTGGTTCGGTGGTTTGGAGAAGGCATTCGACCGTGTCCCTCAGGTAGTCCTGTGGGGGGTGCTTCAGGAGCAGTGTTGGGAATAATGCCGTTATAAATAATGCCGTTACATAACGGCGTTATTTTTTCAGTAACGGGGTAGTCTAACTAATTATTTTTTCTGCCGTTACAACGCTGTTACTTTTACTGACGGTCAAAAGTGGTGCATTACTTACTCAGAATAAATTGAAGAAACTACCAGCCGTAGCGAGTCTACTCTGCTCTGTTTATTTGTCATCCAAGACTTGGGGTGCGTTCAAGTTCGAGAATAGCGCACGTGTTTTGTTTTGCGCTTTTTTTTTTTTAGCAAAGATATATCTCACACAGGACGTGCTGGCGCTCTGTTTCTTTAATACAGTGCTTCTCAATTATTTTCTGTTACACCCCCCCAAGGAAGACGTAAATGTTTTGCGCCCCCCCCCAAACTCTGCCGCCACTGTTAAAAGTATAATTCGTCTATTACTATTATAAGTACGCCTCTGCCTCACATTGTGTCCTTTTTTCTATTAGAGAAAATAACAGATCAACTTATAGAGTATAACTTTATTAACATTGTTTTGTTTGTAACAGAAAAGACTTAACGCGCATCAATTTGCCTGAATTAAAAAAACAAAAAAAAGTCACATCCAAACTGTAAAAATACACTCAAGGTACATTTTTGACCATTTGATACTGAAGAATAAAATGTTATAAAATCAGTAAATAATAACTAATTCAAGTTGATTAGAAAGATTAACTCATGAGGAAAATATGCCAAAAAAATTGACCGAAAAAACATAACTGAATAGAAGAAAAAATAGAGTGTCTTTGGACAGAAGGACAGTTTTTATTTTTGCTGCTCAAAGTATCACCTCCAGTTTGCAATGGTGTGGGTTATTTTGCACTGAGCATGCTAACAGTGCTCATTGGTTTACTGATATAACACTGACAAAGCGGGCCGATTGTTGGCAATATTCGGCACGTTTTCGCTGAAAAACAACCAAGCGGCTTATCAATGAGACTGGAGTCTAATGTCTTTAAGTGGCGTCTTAATTGATTTGGCTTCCGGCTGTCCGCTATAATCATTTTTAGACACAGTAAACAGTGGTCTTTCCTCATCTACCACTATATTAAATGTCAAAGGCAAACGGCCCGAAAAAAGCTCGGCGGCCGAGGGAGAACCGGAGGTGAGGGCGGTCGTCGTGACGATCCCAAGCCAAAAATGGAACTTCACTTTTCGAAAACGGCGCACAGCTCTTCATATCTCTCTTCTGTGTGCTCTTGCTTACTTCAAAAATACTGCGCGCACTTTGAAAATGAGAGCGCCACTGCCACCCACTGAGTGGATGTGCAAGTACACTTTATTCTAGTACGGCAAAAAAAAAAAAAAAAAGCCTGTTCCCCGAGGTCACCTGCGCCATCCCTGGTATCGCTGTGCGCCCCCCTGGGGGGGGTGCGCCCGACTATTTGAGAAGTACTGCTTTAATAGCACATATAACTTCAACATTAACACAAACGTACGGCTCTCGGCAGGTTATGTCTCTAACTCACTCCCGCATCATGTGAGCAAAACAATATTGGCGCCGTGTGTACTTTAGGGTGCCTCGGGTAATTCTGTATCATAATATTACAGCACGTACTTCTTATGACTCCAGGCTGTTCATCCCTGCTCATTCAATTAGATAATGCTTTCAAAAGCTTGCTAACGTCTCTGTGTTTGCTACACCTGAATGCTAGCCTCGTTCCCATCCCCCACTGTCAGCCAGCAAGAATGCTGCTTCCATCTTGAGGACGGCAGACGCTTTGAGGCTGACGGGAGGAGTAGGGGGACGAGGCTACCTGAATGCACCACCTGGATAGATGCGATGGAAGTGATTGTGATTGGCTGAAGGTTAGAGTCATGTCTCATGGTAAGCCAATTAGAGCCGGTGTTTTCACACACAAATTGGAACAGCGCATGCGGCAAACATACACACGCAAAACAGATGCAGAGGGATATGATGGCAGAGCATTCAGAGGAAAATTTGTCCTTTACGAGGTGAGATATAAACACTATTTTAAGTCAAAATACTTGAAGTACAGTAGGCTATGTCTACTTGACCAGTTGTCTCAGGTTGTGAGAGTTAGATTTAATTGATTAAACTCACTTTATATTGTTTACTGCTGATTGTTATTTTATCATATTGTTTACTGTTTATTTTTGTTGTACTTCAAGTGCAGGATAAATCTATTGCTGGTGAGGTGCAATAAATATTACAAGGGTCTATAACACAACTACCTGTCTTCTTCTTTATTCAACTGACTCGAATACTGCTCAGAAAATTTCAAATTCTTTGAAATACAACAACTTCTTTTTAAAGTAACGGAAATTATTACTTTCCCTGGTAACTAGTTACTTTTACTCTCGAGTAACTCAGTTACTAACTCAGTTACTTTTTGGAAGAAGTAGTGAGTAACTATAATTACTTTTTTAAAGTAACGTGCCCAACACTGTTCAGGAGTACGGGGTACCCCTTGGAAAGGGCTGTTCTGTCCCTGTGTCATTGTTTGGTCCGCATCACTGGCAGTAAGTCGAATTCGTTCCCAGTGAGAGTTGGACTCAGCCAAGAATTTCTCGGCGCAGCCAAAGCGTTGAGGAAGTCCGGTTTGGGAGCCTTAGCATTGCATCTGCTTTTTACAGATGATGCGTTGCTGTTAGCTTCATCAAGCCGTGACCTCCAACTCTCACTGGAACAGTTCATAGCTGAGCGCGAAGCGGTTGGGATGAAAATCAGCACCTCTAAATCAGAGACCATAGTCCTCAAAAGGGCGGCATGCCCTCTCTGGGTCAAGGATGAGATCCTGCCCCCAAGTGGACAAATTCAAGTATCTTGGGGTCTTGTTCATGAATGAGGGTAGGGGGAAGCAGGAGATCGACAGGCGGATCGGTGCAGCGTTTGCAGTCATGCGGACTCTGCACCGGTCCGTAGTGATGTAGAAGGAGCTGAGCCAAAAAGCGAAGCTCTCGATTTAACAGCTGATCTATGTTCCTACCCTCACCTTAAGTCACGAGCTGTGGGTCATGACCGAAAGAACAAGATCCCGGATACAAGCGGCCGAAATGAGTTTCCCCCGCAGGGTGGCCGGGCTCTCCCTTAGAGATACGGTGAAAAGCTCGGTTATCTAGAAAGGACTCAGTGTCGAACAGCTACTCCTCCATGCCGAGAGGAGCCAGTTGAGGTGGAAAACAAACATTGCCGCGAGCCAGGAGTTTGACACCTGTGCAATAGTAGGACATCTCGTATCGTCAATGGCAGCCGATGAGTTAAGAAAGCGAGGTCTGTGGGGAGACATTGATTGGGATTCAAAATACTATTCAGGACCCATTTTTGTACGAACCCCATCAATGCGTGGCCGATTGATTTCTACAAAACCTACAAAAGCTCTAGAAACAAGAAAGAAAACTGTACCCTTTCTAAAAGGTGTCATTGTTATTCTGTCTTGATTTTTGAAGAAAAAGAAACCTTGATGAAATCCCATCAAAGTGTTGAAAAAATATATTTTTCCCTTCTTGTAACTATTGACCTGTTTACCTTTACGCTCGCAGGTTGTCTGCTGCCGAGCAGGACGACTCATTTTTCAGAAGAAGCTCGCTCGAATAAAAAAAAGCTTGTCAACATGTTTTTGAGCTAAATCACAAGTGTCAGTTTTTCCAAACAGCAGAGGCAATGAGGCCCACTGTGTAATAAACAACATCAGTCAAGCTGCTAACACCTGCAACCCCAACGTAAACCAAGCTTGAAACCTGAAAACTGACTTGAAATCCAATTTCAAACACTAACAGCGCCTCAAAAGCTAACTCTGATGTAACTCAATCAGTTATATTGTACAATTCTCATTTAAATAATTCCTCATTTAAATAAATCTTATTAAACAAACTTTCACAACCTTCACGTTGCCGAATTATGACTGCGGGTTCGTCTTTCGAGTTGCTTGCTTTTCAAACTAACACTAAAAAGTCATGAATTTGCAAAAACACAAAAATTTTTTTTGTTTTGGCGCTAATCAAATCAAATGCATCAAGATTAGGATTGTTCCGATCATGTTTTTTTGCTCCCGATCTTATCGTTTTAGTTTGAGTATCTGCCGATCCCGATATTTCCCGATCCGATTGTTTTTTTTTTGTTGCTCCCAATTCAATTCCAATCATTCCCGATAATTTTCCCCGATCATATACATTTTGGCAATGCATTAAGAAAAAAATGAATAAAACTCGGACGAATATATACATTCAACATACAGTACATGAGTACTGTATTTGTTTATAATGACAATAAATCCTCAAGATGGCATTCTTTCTGTGAGTGGGATCCATGGATAGAAAGACTTGTAATTCTTAAAGGATAAATGTGACTTTGTATATTGTGACCAAATATTGCCATCTAGTGCATTTCTTGAGCTTTCAGTAAATGATACTGTAGCCATTTAACTGTTCTGCCCGAATGCATGATGGGAAGTGCAACCATGACTGTGCGTAGTGGCACCAATTGATATATCTTCTCTGCATTGGGAAATAACAGAGGGTGTTGAGAAAAAGATCAAGTACTACCTTTCCTCTCCACAATGCTTCCCACGATATTTCTAATTGTTGAGAGAGGGATTGTAAGGCTCTAGCCAATTAAAAAAAGGCTCCAAAGTCTGCCAAAATTCACTCTACTCATTTTACGCTGCCTTTTAGCTCTATTTATAGGTAAAACGACGCCATTATAGATTGAATGCGACAATGCGTGAGTGGGTCGTGCAGCGCATGTGTTAATTGCGTTAAATATTTTAACGTGATTAATTAAAAAAAAATTAATTACCGCCTTTAACGCGATACATTTGATAGCCCTACTTTAAGCCAAAACTAAAGACTCTGGATGAGTGTAAGACATTTTGTCTGTAACGTTAAATACGATTAGAAAACGATAAAAAAAAAAAAAAAAATATATATATATATATATATATATATATATATATATATATATATATATATATATATATATATATTTAAAAAAGGCATGTCCAATATTTTTTTGCCGATTCCGATACTTTGAAAATGACGTGAACTGACATCTTTAATCAAGATGAATGAAATGTATGAAAAATTTATTCTTAACACGAATACTAGTCTGATTTCGGATTAGCTAAATCTGCTTTAGAAAAGAAAAGATTCTACCCTTCTCTCAGTCCACGTACGAAACTAATCTGACATTATGCTAGTATGACTTTGTGTTTGCTAGCACCATCTAAAAGAGAAAAAAAAATGTTATTCCTGATAGCGTTTGAATGATTTCGCATGTAGAAAACCCAGTTGGAGACCCTCCATAAAATCTTGGTTTTGGCACTAGTTCAAATGCAGCAAAATGTATGACGATCTTATTATAACGCTGATACTGTTCTGGTTTCTGATTAGCTAAAACTGCTTTAGCATTTAACAGGATTGTACCCTTCTCTCCGATCAAAACGTACGAAACTAATGAGTCGGTATGGTAGCATGATTTTGTGTTTGCTAGCACCATCTAAAAGAAAAAAAATATTGTTATTTCTGATAGCATTTGAATTATTTTGCATGTGTAAAACCCAATAGTAGACCCCCCCCGAAGAACCTTGGTTTGGGCACTAGTTCAAGTGCAACATAATATATGACGAACTTATTCTAATGCTAATACTATTCTGGTTTCCTTTCAGTCCACGTACAAAACTAGTGTGACGTGAATCTAGCATGACTTGGCACTAGTTCATGTTTTTTTTTTTTTTTTTTTTTTTTTTTAAAACCTGTCCTGTTCAGCTGTTTGACACGGAGAATGGAAGTCTAAGTGCCCGGTGGTCTGAACTAGAGATGTCCCGATCGATCGGCATCCCTGCCCGATCACGTCATTTTCAAAGTATCGGAATAGGCAAAAAAATATCGGACATGCCTTTTTTAAAAAAAATATATATTTTTTTTAATTAAATCGTTTTCTAATTGTATTTAACGTTACAGACATAATGTATTACACTCTTCCAGAGTCTTTATTTAAGCTTAAGGTAGGGTTATCAAATTTATCGCAGTAACCGCGAGAATTAATATTTTTTACATTTATCACGGTACAATATTTAACGCAATTAACGCATGCGCTGCACGACCCACTCACGCATTGTCGCGTTCAATCTATAATGGCGGCATTTTACCCATACAGTATATAGAGCTAAAAGGCAGCGTAAAATGAGTAGAGTGAATTTTGGCAGCCTTTGGAGCCTTTGTTTAGATGGCTAAGGCCTTACAATCCCTCTCCCAACAATTAGAATAATCGTGGGAAGCAATGTGGGGAAGAAAGGTAATAGTTGATCTTTTTCTTAACACCCTATGTTATTTCCCAACGCAGAAAAGATATATCAATTGGTAACACGACGCACAGTCATGGTTGCACTTCCCATCATGCATTTGGGCAGAAGTTAAATGGCTACAGTATCATTTACTGAAAGCTCAACAAATACACTAGATGGCAATATTTACTCACAATATACAAAGTCACATTTATCCTTTAAGAATTACAAGTCTTTCTATCCATGGATCCCTCTCACAGAAAGAATGCCATCTTGAGGATTTATTGTCATAATAAACAAATACAGTACTTATGTACTGTATGTTGAATGTATATATTCGTCCGAGTTTTATTCATTTTTTTCTTAATGCATTGCCAAAATGTATATGATCGGGAAAAATTATCGGGAATGATTGGAATTGAATCGGGAGCAAAAAAAAAAAAGCAATCGGATCGGGAAATATCAGGATCGGCAGATACTCAAACGATCGGGATCGGATCGGGAGCAAAAAAACATGATCGGAACAACCCTAGTCTGAACAGTTTTAATGTTTCACATTGAGTAATCGTGTGAAACCCTTGTGAGTGTAAGCCCGTTGGCGACCGACCCTATGCCGCCCCATCGCCAATCCCGGCACCGGGACCCCCACCCGAGCGCGCCTTATCACATCCAGTCGCACTCAAGCCCCACGCAAGCATGCGGCAGCCACACAGATGAGCGGAGACGCCCCGCGGGTGTCGACCCAGGGCCACGGCCCCCACCCAGCCAGCCCGGGGAGGGAGGGCGCTCGGGCAGTTTGGGAAATGTTGTTTTTGGCGCTAGGTTAATAGGTTAATAACCACGTAAAATGCAACAAGATTGATGAAACACTTATTCTAACGCTATTGTGCATTTTCCCAAAATGGCCAATCCGATTTCTGATTCGCTAAAACTGCTTCAGCATGAACCAGTTATATACTTCTCTATCATCAGAAAAACATACTGAAATTTGCTAGCTAGCACCATCTACAAAAAAACAAAAAAATCTAATGTCTTGAGTGATTTGGTCGAGGATTCAAGGTAATTATTATATTAAATAGCACCATGCATGCACTTTGAAAAGTTGTGTAAAAAAATCGATAAATGGATAAAATTAGTGTAACTTTGGCTTGAAATATTTACGTACAATGAATGATAAAACTGCCATTTTTTGCTTTCAACCAAGAATCTAGAATGTTTTACATTTATATATATACGTAAATATTCCGCAATTTAAGCATTTATTCACAAGAAATTTCAACTTAAAAAGTTCTAGGTTTAGTGACGGCCGCCATGTTGGATTACACAATACTGTAACTTTGACTTGAAATATTTTATGTAAAATGAACGATAACTGCCCGTTTTTTGCTTTTCACCAAGACTCTAGACTGTTTTACGTTCATATCTGTAGAAATTCCGCGATTCAAGCATTTATTTACAATAATTTTCAACCTAAAAAGCTCTTTGTTTTGTCACGGCCGCCATGTTGGATTTTGCATCCCTACACAACAGCGGAATTCAACCTTAATACGTTGTGATTGTACATAGAAAAATGCTAATTTTGCTTTTGTTGAGTAAAATTAAGATGATTCTGCATGCTTTCTTCAAGCATTATGTTTCTGATGTGCAAATTGAGTGATTAGCTGTTGAAAACTTGCACAAAAAAAAAAAAAAAAAGTTGCTATTATGGGCAAAAGCTTATATGTTAAATATTGCTATTGAGCCTGAAAATATAGGTGATTATCTCTGCATTTGGTGATTTTTGCGCACCTAGAGTAAAATTTGAGATTTTTAGCCATTTTAACTTTTGTTATACTTGTATAAAAAAAATAATGAATCGGGATTTGATGAGGGAATGACTTTGAATTTTTTTTATGTCGCTGCTCATGGAAACTCATATATGCCTAAGGGAGGTGCCTGTTTTGGTTTTAGATCGATGGCGGCTTCGGTTTTAAATATATTTGAATTTGAAGTTTTTTAAAATAGGCTCCCTACGGATTGTGTCCCGACAGCTGATAGTGAAGTCTATGATATATTTTTTGATTGTATTTCAATAATTTTGCATGTGTAAAACTAACCCAAAAAAATCTGTTCAATGGATTCAGACATGAAGAATTAATTTTTGGAACTAGTTTTTGTAATTTTATAATCACACCAAACATAAATATTTTAACATTACAGTTAGTCCCCATATTACGAACGAGTTCCATTCCTACGCGTAACCCAAATTTCTGCATGAGTCAGAATTAAACCACTAAGTACCCCTAAATACCCTCTAAATATCAAAATAGCCATTCAAAAACATGTATTATACGTCCTATTAATGAAATAAAGTAAAACATAATGCTGTACTTACCATCAATGTCGAGAGGTGGCTGGACAAGACACAGATTTCCTCTAAAATAACAGACAGTTTCAAAAGGAAGTGACTTCGAATTGCCCCCAAATCAACAGGAAATGGTCCAAAATCATCATGGGAGTTAACTGGCCAATATGAAAGCATTCCCACAGTATTTCACCAAAAATTACATTAGATTAATGGTTTTAAAGTTGTTTTCTTACCCGCCAGAAGTCCTTGTTCTATTAAGCAGACCTTTGACGGAATAGATTCACGGTGGATGAAATCTTTATTTCAGGAGCGACGCTTTAATCCGCGTAAACCTCCGGTGGTGTCGGGCGCTTATCTCCCGCTCGGCTTCCCACACACTCGGCACCCGAGCGGAAAGTCGACAAGCGTTTTTTAATTAATTAGCGCCGGAGTTCATTCCTGCGCTCAAAACTTGTTGTGTGTGTGTCATTGTGTGAGCTTAATTAGCATTTACAAGCAACTATTTGCCCACAGATGAGCTTTTCCACTCATGGGTGAAAAAGCACACGTACAAAAAAAGTCATTTATCTCCTGCGCAAACTGCGGAGAGAGAACAATAGTTTATGTCAACAGGAAGTGATGTCGCGGAAGGGTCACGCAGCATCCGATAGAGCTTTAATTGCATTAAAATAGTGCGAGTAAATCAAGTGGTGCTCAGGAAGTTTTTTTATTGATTTTCTTGCCCCCCAAGGAAGAAAATTAAGTATTGCATTTGCGCCGTTTCTGGAGGTAGCTGCACGTGCTATTGATTTTCGTGAGAGCAACCTAGCTTGAATAGGAAATTCAGCATAATATGTAATGTGGTTTATTTTCATTTATTTATATATTTTTTAAACCTGTGTTGTTTAGCTGTTTGACACGGAGAATGGAAATCTAAGTGCCCTGATGGTCGCAACAGTTTTAATGTTTCACATTGAGAGTCTGACATACTCCCATTGTGATCATTCAACATACCTAATTTATTATGACAAAGCAGCGAACAGGAAGGGGTTATGGGGGAAAAGAAGAAAAGGAACACACGAGAAGAAAGAAAACTAACACAAACTACAAGAAGAAATACATTGAACGTCGAGACTAACTACTAATATGTTGGTGCTATCTTCAGCTAGATGTATTTCCGGTTGACACCATATGGGGGCCTGTTGACTAGGGAAAGAGGGGGTTGGGGATGGGGTGTCTACTAAGGGGTAGAGTGTACACAAATCATCTCTGTGATCTAGAACCCAGTAATCGTGTGAATCCTTTGTGAGTGTAAGCCTGTTGGCACCGACCCTACACCGCCCCATCGCCAATCCCGGCACCTGGACCCCCCATCCGAGCGCGTCCTATCACATCCCGCCACATGTGAGCCCCACCAGGCGCGCGACAGCCACGCAGACGAGCAGAGACGCCACGCGGGTGCCCCGGCCTCCAGCCAGCCAGCCTGGGGGTGTTTGAATCCAGGGTGGTCCCCCGGGCCATCAACCGGCCTTCAGGGATGGCAAGAGGGGACGCACCACCAACACCACTTTCAATCAAACATCATATCTGGATTAGGGCTGCAGCTTTCGATTATTTAAGTAGTCGATTAATTTATCAACTAATTAGTTCGAATAATCGAGTAATCGGATTAGGAACATTTGATGTGTTGCATAATAAATATTTAGGAGATGTAAGACAAAGGCTTGCTAAGATTGCACTTTCAAAAGAGCTTTAAAAACGAATACAAAATAAAATCCCCCGAGTGTTTATTCAAACTGCAGAATTGCACTTTCATTTAAAAATAAATTAAAATACCTGAGCTTAGCCTCAAATTGTATATATATTTTTTTAAAATAGCATTTAACCCTTTCTTGCCAAATGTATCACATTTGATACACAAACAATTTCATGATTTTGAGACTAATTCAGAATTTTGAAATATCTGTCCTAAAAAAAAAAAAAAATAATGGATGCAAGTCAACTCATGCATCTGCAGGTTCCATGAGGGAAAAAAAAAAAAAAAAAAAAAAAAAAAAAGGATTTAGCAAGGGTTATAGATATTATAGCACTTATTGCACATATTTTTTCATTTTTACAAATTTGAAAAAAAGGTTTCATTAAGACCTTATTTTTCAAATTTTGTGATTCTCTGACAATTGCTTCATATCACAGGCATTAAAGGGCTAAGTACAACAAAAGAACTATTGGCTTACTTGATTAGCAAAAGTCCGCTAGCTTAAATGCTATATGATGCTCACGTTTAATTTTTTTTTTTTTTTTTTTACAATACTCTTAAAAAATCTTTCAAACACATATTCCACAAAAAAAAAAAAAAAAAAAAAAAAAAAAAAAAAACGGCTAAATATACCGAAAAACTAAATAACGAATGCAAAAAAAAAAACATTAGCTCAAACAAAAACTTACCTTATGTTGGTCTGAACAGGGAGCACCTGGATTCAGCTAAGTTAAATGAGTTATGGAATATTCACTGTTGCCACTAGAGGGCAATGTATCCACCCAAATCAATAAAACTAAATACAAACACTTTCAAAACAAACCATTACAACACCACTCTTAATTATAAACGAAAATTTGAAGCAGCAAAATTTGATTTGAAGCTTTATATTAATCGCATTTCCTGAGTTAATCGATTATTCGTTGCAGCCTAATCTGGATACAACATATTACCCATACGCTTATCGACTTGTGAAAATCAGTTTATAAGTCGCACCAGACTAAGCAGAGGAAAAAATTTGCAACTACCGTATTGGCCCGAATATAGGACGGCCCTGATTATAAGACGACCCCCTCTTTTTCAAGACTCAAGTTTGAAAAAAGACTTTTTGAACACCAATTTTTATACAGAAAATAATTACATTGCATCTAAAACAAATGATTATAACAATATATTTGAGAGAAAAAGCATGTTATGTTGCCTCATTAAAATCTTAATATCTGAACATTTAAATATGTAAACTAAAGTGCAACCACATTTGTAAATGAATGGCTTCTGGTTTTTGAAATGTAAATAAACCGATCTATTGTGATAAAACAACAAAATTGCGATAACTGCATTAACCATCAAAGTGAAGTCTAACTGTAACTAGTCTTGAAACAAATCTGAATAAGGAAAAACATTGCAATAAAATAATGCAAACTGGTTCAACTTGAGAGTAGCTGAGATCTGTCATGACAGAACATCGCTTCAATGATATCTGGCGCCATCTAGCGTCGTGAATGGGTATAACGTCTAGACCGCGAATATAAGACGACACCCACTTTTTCAGTCTTATTTCAATGCAAAAAACACCGTCTTATATTCGGGCCAATACGGTATTAGTCGGAAAATGACGGTATTTTGAATTGTATTGTAAAAAAAAAAAAAAGGAATCGTCCTTCCACATTTTGAAGTAAGCGCTTTCTTACACATCTCTGCCATCTGGGACTTCCTCCAACAATCGTTATTTTAAACCCTTTCATCTGGATTCTGCCGCGAGGATCCTTTCCTCGCTAGCTCTCCGGTCTACCGCCCTACAGAGTATTGTTACGTCCATCCGTTGCAATATTCCCGCCCTAAACCTACACATGCTGTAAAATGCCTCCTTAATTAACTCTGACGCCGCGGTACATACGAGCGTCCAGATGACGGAGATCAGGAGATCCGTTGGGATCTGGAAGAAAACAAGCGTGAGCATTCTGACGTAGTATCCACCCACGTGGATATCGCAACTTTATTAAGCAATAAAAAATATACACAAGGAAAATATCCCTTTCATTTTTCCCCATAGAGCTGTTCTTTCTTCTTAAAATCTCATCTTCATAGTAGTTCCACACCAGGACAAAAAAAATCCAAACAAACAGAAAGAACTCTTAGTTTTGAAGGTAAAAAGCACTGGACAGTAGATCCGTTACTTCATTTTGTCGGCAAAGATTCCAAAAGGTTTTTTTCAATCCGGTTTGGTTCCGATTTAAGCGGTTAAGTCTTGGCGTTGAGTTCCGCCTCGGCGAAGATTTCCGCTAGTCTCTGGAACTGAGGTCCCCAGTCATCCAGGTAGGGGTAGTCCTTCTCCGACAGGGCTCCCGTCCCCGGAGAGTCCAAAGGACTGACTGAGCCCGCGGGTGAACCCTGTCCCTCGTAGGCGTAGGTCTGCAGCGAGTCGTACGGCGGCCCGCTGGTGTCCATGTTGGCCTCCACCAGTCTCTGCTTGATGAACTCATGCACGTCCGTCTCGTCCAGTTGCAGCGAGGGGCTTCGCCGGCCACGGGCTTCGCCGCCGGAGTTGCGCAGCTGCTTGGCCTCCGGGCGCACGTCCCGCCGGAACTTGAGCTCCTCGGCAGCGGCCGGGTTGCGTAGAGCGATTATGTCGAAGGCCTCGGTGTCTTCTTCGCCGCCGCCTTCGTCATCGTAGGTGACCACGTTCTCGCGGATGTCCTCCTCGGAGATGATGAGAGGTTCTTTCTTGCTGCGCTTCAGGGTCACGAACAGAACCACGATGGCTGTAGGGAAAAACGAGAAAACGCATGACTGTCACGTGAGTGGAAAGGACTGATTCATGCTGAAAGTAGCTCTTGTTTCAAGCCATTACTTGGCGGTCTTCATACCAACCATGAATCTTACCAATCCATGAATAATTTACTTGATTATAATAGCACTGAAAACAGCAAAAAAAAAAATCAAATCCAAAACTACTTCAAAAACTAGTGATGGGCAATAAATCTTACGGATGAATACATTTCTAATAACGTATAAAACATACAAACAACACAAAAAAAAAACATTTGGTTAGCAGTTGTAACGTTGACGCTATATCATGTTAGCCTTTCAATGGGGATTTTACACTATAAATTAGCATTAAGGTTGTTGAATATTACATTGAATCCCCCCGATAATTTATAAATAAGTATCAATAAATGTATAAAATACATGTTTGAAAATATACAAAACTTTTCTTTTAATAGAGTAAGCAGTTGTTTGAAGTTTTTAATCATATAAAATCAATGCTGTGTCATTTTAGCCTTTCTACAGTTTTCATTATATGTTAGCATTAAGCTGGTTCATAATTACATTGAATTTCCCCCCCTTTTTTTTCTCTCCATAATTTATGAATATGTATCAATAAATGTATGAAATACATGTTTGAAAATAGTACAAACATTTTAAAACAGAAGCGTTAGCAGTGGCTTGAGGTTTTTAATCATACCATCGATGCTATATCACGATAGCCTTTCAATTGGGTTTTTCACAATAAATTAGCATTAAGTTGGTTGATAATTACATTGAATATTTTTCCTTCTTTCCCCCGATAATTTATTAATACTGTATATATTAATGAATACATGTTAAAAAATGTAAAAAAATAAAATAAAATAAATTTAAAAAGTAGCAGAGTGAGCAGTTGTTTGAGGTTTTTAATCATATAACATCGATGCTATATAATGTTAGCCTTTCAATGGGGTTTTTCACTATAAATTAGCATTAAAATGGTTGATAATTACATTGATTCCCTCCCCCTTTGTTTCTCGATAATTTATGAATAGGCCTATATCTTAATAAATGTATCAAATACATGTTTAAAAATGTACAAAACATAGTAACAGTAAAGTAAAAGTAACAGAGTTAGCAGTTGTCATAGTCATATTAGCCTTTCTATCGAGTTTTCAATATGTTAGCATTAAGCTGGTTGATAATTACATTTAATTTTCCAGTTTTTTTTCTCGATAATTTATGATTATGTATCAATAAAAGTATGACGTACGAGTTTAAAAAAGTACAAAACAGTTTTTAAAAAAATACCAGAGTGAGCAGTTGTTTGAGGTGTTTAATTATATAACATCGATGCTATATCACGTTAGCCTTTCAATGGGGTTTCTCACTATAAATTTAAAATTAAAATGGTTGATAATTACATTGACCCCCCCCCTTTTTTTCCTCGATAATTCATGAATAGGCCTATATATTAATAAATGTATCAAATATATGTTTAAAAATGTAAAAAAAAAAAATAAATAAATAAAAAAAAAAAACATTTTAAAAAGTAGCAGAGTTAGCAGTTGTTTGAGGTTTTTAATCATATAAAAATCAATGCTGTCTCATGTTAGCCTCTCTACAGAGTTTTCATTATATGCTATCATTAAGCTGGTTGATAATTACATAGAATTTCCCCCCGCTCGATAGTTTATGAATATGTATCAATTAATGTATGAAATACATGTTTAAACATAGTACAAAACATTTAAAAAAATAGTAGCATTAGCAGTTGTTTGAGGTGTTTAATTATATAACATCGATGCTATATCATGTTAGCCTTTCAATGGGGTTTTTCACTATAAATTAGCACTAAAATGGTTGATAATTACATTGACCCCCCCCTTTTTTTTTTCTCGATAATCTATGAATAGGCCTATCTATGAACAAATTTATCAAATACATGTTTAAAAATGCACAAAACATTTTATAAAGTAACAGAGTTAGCAGTTGTTTGAGGTTTTTAAAAATATAACATCCGTGCTGTCTCATGTCAGCCTATCAACTTTTGAATATGTTAGCATCAAACTGGTTGATAATTACATTGAAAAGAAAATTCAAACCAAAACCAGGTATAATTCATGAATATGTATCAATAAATAGCAAATACATATTTAAAAATGTACAAAACTCAAAAAAGGAGCAGTTGTTTGAGGTTTTTAAGGTTTTGTCTTTTGTTAGCCTTTCTATCAAGCGTTAGCTTAATGCTAACGTATTATCGATAGCGCTATTTGGAAAGGGGGAATGTTTTGGTCTTTAAATTAGTAGAATTTAATTCTCTTCTATTTTACGCGTCAGTTTCCTATCGTGAGAAAACTGAGAATGGGCAATATGAAAGCTTTAAAAGTATTTTATAAAAGTATTTTTATGTCACTGTGTGCATATATGACCTGCGTCACTAATCATAACATCGATTCTGTCTCACGTTAGCCTTTCTATTGGGTTTCCATGATATGTTAGCATTAAGCTAGTTGATATTTACACTGAAATTCCTTTCGTTTGTTTCCCCCGATAATTTATGAATATGTATCAATAAACCTACGAAATAGGTGTTTAAAAAAATAACAAAACATTTTTTAAAATACCAGCGTTAGCAGTTGTTTGAGGGTTTTAAACATATAACATCAACGCTATATTATGCTAGCCTTTCAATGGGGGTTTCCAGTGTACATTAGCATTAAGCTGGTTGATAATTACATTGAATTTTTTTCAGCTTTTCCTCAATAATTTAAGTATATGTATTAATATATGTATCAAATACAGCTTTAAAATGTACGAAACATTTTAAAAAGTAGCACAGTTAGCAGTTGTTTGATGTTTTTAATAATATAACATTGATGCAATCTTATGTTAGCCTTTCTTTAGAGTTTTCAATATATGTTAGCATTAAGCTGGTTGATAATTACATTGAGAAAAACAAATCAAACCAAAAGCAGTGATAATTCATTAAAGATGTCTAAATAAATATCAAATACATATTTAAACATGCACAAAACTCAAATAAGGAACAGTTGTTTGAGGTTTTTAAACATAAAACCGATGCTGTCTCGTGTTAGCCTTTCTATCAAGCCTTAGCTTAATGCTAATATATTTTCAATAGTGCTATTTGGAGAAGGGGAATGTTTTGGTCTTTAAATTGGGAGAATTTAATTCTCTTCTATTTTATGCGTCAGTTTCCTATAGCGAGAAACCTGTGAATGGGCAATATGAATGCTATAAAAGTGTATTATTCTGTCTTTGTATTGTATTTTTATGTCACTGTGTGCATATATGACCTGTGAGACTTATCCGTACAGCATGCATGGGTCTTTTCATTATGATTTTTTCAGACTGTAAATTATTTCTACTGGTCTTTTTCATCTCTGTTGCGCAAAGTGGGAGTTATCTCCAACAACAAAGCATTGATGACATTCTAAACAACGCATTGCTATTCATTAGCATTACGAGCCTCACATTTTTATGCTTATGTTTTATGTTATTGTTTTTCTCACGGGGTCGTCGAGTACTTTCTATAAATAAATGTGACTATCGTGTTAAATTAACTGGATACAATCCTATTAAAATACAGCCGCTGTGTTGTTCATGCTAATCACGGCGTGAAGTGTGCGTTAATTCACAACGCTAACGTCGGGTCTCGTCACCACACGCTGTTTTTTATGTGCATATTGATCTGTTTTTTTTTTTGTGTGTGTTTTTTTTAAAAAGCGGGACAGTTAAAACCTTCCAAGCGCGGAGGAGTCGTAAATCAATAACACGCTCGGGCTGACGGCGGTGACGCAAGCTGTCGACTTGACGACCGTGGGCGTCGCTTTCTAATTTACGCCACATGGCGCCAGAGAGGGAAAACGTGCATTTGCATATGCGATCGGCTCATTGGACTGTCGGGCAGTCACGGAGTAAGAACGATGAATAATGTAGCGCGATGGCGGTGAATGAGTTAATCTGGTTTTGTTTGCGTAAATAGCTGAAAGTGCAATGGCAGTTTTTTTTTTCACCCACTTATCTGAAGCTAACTCAGGAGGTCTAATTTTGCCTCAAATTTCAAAACAAGGGCTCAAGCCACGCCTGAAAAATTTAGGATACTCATAAGTGTTTGAATAATTGCTGATAAATTTATCAAATCTGCCATACTTCCTGTTCTGTAACCCAAAATCAACAGGGAGTGACTGAAAATCAACAGCAAATGACCTGAAATGACCAAAATGTATACTCATTGGTTGCCATTGACCGCTATAGACGTCCAATTCGTTTGACCTGGGACATTCGTTCATTCGCTGCCATCCCTCCCAAGTCAAACGGATTGGATGTCTTCTCGTGATAAAGTCATTTCATGGCAGCCAAAAAGTCGCACTTACCCTGCCCTACCCTAGTCTGTCCTGTCTTCCCTCCTTGACATCTGTCACCGAGACTTCAAATGGATTGGACGTCTGCTCGCGACAAACTCATTTTAATTCACAAGCAGAAGGATGGAAAATAGCTTGCTTTTATGTTTATTACTTATAAATTATTTCCTGACCCATGTATCGAGAATTGTTATAACGACATATTGAATTATGCATTTGATTAGTTGGTCCTTTTTTCAACAAGACAAGGCGCCCCAGGAGAGCCGTCCTGCCCGGATGGGACCTTTGTGGCGGACTTTGTGAGGAAATCATGGGACCACTGGAAGCCCGCCTGTCTCACTGTCCTATCCGTGGAAGATATCGTGGATATTTGGCTGTTTGGCGTGATGGTCGTGGGGTTTCTTCTGCTTGGCTCGGGAGGTAACCTTCTGTAAGGGAAAGTTTCCAAGACGGCAGCTTTCAAGGAAATTGACAAATTGTCCACAGATCAAATAGTGCAATTCAAGGCTTCGGAGGACTTGGTGAAAGCTCGGATTGTGACTTATCCCGTGAGAACACGGTTCAGTACGAGGAAGGATGGAGAAAGGTGGACATCATCTGATGCCAAATGACTTGAAGGAACTGAGGTCTTACCTATGCCTTGATGAGCACGATTTTGACTGACGACCAACTGTATTTGGACATGTTAAATTTTTGATTCGGCGTAATTGATTATAATTTTTCCTTTCCCTTTCCCGATACCCCTGTACCCCCACCCTCCCTTCTCCTGGGAGAGCCACGCAGATGGTCCTTCTCCCATGCCCTTGATCTCTTCTCCCTAGACCAGCTGCAGAGTTCTGTAACTTCTTTTGTGTGCATGCGCGCACAAATACTAATATACATATGCACAATCACTCATCCACACACATCCTTACAACACTGACAAAATGAAACTTTGACACAATGAAAAGTAGTCTGTGTGCAGCTTATATAATAAAGTTTATTTATTTTCCCCTCAAAATAACTCAAAATATAGCGACAAAAGTGAGTATACCCCTATGAAAAAATGCACATCCCTAAATGTCCAAAATGAGTACTGCCTTGTCATTTTCCCTCCAAAATGTCATGTGACTCGTTACAGGAGTGCTGTCAGCATTGCTGCAGAGATTGAAGAGGTAGGGGGTCAACCCGTTAGTGAGTCACATGACATTTTGGAGGGAAAATGACAAGCAGTACTCAATTTGGACATTTAGGGATGTGCATTTTTTCATAGGGGTGTACTCACTTTTGTTGCCGGGGTTTAGATGTTTAATGGCTATATTTTTAGTTATTTTGAAGGGAAAATAAACTCGATTATATAAGCTGCACACAGACTACTTTTTATTGTGTCAAAGTTTCATTTTGTCAGTGTTGTCCCATGAAAAGATATAGTAAAATATCTACAGAAATGCGAGGGGTGTACTCACTTTTGTGATACACTGTAGCTGGCTACTGTTAGCTGCTGTCGCTTTGCTTACATTAGCAGCTTGCTAGCTGGCTTTAGCTTCTGTTTCTTCAGGCTTGTGAGCAACTGGCTGTGTCATACAGGCAGCTTGAAAAGCGCCGGCAATGGAGGGAGTTTGTTTCTTTCCTCTCATGGAGCTTATGGACTTGATGATTTAGCATGGGACTCTAGCACCTTCATGCCCATTAAACCCAGCTGCCATTTTTTTTTTTTTTTTTTTGCATACGACGCAAAAAGCCTTGAACACACTCCTATGCACTGGTTTGAGCCAAAGGCAAAAGGATTGTTTACTCAACCAGACTTCGTTGAATTTACATTTCCCCATCTCTCTAATATGAAATGTATGGCTAGGTGTAAAAAAAAAATTGTGTATTTTAGAGCATGACATTTTGTCGGAATGATTGGCTCCTCCACCCCTTTTATTTATTTAGACTACGTTATTCAATTAAAATGACAAATTACACTTTTGTGGAGAAATGAGACAAGAAGAAGTTACAGTGGGGCAAATAAGTATTTAGTCAACCACTAACTGTGCAAGTTCTCCCACTTGAAAATATTAGAGAGGCCTGTAATTGTCAACATGGGTAAACCTCAACCATGACAGAATGTGGAAAAAAAAACAACAGAAAATCACATTGTTTGATTTTTACAGAATTTATTTGCAATTCATGGTGGAAAATAAGTATTTGGTCAAAACCAAAAGTTCATCTCAATACTTTGTTATGTACCCTTTGTTGGCAATAACGGAGGCCAAACGTTTTCTGTAACTCTTCAC
The DNA here is from genome assembly GCF_030265065.1 of Corythoichthys intestinalis. Classification (NCBI taxonomy): domain Eukaryota; kingdom Metazoa; phylum Chordata; class Actinopteri; order Syngnathiformes; family Syngnathidae; genus Corythoichthys; species Corythoichthys intestinalis. The sequence continues at coordinate 10,379,225 of NC_080414.1, forward strand.
AAGCTTTTCACACACTGTTGCTGGTATTTTGGCCCATTCTTCCATGAAGATCTCCTCTAGAGCAGTGATGTTTTAGGGCTGTTGTTGGGCAACACGGACTTTAGACTTCCTCCTCATTCCGTGGCGTCAAAATGATAACAAGAACGGTGAGCAAAAATCCCAGAACCACACGGGGGGACCTAGTGAATGACCTACAGAGAGCTGGGACCACAGTAACAAAGGCTACTATCAGTAACACAATGCTCCGCCAGGGACTCAAATCCTGCACTGCCAGACGTGTCCCCCTGCTGAAGAAAGTACACATCCAGGCCCGTCTGCGGTTCGCTAGAGAGTATTTGGATGATCCAGAAGAGGACTGGGAGAATGTGTTATGGTCAGATGAAACCAAAATAGAACTTTTTGGTAGAAACACAGGTTCTCATGTTTGGAGCAGAAAGAATACTGAATTGCATCTGAAAAACACCATACCCACTGTGAAGCATGGGGGTGTAACCATCATGCTTTGGGGCTGTTTTTCTGCAAAGGGACCAGGACGACTGATCTGTGTAAAGGAAAGAATGAATGGGGTCATGTATCGAGAGATTTTGAGTGAAAATCTCCTTCCATCAGCAAGGGCTGGGTCTTTCAGCATGACAATGATCCCAAACACACAGCCAGGGCAACAAAGGAGTGGCTTCGTAAGAAGCATTTCAAGGTCCTGGAGTGGCCTGGCCAGTCTTTAGATCTCAACCCCATAGAAAATCTGCGGAGGGAGTTGAAAGTCCGTGTTGCCCAAGGACAGCCCCAAAACATCACTGCTCTAGAGGAGATCTGCATGGAGGAATGGGCCAAAATACCAGCAACAGTGTGTGAAAAACTTTGGAAGAGTTACAGAAAACGTTTGGCCTCCGTTATTTTCAACAAAGGGTACATAACAAAGTATTGAGATGAACTTTTGGTATTGACCAAATAAATTCTTTAAAAATCAATGTGATTTTCTGTTTTTTTTTCTCACATTCTGTCTCTCATGGTGGAGGTTTACCCATGTTGACAATTCCAGGCCTCTCTAATATTTTGAACTTGCACAATTAGTGGTTGACTATATACTTATTTGCCCCACTGTACAAACATCATAGATTTTAAGACCCAGATATGAAAATTCAATGCTTTTTCAAAACTTTTTAAGGGATTATTTCCAAATTTCTAAATTCAATGCTTTTAAGGCTTTTTAAGACCCCGTGGGAACCCTTAAAATATCTTTGTACTGTAGATACAGTATGTTAAGCCCCTACTAGTTTTTGTTAAAGCCTCCATGTTTCCCTTGACAGGTGCTATATAAATCCACGTTCATCTTATGGTTATTGTGAGTTTTATTATGAATTGCGCTTCTCAGGGAGTGAACACAGTCATCTGCCCGTATAAAACAACGGCGGCGCTACATCTGAAAGGAATTCAGTTCGCCTACACCCAACGCAGACTAATCCGGCTCGTCAAAATCAAAAGCCGGCTCTTAAAATAGATTCTTTTTCACTAAATGACAGATAAGAGGCGTCGCAACAATGGACAAACAACAGATTTCATTTAAGCGTGGTTATAATGCGGCAATACAAGCGTGCCGGCTGTTGATAAGAAACGCTTGAAAATGACGACACTGTTGCAGCGCCAAGTAGATAAGCAGAGTCGAGCTTCAAAAAAACTTTTTTTTTTGGTTATAAAATCACATTAAGATAGTGCAGAAGGGAAGGAAATGGTAAATTCTGGGAGTCGGGATGACGGCGCACTTTTTTTTATAGGATGGCTAGGTCTGCAACTAAAACTCAGTTGTGACATGTTTTTTTTTTCTTTTTTACACAGGTGTGATCTCAATTTCAAGAGCCTGTTTATAGCAAATACCGTATTTTTCAGACTATAAGTCGCAGTTTTTTTTTTTCATAGTTTGGCTGGGGGTGCGATTTATACTCTGGAGCGACTCATATGTGAAATTATTAACACAATATTATATCATTTCACATGTTATTTTGGGGTTTTGGAGTGACACTGATGGTTTGGTAAACTTGTTAGCATGTTCTTTATGCTATAGTTATCAGAATACTCTAACTCTTAACTCATTTGCTCCCAAAAACGTATAAATACAGTGGGGCAGATAAGTATTTAGTCAACCACCAATTGTGCAAGTTCTCCTACTAGAAAAGATTAGAGAGGCCTGTAATTGTTAACATGGGTATCCCTCAACCATGAGAGACAGAATGTGGAGAAAAAAAAAACGGAAAATCACATTGTTTGATTTAAAAAAAAAATTGTTTCCAAATTAGAGTGAAAAATAAGTATTTGGTCACCTACAAACAAGATTTCTGGCTGTCAAAGGTCTAACATCTTATAATGAGGTCTAACGAGGATCCACTCGTTACCTGTATTAATGGCACCTGTTTTAACTACCGATATAAAAGACACTTGTCCACAATCTCAGTCAGTCACACTCCAAACTCCACTATGGCCAAGACCAAAAACAGTTGTCGAAGGACACCAGAGACAAAATTGTAGACCTGCACCAGGCTGGGAAGAATGAATCTGCAATAGGTAAAACGCTTGGTGTAAAGAAATCAACTGTGGGAGCAATTATTAGAAAATGGAAGACATCCAAGACCACTGATAATCTCCCTCGATCTGGGGCTCCGTGGAAGATCTCACCCCGTGGCGTCAAAATGATAACAAAAACGGTGAGCAAAAATCCCAGAACCCCACAGGGGGACCTAGTGAATGACCTACAGAGAGCTGGGACCAAGGTAACAAAGGCTACTATCAGTAACACAATGCACCGCCAGGGACTCAAATCCTGCACTGCTCGAAGTTTTTTCCCCAAATTCTGTCTCTCATGGTTGAGGTTTAAGCATGTTGACAATTACAGGCGTGTAATTGTCAACATGGGTAAACCTCAACCATGAGAGGTAGGGGTGGTGTGGCTCAGTGGTAGAGAAGTTGTCGCACAAGAGGTTGTGGGTTCGATTCTCTGCCCTGATAAACTCGCCTAAGTATCCTTGAGCAAGAACTGGTGCTGCGTCACCAGTAGGTAGATGGCAATGTAGTGTAAAGCGCTTTGAGCACCTTGAAAGGTGGAAAAGCGCTATACAAGTATAACACCATTTACCATGAGAGACAGAATGTGGGGGGAAAAAAAAAAAACCGAAAAGCACATTTTTGATTTCTAAAGAATTTATTTGCAAATCAAGGTGGAAAATAAGTATTTGGTCAATACCAAAAGTTCATCTCAATACATTATTATGTAGGCTTTGTTGGCAATAACGGAGGCCAAACGTTTTCTGTAACTCTTCACAAGCTTTTCACACACTGTTGCTGGGTTTTGGCCCATTCCTCCATGCAGATCTCCTCTAGAGCAGTGATGTTTTGGGGCTGTATTTGGGCAACACGGACTTTCAACTCCCTCCACAGATTTTCTATGGGGTTGAGATCTGGAGACTGGCTAGCCCACTCCAGGACCTTGAAATGCTTCTTACGAAGCCACTCCTTTGTTTCCCTGGCTGTGTGTTTGGGATCATTGTCATGCTGAAAGACCCAGCCACGTCTCATCTTCAATGCCCTTGCTGATGGAAGGAGATTTTCACTCAAAATCTCTCGATACATGGCCCCATTCATTCTTTCCTTTACACGGATCAGTCGTCCTGGTCCCTTTGCAGAAAAACAGCCCCAAAGCATGATGTTTCCACCCCCATGCTTCACAGTGGGTATGGTGTTCTTCGGATGCAATTCAGTATTCTTTCTCCTCCAAACACGAGAACCTGTATTTCTACCAAGAAGTTCTATTTTGGTTTCATCTGACCATAACACATTCTCCCAGTCCTCTTCTGGATCATCCAAATGCTCTCAAGCGAACCACAGATGGGCCTGGATGTGTACTTTCAGCAGGGGGACACGTCTGGCAGTGGAAGATTTGAGTCCCTGGTAGCGCATTGTGTTACTGATAGTAGCATTTGTTACTGTGGTCCCAGCTCTCTGTAGGTCATTCACTAGGTCCCCCCAAGTGGTTCTGGGATTCTTGCTCACCGTTCTTGTTATCATTTTGACGCCACAGGGTGAGATCTTGCATGGAGCCCCAAATCGAGGGAGATTATCATGGTCTTGTATGTCTTCCATTTTCTACTAATTGCTCCCACAGTTGATTTCTTTACACCAAGCGGTTTACTTATTGCAGATTCAGACTTCCCAGCCTGGTCCAGGTCTACAATTTTGTCTCTGGTGTCCTCCGACAGCTCTTTGGTCATAGTGGAGTTTGGAGTGTGACTGACTGAGGTTGTGGACAGGTGTCTTTTATACCGATAATGAGTTAAGACAGGTGCCATTAATACAGGTAACGAGTGGAGCCTCGTTAGACCTCGTTAGAAGAAGTTAGACCTCTTTGACAGCCAGAAATCTTGCTTGTTTGTAAGTGACCAAATACTTATTTTCCACTCTAATTTGGAAATAAATTTTAAAATCAAACGATGTTATTTTCCGTTTTTTTTCCCACATTCTGCCTGTCATGGTTGAGGTTTACCCATGTTGACAATTACAGGCCTCTCTAATCTTTTCAAGTGGAAGAACTTGCACAATTGGTGGTTGACTAAATACTTATTTGCCCCACTGTACTTTTTATTTGTAAATTTGAAAACAAGTACTTTTGTGCTTCTACTTGTGTAATTTTGTTTTACATACATGTACTTTTACTTATGTGATTTTTTTTGCACCTGTATCTGTACTTTTACTTAAGTAAAAAGATGTGAGTACTTCATCCACCGTTGTGCCTTAGTGGAAGGAGTCTAGAAAAGTAGAATTTTATCGCCGTGAATAAGTACTTGATGGAAATACTTGAAAATGACCTTGAAGGTGCAACCAGCAATTTATGTCTTTGGTGTTTCTCAGCCGTCGCACGTGTCACCAGTGCTTTTATCAGAGTCGTGATGAAAGATGCGAGGTAAGGCGGGCCTTTTTTTTCTCTCCTGATTTAAGAAAGCCAGCGCGAATACGCGTCAGGCTCAAGCGTTAACACCCCCAGACAGCGGCTGGCACGGCGCGTTCCATCGCATCACGTCCGGTCGGAAACGCCCGGCGGGCCGCGGGAGGAGCTGACACCGGATGTTTTCGACTTGTTTGCCTTTGGCATAACGTCGCACAAGTTTGCAGTCGGGAGTTCAAATAAACGTTCTTTGGAGGCGATAAAGACTTATAGAAGACTTATTTTGGTGCACAGATGGTGCTAAACATCCAATCCATTCCGACAGTCAAAATGGGTCGGTCATCTAGCCTTGACAATGGCACCGAATGAGTTAATTAGGTAATGATTAAATCATGTGTTGAATGACGTTTCATCTGGAAATGTGAATCGCAACCAAAAATTATGTATTCAGAGAAAAGTCGGGATGTTATTTTTTTTTTACTTTATTTATTAATATGACGTATAATGCATGTTTTTGGATAGTTATTTTGAGATTTAGGAGGTTTTTAGGGCTACTTGAATGGTTAATTCTGACTTAATGAAAGGAACTTGTTCGGAACCTGGGGACTACCTTTATTAAAAACACCTGTTGGTTGCCCTAAACATCCATTTATGCCTCATATTCAAAATGGATTGTACGACTAGCACCGTCGTTGGTAGCCAATGAGTTAAATTGCGATATTTATGATCGAAAAAGATGTTTTCGACCGTTTTTTGGGTCAAAAATGTCTCAGAATGAAGACGCAACTATCAAGACAGTTGTCGATTAATTTAATAATCGGTTAGTACCGTATTTTTCGGACTATAAGTCCCACCTGAGTTTAAGTCGCACCAGCCATAAAATTCCCAACGAAGAGGGAAAAAAAAACATTTATAAGTCACACCGGAGTATTAAATCACATTTTTGGGGGAAATTTACTTGATAAAATCCAACACATAGAAAAGATATGTCATCTTGAACGGCAATTTAAAACAAAAATACAATAGAGAACAACATGCTAAATAGGTGTAAAATATAATAATGTTACATGATGCATGAACAACAAAAATGCAAATGTAGTGTCCTCACCACGACGCTAAGGCTCGGTCCTGGCTATACAACTATAGCATAAAGAACATGCTAACAAGTTTACCAAACCAACAATGTCACTCCAAAACACCAAAATAACATGTGAAATGATATCATAAAGTGTTAATAATTTCACATATCGTCGTTCCTGAGTATAAGTCGCACCCCCAGCCAAACTATGAAAAAAACTGCGACTTTTAGGCCGAAAAATACGGTAGTCAATTAGTGGAGTCATCGTGGCGGCCCGGGCCGGCCCAGGCCATTTGGGGGCCCTAAGCAAAATAATGCCAAGAGGCCCATATTTTTGGCCCACTATTTCATCACAGTGTACTGTGAAACCCATACATGCAATCCAACCCATGTGTCCATATTTTGCATATTAATCAGATTTTGTTGCACTGCATTCTTCAAACTTCTCACCCCAAATAATTGTCAGTACTTATAGTAGATAGCGAAAAACCTTTTTCTAAAAGAGGAAAAGAGCAAAATTAAAGAAGGACTTTTATTTTTTAAGCCTGTAATCAAGTATCAAAACTGACAAAAGTCAAATAAAGCAAACTGTAGTAAAAAAAATAGAATATAAATTAAACAATTGCCAGATTGGGGGGCCCCCTAGTAATCAGGGGCCCTATGCAGCTGCATAGTCTGCGTATAGGCTAGGCCGGCCCTGGTGGCGGCACCCGAGAAATGTCCGAAATGGACGCTGTGTTGTCTCAATATCTAAAGCGCACTTATATTTATCGCCTTGAGCTAACTCACCCAGCAGGATGACGATGCACAACAAGATGGCGATGAGAGCTCCGGTGCTGAGCCCAGCTGAGGAGAGGAAAGCCTCGCCTTGGCACATGCGAATCTTCCCGTGGCGCTGGCACGGGCACACATGCAGCGTCAGGGTGCTGGTGCCGCTTAAGGATGGCTCACCGCTGTCCCAGACCACCACGGCCAGCTCGTACAGCTCCTGCGTCAGGTGGTTGAAGCGCCGCCGCCGGGCCACGATGCTCGCCGTGCTGTCTGCCAAATTGAAAGGTTTGTCAGGAAAACACTGTTTTTTTTTGGTAATCTGCAGTTGAAAATCAGTCGTTTATTCAAAATGAGGTCAGTTCTGTTGTGAAAGATTGAAGACAAATTGTCAATATTCATGTCATAGTGAAAACTGTGAAAAAAAAAAGAAAAATTGAATAGAAAAACAAGCATTTAAAATTATATAAGATTAAAAAACTCCATAAAAACAAAGTATTTTAAGAAAAAAAAAATAATATGAAAATATAAAAATACTACAATACAGTAAAAACATTTAAATATTAATACAAAAAATATATTTTTTATATAAAATTTAAAAAAAACAATACCACTGTAGTTTAAGAATACAGTAGGTACAAATAATAATAATGATAAAAAAAAAAAAAATATATATATATAAACAAGGCTAAAATACTCTAGGGTTGCAGCTATCGATTATTTAGTAGTCGATTAATCTATCAACTAGTTAGTTCATATAATTCAGTAACCAGATTAGGAACATTTAATGAGTTGCAGAATAAATTTTAGGAGATGTAAAACAAATGCTCGCTAAGATTGCACTTTCTAAAGTGCATGAAATACAAACACAAAATAAAATGTTAAGTTTTTCTTCAAACTATGCAGAATTGCACTTTTATTTAAAAACAAATTAAAATACCTGAGCTTAGCCTCAAACAGTATTAAAAAAAAAGAGGCTCTAAGTAAAACAAACGAACAATTGACAAGTAGCAAAAGTCTGCTATCTTAAATGCTATACAATGCTAAAAAAAAAAAAAAAAAAATTAACAATACTCTTAACAAATCATTCAAACACACGTTCCCACAAAAACCATACCTATAAACTAAATTGTGAATGCATAAAAAAAAAAAAAAATTGCTTATGGTAGTCTTAACAGGGAGCAGGTGTATTCACCCATGTTAAATGGGTTATGTCATATTCACTGTTGCCATTAGAGGGCAGTTTATCCACCCCAAAAAAAAAAAAATTAAATGCAAACCCTTTCAAAACAAACCGTTATAATGACACTCCAATTAAAGAAATACTCGAAACAGCAAAATTTGATTCGAATTGCTCGAGTTAATCGATTACGGTATTTTTCTGACAATGAACAATGAACCGCTACTTTTTTTCCCCTCATTTTGAATCCTGTGGTTTATAGTCCAGTGCGATTTATTTGTTGATTTATTTGGGTTAATAGGTAACACTTTGACAGCAGCGCCATAAGACAGCCATAAGACAGTCATAATTATGACATGACACTATCATGGGCATTAATGACTTTATGATTAATATCACTATTCCATTCATGTCCACCTTGGATCTTTACATCCATTCAAAAGTGACATAACTTGGCGCATGACACAAAATGAAATTTGTCATCAGCATTCATTCATACTCATGGCAGTGTCATGTCATAATTATGATGGTCTTATGACAGGCTTATGGCGCCACTGTCAAATAAAGTGTTACCAAATACAGTAACTAGCAATTAATGAAACAACTGAAACAGTAACTGAAGAAATAATTTGCACAGATCATGAATTTTAATTGCTGCAATGCATGTCAGGAAGCATGTTGGACGACAACAGTCTGACAGCAGGTGGCAGCAGAGGTTGACTGTCTCCCCTAAGGGAGCAGTGATGGCCAAATAAAGCTTGTTAGTACAAGTTATAGAAATGTTATATTAAAACCCCTCTTAATGTTTTCATTTTAATAAAATTTGGAATATTTTCAATTAAAAAATACCTAACCGTAACTAGTAGCACGCCATTGTTGACGTCGCCGAGCGGTCACGTCACATGGGCTCCCTGCCGTCCTTCCACAGTGTCTTTAACTATGTAAGGTAGTGATTGAAATACACCACAAGGTGTCAATAGCAATTTAGAAATCAAGCCAATAAGTGTGTTTTGTCCCTCGACTGACGCCGTAGTTCCCTGTTTACTTGTCCATCCATTGTACTTCACGGTCATTTGAGTGCTGGCTTCACAACATACGAGACCTCTGATAGTTTGTATATTGTGACTAAATATTGCCATCCAGTGTATTTGTCGAGCTAAATGACAGCTAAACAAAATCTTTGAATAGTTTGTCCAAAGTCTGAGCCTCATTAATACAGATTGAAGCGCTTTTCCTTTTGAGAACATTAGTTTTTTGAGAGATAGGAATATTATTTTTGCTGTGCTTTGCCTAAATGACAGTTATGTTTGTTGTGAAGGAGTTGCTGAAGCTAATGCCAATAAACGGCGAGGTCCAATAAACGCCTGTGTCCACTCCTTTCTCTGCTTCTTAGCTCTCAATGTGCAAAAAATGGCGTCATTGTAATCTGTTTGAGGCAATGCATGAGCAGGTCATTCCGCGCATGCGTTAAATGCGTCAAATATTTTAACGTGATTAATTAAAAATATTAATTACCGCCCGTTAGCGCGATAAATTTGACAGCACTAGTCTTAACCCTTTGTACTGACTCCATTTTGAAAGGTTTAAAGAAGGCTCACCGAGAAGAAGTTAACAATTTATTCGGGTCGACAGCGATCAAAACGGCAAGGCGAAACAGAAACACAAAGGCGCGGAGGCAAGGTGACCCTATCACACGTCAACAAAAGGTTCCCGAGAAAAAATGACAACGCTTAGTTAAACATTCAGTATTTTGAAGGCTTTCGTGGGGCGAGCTGTGGGCAGGGATATCTTTGGATTATTGTCTGTTTGTGGATTGGACAGGAGGATTTGAGAGTTACTGTTGCCAGGGCAACGAAAGTTGTGGATTTTGCCACCTCAGCGTCAAAGGAGCTCTTTGAGTCTTATCAGTTATATATCGGGCGTTCTCTGGTGTTCCGTGTGTTGGGTCAGAGCGTCCCGCCATTTGTTCTGGACTGTCCGGGAGAACTGATTGCGAGGGTTGGTGCGTCAATCTTGCTCAGTCAGTTGTATGACGCACTCGGTGAGCTTCCGTGATAAGAAGGCGTTGTTTATCGGTTTAAGCTTTATGCTTTAGTATTTTAATAATAAAACAAATATCCAAATTAAAATATACTTAAAATAAAAAGTCTAAAATATTCATCTATCTGCCAAATTAACTCTTTCCACTAGTAGACGTCCAATCCGCTTGAAGTGGGAGGGATGGCAGCGAATGAACGAACGTTCATTCTATTCTATTCCCGTTCATGGCGGCCAACTCGTTAAGAAACAAAGCAGTTCAATTAATCTGGATGTTTTTACTCTGGCGCCCCCTATTTGCTGTGAGCCCTCCCTCGCCAATCTTGTGTGAATAATTGCGATGACGGACAGTGAGAATGACAAGACGTACTTCAAGCGTTATTAATTCGGACTCGCCATATCAGCGAATCAGCACGCTTGACGGGCGGGTGGCGAGGAGATCCTGGGGGATGTGAGAACACGAGCAAATAAGATGAGACGTGTCTTAGCATTCGTGTCATTGACGGTAATAAACGTCCAAATCCATCCAAACTGGGGTTTTTTTCCACTCCAAGCTGTGCACTGAATAAACCTCCGGCGTGATTTGTCTTCATAACCCAGACGATTGTGTGTTTTTACACGCCGAGCACATCAATGAGGACATCGGAGGCGCAGGTGGGCGGGCGAGAAGCTCGCCTGTTGATTAACGCCGCGGCGTGACGGCCATCTGTGGAGTTAAGACTTGTGCTGTGTGCGTGTAGAGAATTGCAGGTAATCAGCAAAGAGGCCGAACGTGTTCCGAGGAGCGACTCGCAGCCTCGTTAAAGGTTTTCAACGGGGCTACTTTGCACTTCACTTCCCGCCGTGCCTTTTCAAGCACTACTACAACATCGCCATTACGAGCAGGAGAGCATATTTTGCTGTCCATGTATGTCCAATTACTAGCAGGAAAAAACAGGTCTTGATCCACTTAACAGCATGGATATTCCTGTCCGCTGCAAACCATGAATGTACACTTACTCGAGCAGAAAAGTACATATAAAAGCCTACGCTGATGGCTATGAAAACATGCATATGGCCACTTACGAGGAATGAAACAAATTGGAACATGCGTCTTAAACAGTAGCGTAAAAGCATGTTTTGGTTCCGTGAATTTTATCGGGAAAGAAAACATGTATCAGACACTATAATACAAATAAAACAAACTAAAATACAGGTACTTGCTGTTTTTGTTCTTTCTATTTAGTCAAATATACAGATTCAAGCAAAAATAGTGCGCAGCCGTCTAGTGGTTAACAGCAGATGTGGGTAATAACTAGAGGTGGGAATCTTTAGGCACCTAACGATTCGATTACGATTATGATTCAGAGACTCCGATTTGATTATAAATCGATTATTGATGCCCCCCTCCCCCCATTTTTTGTTTTTATTTTGTATATTCGTTCCAAAATTGTTCAAGAATCCTCTCAGGCTAAATAAAACAAACTACTTTTTTAGTATCAAGTTACCGGTTAAAAACAGTAAATAAAATACTCAAGTCCCCATTCTGTATCAGCAGCTTTAAACTAATTCAATTAATGTAATGATGTAAGTAACTTGAGTAGAGCTGAAACGAGTACTCGAGCAACTCGAGTAACTCGAGTTTAAAAACTGATCCAAGTAATTTCATTCACCTCGAGTAATCGTTTATTTTGACAGCTCTAAGCATCACGTTTTGCTCGGACTACTTTTAATGCGGGACAACGCGCTGTCACGTGCGGGGAGGAAGAAGGGAAAAAAAAACTTTACTGCAGCCGATAGCCGCCACAAAGGACGCCGACGTTGCTAAATACTAGCCCGCACGATGCTACGTTGGTACAGGTAGCGTCTGATGCGTCTCATAGAGATCACATGTATGTTGAACTAGATGCGCCGCGTCTGGGCAGCGTTAGTAAACAGCCGCCATCTTAAAGCAGTACAGCGCTAAGCGCTAATAAAAAGCGCTAAACCCTAATAAATAAGATTAAGGTTACTGTCGCTACTAGCTCACGTAACGTTAGTCCTGCGGAGGGCTAGGTTTCAATTAATTATGACCACTGTCGATGCGTGGCTAACGTGTCTTACATACAGGCTTTAACATAACATAGCATTGTGGAGTGATGAGGGTGTAAAATAAAAACTTAATCATGCTAACTATCAATTTTAGCTCAGTAGTCATTGCTGGATAAAACACCAAGTAGCACTGGTCCCTAATGTGCTCCAATACAGCCTGTATCATACATTTATTTTGAACACTGCAAAAACTCAAAATCCTATCAGGACTTACAGTTTAGACTAACTTAAAACTTAACTAGAACTTAAAAATGGCTTGACACAAAGAGAAATTCAATTGAAACACGTAGGAAAAAATCCTAACTTTTAAGTGATGTGTGTTATCAAGCGTAACGGCATTTTTAGGTAAGATATATATATATTTTTTTTTCAATAAGATCTAAAAAATTTTTGAGTGAAAGCAGTGAATTAGTCTTTTTTTTTTTTTTAAATTCTAGTTACATCTGAGATGCAATTGTTGGCTGTTTTCAACAATATACATCGAAAATAAAGACATTTATTGACTAAAAATGGTTCAAGATTAGATGAAATGTCTTGTTTTCTCATGTATATTTATAATTGCTCTTCACCTAAAAATATATTTGTTTTATCCGATTACTCGATTAATCGATAGAATTTTCAGTCGATTACTCGATTACTAAAATATTCGATAGCTGCAGCCCTAAACTTGAGTATCGAGTACTGAGTAAGTAACTAGTGTTACCTTTCATGTTTTTTTCCCCATTTTTTCAAAAAAACAAAATGAAACAAAACAAAACAAAAACATAGTAACCTTTGCTATGTTTGGAGGTCATTTAATGTTGTGAATCAACCGTTAAAGTTGTTAAAATTGCGCCCGTTATTCCATAATTTCCCTCATGTCTACTTTCGACATGTGAAAGTTTTAAAACTGTTTCATCATTTAAAGATAGATTCAAGTCAAGATTTTGCCGATTTAGGGGTATTTTAGATAAAAAGTAATTAGGTTCGTTACAACAGAGCCTTCTAGAGAAGTCTACTGCTGTAAGATTGCGCCTGTTTACTAGCGTGGGAAAGTCTGTCATTTCACATCTAGTCTAGATATATGTGATATCTACCATAGCCGTATGTTGCCTTATGTTTGTAGCAACTAGCAACTGGGCGCTGTTTGTAGTGCCTGACGGCCGCAGTCAAGTATGATTGTTTTTCTTTTTCTTACCCTGCGACATTAGCTGCACATGATATTTACTCTCGGTCCGTTCCTCATTGCGTCCCGAAGACCGCGCTGACTGCGTTTTATTTCCGCTTTACCTGGTATAATTCAATAATCGGAATTTGGATGTTTGCGAATCGTTCTCGAATCTTCCACGGCCAAATCGCGAATAATCTAAGAATCGGAAATTTTGCACGCCTCTAGTTATAACTAGGGCTGCAGCTATCGATTATTTTAGTAGTCGATTAATCGATGAACTAGTTAGGTCGGGTAAGGAACATGAAAAAAATTAAAAGACCTGAGCTGAGCCTCAAGCAGCATGAAAAAAAATAATTAAGGAACTATTCACAACAAAAGAACAAATGGCTAACTTACATAGCAAAAGTACGCTAGCTTAAATGCTATAAAATGCTAAACTTTTTTTTTTGTCAAATTGTTAGTCCAATTTACAGACTCCCGCACAAAATTTGAAGCCAAAAGTGTGCTGCCATCTAGTGGCTGAAAGTAGAATTAGAATCAAAACAAAATCTGCAACAATACCTAGTGTCAATTATGACAAAATGGAAGACTTTTCGTTCGTTTTCATTCTTCTTCCTGAGCCAAATTTACAGATTGGGGCAAAAACAACGTTCAGCCCTCTAGTGGTTTACAATGGAATTACAGCCAAAATAAAGGAAAATGTAACAATCGCTGAAGCCCATGGAGCAAATTAAAAAAGGTCAAAGTTCCAACTATGATGCGCTGCCTATGATGAACGCCTTGTTTTCATTCTTCTTTGTTTGTCAAATTCACATGCTCATGCACGAAATAGTTTGCTGCCATCTAATGGTTAAAAGTGGAATTAGAACCAAAATAAAAAATAGTGCAATCATAACCAGTCCTAACAAAGACAAAATGGAATACAGATATTCATTGTTTTCATTCTTCTTTATTAGCCAGATTTACAGAGTCATGCAGAAACAGTGTACAGCCCTCTAGTGGTTCACCATGGAATTACAGCCAAAATATAGGAAAATAACGTTGCAATCGCTGAAGGCCATGGAGCAAAAGGAAAATAAAAGAAAAAGTTCCAACTAAGATGAGCTGCCTAGGATGAACTTGGTTTTATTCTTCATTGTTAGTCAAACTTACAGGCTCAAGCACAAAATAGTGTGCTGAAATCTAGTGGTTGAAAGTGCAATTAAAACCAAAATAAAAATGGTGCAACAACAAGTCCCAACATTGACAGAATAGAATATAGATGTTGCCTGTTTTTAATTGAATTACAATCAAAATAAAGGAAAATAGTGTAGCAATCACTGAAGCCTATGGAACAAATACAAAAGCAAAACAAAAAATATGTGAACATAAGAACAACAAAAAAATCTTCAAAACCACTGTATTGTATATGAATCAATACATATTTGATCTTTTGTTACCCTGTGAAAAACAAGCAGCTATGAGTCAGAAAACTTTATATAACCATGTGCCGTATATCCATTTACAACCCAGTACATAGAACTTCTGCACATATAAAACTTTTGATGGGCACATCTGCCACCATAGAACACAATGCTATAAAGCATTGCAATTGTTTAGCCAGCTCTGTATTTTTAAGCCCAAAGAGCCATGCTAGGTTTGCACAGGATGATAACAGTATGTCCCGGTCTGAGTGGCACACCGCACATGGCAAGGCATTAAAAAAGTGTGAAAGTAGCTGCGAGGCCTGGAGGTGTGCGAGCAGACTATCTCTGGATGTAGAAGAATGAAAAATGTACTCCCAGGACACGTTCGCCTCAGAGAGAGAGCACTGAAGTGGACGGAGCACTTTTTTCCCTTCCAGGATGTGCTGAAGCGGACATTAAAGCGCTGCAGGAACACGATGGCCTCCGCTGCGGGGGGGACGCTTTAGTATGGAGGATAAAAATATCACACTCACGCCGCAGAGACTAATCAGATAACAGCTCAGTACTTTACAAAGATCCGTTGAAGTAATGGCTGTTCGCACGTATGAGGTGGAACTTAATGAGTCAAAAATGTTGATAAAACAGACTACTGTAACAAAGGCTACGTTCATACTACAGGTCTTAATGCACGAAACCGGTTTTTTCATGTTTTTCCGACTCGAGTGAGGCATTAACTTGACGGTCTGAACGTGACAAGTCTCATAGAACTGGACCATTTTAAATCCGATCTGGGTCACTTTCGTATGTGGTTCAAATCCGATCTGGGCCACATTTTTCCAGACTGTCGCGGCGGTCTGTACTGTCCATTATCTCAAATCGGAATTCATGCAGCAATTACGTCATCAAACAGCGAGAGAGACGCTGTGCAGCTGTGCGTCATTAGCGCCTAGCTTGCCTTTAACACGGCTTTTTAGGAAGGGTCGGACTTGACAACAGTCATTAAAAAAATGGGTTGAGGATAAGCGTGAGAATGATCGGTTTTCTGTCTGCTCCATATAAGCAATATTTCAACATTGCTTACATGGCCGAGAGTCGAGGCAAACTGCCCGTACGTGCATGTGACATGCACGGACAGTGCGTGCATGCTATCGATCCATATACTTTGAATATAAGCCCAAACTGGGATTATTTATGTCCGTTATTTGTGTCCTCTTTTTAAAAAGAAAAATATGATATCCCTGGAATGACGGATGACAGCCAGCATGTGTTGTCATTTGTTTTGATGCTTCTGCGCATGCGGGTCGTCTTGCTCAGCGCGTGTCGGACTGCGAATTAGTGCGCATGCGTAATACTTGAATGTTCTCAATGGACAAATGGCAGTCTGAACGGGCACGCCAAAAAAACAGATATGACAAAAAATCGGATTTGTGCATGAAGACATGTAGTATGAACGTAGCCTAAAAGTCGCACTGGAGTATAAGTCGCATTTGGGGGGGAAATTTGATCAAATCCAATACCAAGAGCAGACATGTCATCTTGAAAGGCAATTTAAAATAAAAATGGAATGGAGAACAACAGTGTGAATATGCAGGCAGGGTAAGGTCCTTGAGGGTGCTTGGGAGTTTGCTCAATGTGTTTTGTGGATTTGGAGAAGGCGTAAACTGTGTCCCTTGGGGAGTCCTTTGGGGGGGTGCTTCGGGAGTACCCACTACCAAGCCCCTTGGTAAGGGCTGTTCGGTGTCAGAGTTTGGTCCGCATTGCCGCCAGTATGTCGAACCCATTCCCAAGGTTGCCCTTTGTCACTGATTCTGTTCATAACTTTTAGGGACAGAATTTGAAGCGTTGATGTTGTCCGGTTTGGTGGCGTCTGCATTGCATCTCTGAAACAATTTTGAAAGTTTGCTAAATTGGGGTCTCAAAGCGAAACTTCAAGTCACCTGAGTGTTTTCCGCCATATCGTTCTTATACCTTTGCATTATGTTTTATTATCTACTTCATTACAGATAATTATCGGTTTGGTTAGGAATATGGAATGATTCAAATGTGTTTGGCTGTCGTTTTCTTCCAGTTTCACCCCGATTTAGTGATACTTAGAGTGGATTACGGTATTTACATGGAAAATACATCTCTTCTTATGGAATTTTCGGGTTAATTGGTTCCAGAACCAGTTAATAAGTAGAGGTAAGTAGAGGTACTCCTGTACGTGGCGGAAAACCCAGACAAGGCTGAAAAAGCAGTTTTTGCTCTCGCACCTCTCTATAAAATAAACTGCTGCATTTTAAGGCAAAAGAACTATTGTGTGTGATAGAACAATATGTCTATATGCTGCCATTGCAGATTCATGGCGCATAAAGTCCCCGAACTAGTTTTAATTTGTCCGTTTTACCCTGAAAACCCCCGTTTACAGACGTCGCGCAACCGCTTTTGTGTTAATCCAGCATTAAAAAGAAGGCAAGTAATCTTATTTATTGTTCAAAATGTCTGTCATTTTTAGCTTAGAATCATTAATTGATGTCTAATATTTCGCTTAAAAAAAATATATATATATATTTACTCGCATATTTCAACGTTTTAATCAAATTATGTAACAATGAAAAAATTGGCCTCTGTAAAAAACAGTCATGGATATCTACCTCATAACTATCACTTAATTGTATTTTTTTCGTTACTGTCACATTTTCCCCTATATTTTAGATGATAAATAATTGATCCAAACAAAGAAAAACTATGAAAAAAAAAAAAGTTTAAAAGGGTAAAAATATGAAAATGAAAATCTCGATTACTCCTTGACGTCTGCGATTTCTGCATCGTGACCCTTGTTATATTGAATGAATGAATGAAATATTTATTGTCATCATCATCGGTATCGTTGACAATCAATGACAATTACAAAATGTGATATGATTTGCCCAAAGGAAGAGAGAACCGAAGAAGAAGACAAAGGCAGACGGGAGGAAGCATATGCTTATTAGTTCCCTGTCCCACCATACAGCTAAAGACGCACAATCAGACATGGTAAAGTTACATATTACCATGTTTCACCCATAAAATCCCGAAAAAATCCAGCAGTGGCCATTCACATATGTGTCTTGACACTCGATGATACATGCTATATGGAGTTTTTGGATCAAAACAAGGTAAGCACGCGATAATATCTCGTTAAAATCACGTCTTTTTCTGCTTTCGCGTGCGCTCACCTCCAGTTAGTGTTTTGCCGTTTAAGAAAAAAATTTTTTTTTCAAGATGCCCTCCTGTTCAAAATTTTTCTTCCCCCAGAAAACTGACATTTTAAGCTTTTCAATGATGTATCACACGTGCAAATCGGACAATTTTGAAATTTGGACAAATTGGGGGTCTCAGAGCAGAACTTCAAGTCACCTGAGTGTTTTCCGCCATATTTTTTTTTTTTTTTTTTACTTTGCATTATGTTTTATTATCTACTTCATTACAGATAATTATCGGTTTGGTTAGGGTATATGGAATGATTCAGATGTGGTTGGTTGTCGTTTTCTTCCAGTTTCACCCCGATTCAATGATACTTAGAGTGGATTAGGGCATTTACATGGAAAATACATCTCTTCTTATGGAATTTTCGGGTTAATTGGTTCCAGAACCAGTTAATAAGTAGAGGAATGAATGAATGTATTAAGTATTTATTGTCATCATCATCGGTATCATTGACAATCAATGACAATTACAAAATGTGATATGATTTGCCCCAAGGAAGAGAGAACCGAAGAAGAAGACAAAGGCAGACGGGAGGAAGCATATGCTTATTAGTTCCCCGTCCCACCATACAGATAAAGACGCACAATCAGACATGGTACAGTTACATATTACCATGTTTCACCCATAAAATCCCGAAAAAAAATCCAGCAGTGGCCATTCACATATGTGTCTTGACATCCGATGATACATGCTATATGGAGTTTTTGGATCGAAACAAGGTAAGCACGCGATAATATGTCGTTAAAATTAGAGGTGGGAATCTTTGGGCACCTAACGATTCGATTACGATTATGATTCAGAGACTCCGATTCGATTATAAATCGATTATTGACGCCCCCCTCCCCCCATTTTTTTTTTTTTAATGTTTTGTATATTTGTTCCAAAATTGTTCAAAAACCCTCTCAGGCTAAATAAACCAAACTACTATTTTAGTATCAAGTTACCAGGTAAAAACAGTAAATAAAATACTCGAGTCCCCATTCTGTATCAGCAGCTTTAAATTACATTCAATTAATTTAATGTTGTAAATCAACTGTTAAAGTTGTTAAAATTGTGCCCGTTATTCCATAATTTCCCTCATGTCTACTTTCGACATGTGAAAGTTTTAAAACTGTTTCATCATTTAAAGATAGATTTAAGTCAATATTTTGCCGATTTAGGGGTATTTTAGATGAAAAGTAATTAGGTTCTCTACAACAGAGCCTTCTAGAGAAGTCTACTGCTTTAAGATGGCGGCTGTTTACTAGCGCGGGAAAGTCTGTCATTTCACATCTAGTCTAGATATATGTGATATCTACCATAGCCGTATGTTGCGGTATGTTTGTAGCAACTAGCAACTGGGTGCTGTTTGTAGCGGTTGACGGCCGCAGCCAGTTATTATTGTTTTCTTTTACCTAGCGGCATTAGCTGCACGTGATATTTACCCTCGGTCCGTTCCTCATTGCGTCACCGCGCTGACTGCGTTTTATTTCCGCTTTACCTGGTATAATTCAATAATCGGAATTTGGATGTTTGTGAATCGTTCTCGAATCTTCCACGGCCGAATCGCGAATAATCTAAGAATCGGAAATTTTGCACGCCTCTAGTTAAAATCATGGCGTCTTTCATTGTGCTCTCGTGTGCTCTCACCTCCAGTTAGGGTTTTGCCGTTGAAGAATTTTTTTTTTTTTTTTTTCCCAAAATGCCCTCCTGTTCAAAATTTTTCTTCCCCCAGAAAACAGACATTTTAAGCTTTCCAATGATGTATCACAAGTGCAAATCGGACAATTTTGAAATTTGGACAAATTTGGGGTCTCAGAGCGGAACTTCAAGTCACCTAAGTATTTTCCACCATATATTCTCATTTTGTCCAGCACTACATCAAAATTCACGAATATGTATTTAATCTATTCAAGCTAGCATTGCTATTCATGCTTTTTCTCTTCAGTGGTTGCTAACGTCTATGAATAGCACCCCAACATGACATGCATGGTTCTACCCGATCTTATTCATATGCACATACATAACGGAATGCACATCAAAAGGGTTATATTTTGTCTTGTTAACCGCTAACATAACAACTTGTCTGCGACACTCTAAGCGACAGGCCGCGCTAACCTTTTCGCACCAATCGGACGCATTAAAAGCCCCCTTTTTTCCGGTGGTATGAATGACATGAAGGCTAATTAAACGTCGCACACATCATCGGATTTGACAGCACTTTCTCGCAGCCGTGCTGATCAACCGCAATGCGAGACGGCCTTTTAGTATGCACGGCGGGAAGGGATAGCTCCAGGAATCAATTGATCTATTTATGCGCAGGTGGGTTATTCAAAGATCATCGGCCCCTTTTCGTTGACGTCTGAAAAGGAAATGTCACGGCGGAGTGACAGAAAAAGTGGTGACGCTAATGTAGAAGTGAGCAATAGACTTCAAGTAGAGTGACTGTACTTTTTTGAACCGGTACTTCTTTTATCAGAGTATTTTCATAATAGGTCCCTTTAGTTAGTCACCGAGCGCTCGGCTTTAATGGCGCACAATTTGCCGACAGCGTTTGACCGGCGTTTCGTCAGCGGGATGTTGACATTTAAGAGAGACGGACGCCGTCACTAATGGCTCCTTTTAAAAGTTAACTTTGCTAAAGCGGGCAAAAATGAACGGGAGTGCCATATAATTGAAGACTTGGATTTAACGCAGATGTAGTTATGTTCACTGAAAGGGGAAAAGAGTTGGAAATTTCAGGTTTGGGTAGAGATTAATACATTTGTTACAGAAATTCCATTTTAAGTCATTGGCTGCCATTGACAGTGATGGACGTAACATGAATTTTCAACAAGATTATTCAATCAATCACTGTCAACGGCAGTGAATGTGTTGAAATAAATCTTTATGTTCTTTGTTTTGTCTTTTCTGGGTCTCGGTGAGCTATGGTCTCCTAAGTCTTGGTCTTGTTTCGATTAATCACGGTATTTTTATCGTCTCGAAACCCAAAAAACCTTGGTTTTATCTTAATTTAGTTGAGTTCTGGTCACAGGCAGTTCTTTGTCTCGTTTCGGTTTATTAAGGTCTCAACGTGGCAAACCGCTCCTCAAGAGCTGCAGTGGGTCCTGGTATTTGTTACAACTAATAAAGCACATGCAGTTAAACCAATGAGAGGTCCAGGGAAACTAGAAGCACCTGAATGCAATCAACTAATTGCACTTGTAAGACACCAGATTGGTGGAAAGGTGTCATCTTGATGGGTTGTAAGGAAAACCTGCACCCCCTGTGGCCCTTCGTGGAATAGTTTTCCCACCCCTGCCCTAAAGTTTTTATTTTCTTGGTCTTGGTGAGCTCTGGTATCGCACAAAAAACGGTCTTGTCTCAGTATTGTCAGGTCTCAGTCAGCTTGATCTAGGTGAGTTCTGGTCTCGAGCAATTCTTGGTCTTGACTACTAAAAGTCTCGGTCTTATCTTAATCTAATTGAGTTCTCGTCTCATGTATTCTTGGTATTGTTTCAGTTTATTTAGGTCTCCGACGACCCCCTTAAGCAGGGTTGGGTAAACCGGTCCTCAAGGGCTGCAGTGGGTCCTGGTCTTTGTTAGAACTGATCCAGCACAGGCAGTTTACCCAACGAGACGTACGGGGAAACATGAAGCACTTGACTGCAATCAACTGATTGCACTTGTAAGACACCACATTGGTGAAAAGGTTTCCTACTGATGGGTTGAAACGAAAACCCGCACCCACTGCGTCCCTTTGTGGAATAGTTTTCCCACCCCTGTCCTTAAGTCTTTGTCTTTTTTTGGTCTTGGTAAGCTCTGGTATCGCACGAATAAAGGTCTTGTTCATCTCAGTATTGTCAGGTATCAGTCAGCTTGATGTAGGTGAGTTCTGGTCTCGAGCAATTCTTGGTCTTGACTATTAAAAGTCTCGGTCTTTTCTTGATCTAGTTCAGTTCTGGTCTCAGGTAGTTCTTGGTTTTGTTTCAGTTCATTTAGGTATCCGACGACCCTTTTAAGCAGGGTTGGGCATACCCGGTCCTCAAGGGCTGCAGTGGGTCCTGGTCTTTGTTACAACTGATGCAGCACAGGTAGTTTAACCAATGAAAGGTCCAGGGAAACTAGAAGCACCTGAATGCAATCAACTGATTGCAATTGTAAGACACCGGATTGGTGATAAGTACGGTGGTTCCGATCATGTTTTTTTGCTCCCGATCCGATCCCGATCGTTTTACTTTGAGTATTTGCCGATCCCAATATTTCCCGATCCGATTACTTTTTTTTTTTTGCTCCCAATTCAATTCCAATCATTCTCGATAATTTTTCCCGATCATATACATTTTGGCAACGCATTAAGAAAAAAAAGGAATAAAACTCAATTTAATTGCTCCAAGTATCTTTTTTTTATGTTCCAACATGACATTGTTCCACTGCTTTGGATCAAAACAAAGCTTATCAGCACTGTGCCATAAAATATGTAAACAATCAACATGTAAACTAAAATATTGAGTGCAGAATAGTGCAATAACAAAAATCTCCAAAAGAGGTAGTTTACCTACTTACTAGGCTTAAAAGTGACATCACAAAAAATGGCAGGGAGGATGCTTGTTGTTATTATGAACCAATCTTTAAACCAAAACTAAAGACTCTGGATGAGTGTAAGTCATTTTTTCTGTAACGTTAAATACAATTAGAAAATGATTTAATAATAAAAAATAATTTTTTTTAAAAAAGGCATGTCCGATATTTTTTTGCCAATTCCGATACTTTGAAAATGACGTGATCGGACCTGATCGATTGGGACGCCAATCGATCGGGACATCTCTAGTGATAAGGTTCCCTTTTGATGGGTTGAAATGAAAACTCGCACCTACTGTGGCCCTTTGTGGAATAGTTTGCCCACCCCTGTCCCAAGGTCTGTCTTTTCTTGGTCTTGGTAAGCTCTGGTATCGCACGAATAAAGGTCTCGTCTCCGTTCATCTCAGTATTGTCAGGTATCAGTCAGCTTGATGTAGGTGAGTTCTGGTCTCAAGCAATTCTTGGTCTTGACTATTAAAAGTCTCGGTCTTTTCTTGATCTAGTTCAGTTCTGGTCTCAGGTAATTCTTGGTTTTGCTTCAGTTCATTTAGGTATCCGACGACCCTTTTAAGCAGGGGTGGGCAAACCGGTCCTCAAGGGCTGCAGTGGGTCCTGGTCTTTGTTACAACTGATGCAGCACAGGTAGTTTAACCAATGAAAGGTCCAGGGAAACTAGAAGCACCTGAATGCAATCAACTGATTGCACTTGTAGGACACCGGATTGGTGATAAGGTTCCCTTTTGATGGGTTGAGATGAAAACTCGCACGTACTGTGGCCCTTTGTGGAATAGTTTGCCCACCCCTGTCCCAAGGTCTGTCTTTTCTTGGTCTTGGTGAGCTTTATTATCGCACAAATAAAGGTCTCGTCTCGGTTTATCTCAATATTGTCAGGTCAGAGGCAGCTTGCTCCAGGTGAGTTCTGGTCTCGAGCAATTCTTGGTCTTGACTATTAAAAGTCTCGGTCTTAT
Organism: Corythoichthys intestinalis; assembly: GCF_030265065.1. NCBI lineage: Eukaryota > Metazoa > Chordata > Actinopteri > Syngnathiformes > Syngnathidae > Corythoichthys > Corythoichthys intestinalis. The sequence goes on from NC_080414.1 coordinate 10,402,576, forward strand.
CTTGATCTAGTTGAGTTCTGGTCTCAGTTAATTCTTGGTCTCGTTTTGGTTTAGCAAGATCTTGACTCCCAAAAGGCTTGCCCTTATCTCTGTCAATTTTTGGTCTCGTTTCGTTCTCGACTACCAAAGTCTCGGTCTTATCTCGAGCTAGTTGAGTTCTTGTCTTGGGCAATTCTTGGTCTTGTTTTGGTTTTCTTTCGGTCTTGTTTCGTTGTCAACACCCAAAGATCTTTGTCTTGTCTTGGTGAATTCCGGTTTCTGTCAAATCTTGGTCTCAGTGAATTTTGGTCTTTTGCAAGTCTTGGTCTCATCTTTTCACAATTTTGTCTGTGTCTAGAACTCCCAGAAGTTTTGGTCTTGTCTCATTCTTGGCTTATCTCAATCTCCACTTGCAAAATCTTGGTTTTGTCTCATTGTGTTCTGGTCCCAAGCATGTCTTTGTCTTGAACAGTTTGGTCTTGAGAACAACACTAAACAATACAAATAATCGGATATTTTGTTCTCCACACACATATCTTATTGTGTGCCTTTCTATTGCATAACCTTCCCATCAATCAGAGTATCATCATCATGCCAGCAGAAGATTACAAAACCAAACATCTGCAGACAACAGGATACGAGCGCGCGCTGCATTCTTGTACATTACACAACTGGAAGCAAAATATTGTGACCTATCTGTCAGTGTTAAAAGCCCCCGCTCCATCTCTCTCGTCCTTGGCCCTTGCTCCCACTTGAATGAAATTCACCCCGACGGTCCGTACGCGTAATCCTGCTGACAGTGGCACAAACAAGCGTGAAAAAGAAAACTCAAACAACTCGGCAGAGACTCACGAAAGGAGGTCACGAGAGATTTAGCGGTGTGAATGACTGCGAGGGATTTTTTTTTTTTCAGTCGCTCAACAACAGAGGCTTTTTTATTAGGGCCTGCCATCGAGCAGCCAGGCAGCGTTGGTCGCCCGCCACATAAAAGACAGAAAGGAAGCCGCTCTCAGTGTGAGAAGAGCTTACTTTAATTACCAGACGGCAGTTGTCGACGGCGTGCCGCATTGTGTCGCGACGCGACGGAGGACTTTTAATCCACGGGGGCGGCGATGGCGGACCACTTTAGTGCTCAAACACAGTCTTTTTAGCGCCAACGCCAATGCGGACTGCTTAACGCTAAGAACGCAGTTTGTGTTGGACATTTTTGGACAAACTCACTATGAGGAAGAACTCAACGGTCTTTGAATGAGTCCTTCTCTGGCATCATCTGAACAGAGTCAAGGCTGTGAAGGTAGCGGATAACACGGTCCATTAGAGTTGCCATTTTGAATGAGTGTATCCTCAAAAATCACCAGAAAGTGCAGTTTGCTACATAACCAGCTCATCGAGTTCTGGTGCCCAATCTAAAGGACTTAAAATTAGTCCTGACTGACATGTGATCTTATTCTGAGAACAACTTCCTTCCTCTGGCAGGCTCATCAGAGCGCTGCAGACACTCTCATGCAGCTTCTTAGCTAGAGCGGAAACTATTAAAGGCAGCCAAGGGGGAACAATGCCAGATTTTCTTCACTTTTCTCTATTAAGTCGAACACTTTCAGTGCTACTGACGATGAGAGATGTCCAATTGCGTTGCGCTTAAAAACTAAATTAAAACTCTTAAAATTAGTTGATTGTAAGTAGACGTCCAATCCATTTGATATGACACTGATGTCCAGGAGGGAAGATTGGTCAGACTAGGGTATGTGCGACAATATGGCTGTCTTGAAATGAGTTTCTCACTGGTAGGCGTCCTATCCATTTTAAGTGGGAGGGTGGCAGCGAATGAACATTCGTTCATTCGCTGCCACCCTCCCACTTAAAGAGCATACGACAGGAGAAAAAAAGTCTTAAATAGCATTATTATGTGAATTAGAATCATATTTTGAGACGATTCGACTATATGCAACAATTTAGCACAGCGCAAATGACGAGAAATTAGTCATTTAATCTGCTGGTTAGCCACGCCTACCATTATAGGGCTCTAGCATCCCCAACAGGTGGATGACGTCAGCGGGAGACTGGGCTCATCGGTTTTACTATTCAGCCCAGTGAGGGGGAATTATTCAGAACGAGGAAAACGCGACAAAGAGAGCCGCAAGATGTCATTGTTTCAGTCTCTCTACTCCAATATTTTTACAGGATATTCTTTTTATCCAAGTATTTTTCCCCAATAGCTAAATAAATGGCTTGAGAAGGACCAGTCAGCTCGTCGAGGGGGAACTGTTCAGAACGAGGAAAACGAGACGAAGAGACCTGCAAAATGTCATTGTTTCTGTCTCTTTACTTCACTATTTTTACAGGATATTCTTTTTATCCAAGTATTTTCCCCAATTGCTAAATAAATGGCATGGTCATGACAAATAACAGTCTTGTGCTAAATGGAATATGAAATAATAAAAATGCACTTATTCAGGACGACATGGCAAAATTACTCCATAATGGTCAAAACTGTCGACTTCACCTTTACTGTTGCACCTCCCGAACGATATTTTATGCCACCTAAATCGGATATATGTCATTTCCCTTCCCCGGCTTCTGAGAATGTAAACAAACCAAGAGGCGTGACAGCTAGCTGACATGCTAACCCGAACCGAGTGATGTTTCAAAGTCTTCGAAGCGGAAAATCACACATAACTAGCCCGGATTATTTGACATGACGACCGGGTTGTCGATTGTCTTCGCTGATCGGCAAAGCGCCCGGCGGAGAGCAATGCACAGCTCGTTCCCTGGAGGAGGGCGGCTACAGTTGTTGTGCAGCTAACGTGCAGCTAATGTGCATGAGGTGAACTTTTTACAAGCCTATCAGTGATCAAAAGTAAGTATTCCTTTATTTAAAGATAGTTTGAAGTGTTTACTTTGTAATTGCTGTATTCGTATTTGACATAATACAAAACAAGATGTTTACTCACTTCCTCGTAAGTCCAATGGTCCCACTGTCGTAGGGTTTGTTTTGGCCAATATCTACGGTGAATGGGAACCTTGGGAATGGGAATACGCCTGTCCCTCATACAGTAAGATTTTTCTGCAGCCGTTTGGCTGGCGTGATGCGAAAAATAAACGTATTAATCCACAAAATCAACTGAATTCTTAGTCCTCATACACAACAGTACGGCTGTATAGTAAAGAGGACGCATTCATCCGTACACGTCACAGCGCCCTCCTCCTCAATGCAAGACCGAAGCCGCAAGTCACTCATTTTCATGGTGCGGGATTAAAAAAACTAAATAAATATAGCGATCGCTTCTACACACATCCAATCGGTCCATATCATTCAGGAGCATAAAATACAGCGTGTATTATGAAATAAACATGCTTTTTCGTGTCACATGCACTTTAAAATGGATGGGACGTCTAGCGAAGAGAATGGTGGTCAACGAGTTGGTGACGATTGATTGATTAGAGGGTTTGTTGTTTGGAGAAGACAAGCTGCCGTATGGGTTTGGGTAAGAGTGTCAAACACTGTTCGAACATATACCTGTGAACACCAGTTTCACCAAGCCCCCCGCTAGTCTCTGCTTGGCAAAAACACTTTTCTAACCAACTTAAGAATTGCTCCTAAATCTTTGTACATTTCTGGTGCTGATTCGATGGGCAAAACGCTAGTTGCTTTCTTGTTCATGCTCTTATAAGCGGTGTTGTTAATCTTACTTTAAAAAAGTAATTATAGTTACAAATGACTTCTCCCAAAAAGTAATTGCGTTAGTAACTCAGTTACCTGAATGTAAGAGTAATTAGTTACCTGGCAAAGTACCGTATTGGCCCGAATATAAGACGACCCCGATTATAAGACGACCCCCTCTTTTTCAAGACTTAAGTTTGAAAAAAGACTTTTTGAACACCAAATTAATTTTTATACAGAAACGACCACGGAAAGCTTTTCTCTGACTGAGCATTTTTTAGGCGATCTTTTTGAGCTCTCCATCTCCGTACATTACACTCTGTGACACCATATTTCACAGCCGCTTTGCAGTTGTTTGAAGACACCGCCTCATTTATCACCATCAACTTGAAGTTTGCGTCATAACTTCTCCTCAGCTGCCGGTGTTCTGCCAAAATGTCCTACATCGGCGAAACGTCCTACATTAGTCGAATTTGACACCTAAATTACTACCGTGCGCTCTAAACTTGTTTTGTTTAGATGCATACAGGAATAACGTACTAAAGAAATGCCTGCAGAAAATACTTAAATGTAGTTATGTCAAATAAGGACGATTTAAATACGCTACGTGACTAATGTGGTCAACTGCTTCAAAGCTAACACAAAAAAACACAATGGTTAAAAGTATGAGAGGGTAATACATGCAAAAAGTATCTTTGAGGCTGTGAAAAGGTTCTAAATAACTAAATAAAAACAAAAATAGTGAGTACTCGCCGCTTCCAACCGATGTGCGCATGCGTGTGAATGCATATGCAAGCGCCCTGAGCATTGTGTAGGACGTTTCGCCGCGTAGTAAGGAATGGCCAAACACCGGTTAACCTGGCCAATCTTCGACCCACTTTTCTCCAAATTGTCGCGAAGTTTCTCCATTTTCGGTTATCTCTTCTATTACCGGTATTTTCTTCTCTTTTCCTTCTTACCACTTTCTTCTTCGTGTCAGGGGTTCCCTTTGGCCGCCCGAGTCGCGTTCAGCATTCGATTCATTGATGACTGGCGCCATCAAGCGTCGTGAATGGGTATATGTCTAGGCCGCAGTTTTTTTTTTTTTTTTTTTTTTTTTTTTTTTTTTTTTTTTTTTGACCGCAGTTATAAGACGACCTCCTCTTTTTCAATCTTATTTCAGTGCAAAAAATATAGTCTTATATTCGGGCCAATACGGTAACTGGTGATAATTTTCAAAAAAAAAAAAAACATAGGTCACACTATGTGAAGGTTTTTGGGACAATTGGCCCTAGCCCAATTCTTTACTCTAATTTACCTTTTACCCTAAATCAACTGTTAAAAGTTGTTAAAATTGCTCCCATTATTGCATCAGTTCCCTTCTGTCTACTTTCGACATGTGAAAGTTTTCAAACTGTTTCATCATTTAAAGATAGATTCAAGATTTTGCGGATTTAGGAGTATTTCAGATAAAAAGTTAATTAGGTCCGCTAGGAAGGTTCTCTGCAATAGAGCCTTCTTAAGAAGTCTACTGCTTCAACATGGCAGCTGTTTACTAACGCATCTAGTGCCGTGTCTGTCATTTTGCATCTAGTTCTATACAGTATATATATATGTCTACCATATCTACCATATCCTGTGGGCATAGTTTGTAGGCTATCGGCTACAACAGGTATTATCGGAGCTACCTAGCATCGCGCTTGCTCGTTGTCACAACTTTCTTGCCTCCTCCCCACTCCTGCTCTGCTCTGTCGTCTCAGTGAGTCCGTCTCCCTCAGACTTTTCTCGCGTCATTCAACCAATATAGTAACGCAATGTAACGCACGCCTTTCCATCCTCAATAACGGTAACGGCTTTACCAAGATGAGAAAAGTAATTAATTCGATTTCTCACTACTGGAAAAAAAATAACGCCGTTAGTAATGCCATCATGTCGTAACACCGTTATTATCAACACTTTTTATAAGCATCTGCACCATGCATGAGCTGTAGTTACGCTTTAGGCCAGAAGTGGCAGTTGCGAGTAAAAAAGTGACAAACTCCGTATAGTCACTTTAGAGGCCCAAATAAAAGGATTAGGACAACTTGGGGTCAACAATGTCTCTAAATGGTATATTAATAAAATCAAAATAGATAATTCATTCATTCATTTACCTGCCATTGACATCTCTAAACTCCAACTCCATTTTGACTGGGAGGGCAGGCAGCTATTGAAGAAAAATTCAGTTACCTTGTATTTTTAAGGTGTCTTGCAATTTCATGTTTTATTTTGTTCTATTAGTTGTAATGACTTTGGGCAGGCCGCATTGCCCCCTCCCCCCTTCATTTTTAGCACTCTCCTGCCTTTCATTTGTCATGTACTATATCTTAATTTGTTGTAAAGCACTTTGAGGCGATTACGGGATTTTGTATACGCTTATATAAATAAATCTAATTTGATTTGATTAGCTGAAGCTTCCTGATTAGTTTTTGTTTTGTTTTGTTCAGACCTGTAAACACCCCATTACTATAATCTAACAATTGAATGCATTTTCTATGTCTAGTTTAGACACAAGCCCCTTCAATTTTGCCTGTTTTTTAGGTGGTAATTATCAGATTTTGTGATTAACTTCAACTGGCTGTCGAATTTAAGGTGCTGGACAAATTAGCATTCATAGAACCGCATATTTTAACATTTTTCCATGACGTGGTACAAATACTTGATATTTTCTCCCACCTTTCCACATACAATTCCCCGGTCTATAGAACACTCCTCTACGAATGATTAATGGCAAGACAATGTTCTATTTCCATGTCACGTCGCAGGAAAGGCCAATTCCTCCAGGGATGATGTAGCAAACAGAAAAAACTAGCACCGGTCGGGTGATATGCGAAAAAGTGGTTAAAAGTGTTTTTTTGACTATAAACTTCTTCTATTTCTCCTAATTTTGAATCCTGTGGCTGAAAATGCAGCGTGGCTTATTTGTTGATTTATTTGGGTGAATAGGCACCACCACTATTTTGACAGTGGCGTCATAAGACTGTCATAAAAGCGTCATAATTATGACATGACACCATCATGGGCATTAATGAATGCTAATGACGGTTGTCATTTAGTGTCATCCGGCAAATAATGTCACTAACTCCATTTATGTCCAGCTCGGATCGTTTACATCCATTCAAAAGTGAGATAATTTGCCGATTGATACAAAATGACATGCCATAAGCATTCCTTAATGCTCATGGCAGTGTCATGTCATAGTTATAATGGTCTAATGACAGTCTTATGGCACCAATGTCAAATAAAATGTTACCAAATACCATAACTAGCAATTAATGAAACAACTAGAACAGTAGAACAGTAACTGAAGAAATAATTAGCACAGAACATGAATTTTGATTGTAATTTACATTTGTACCGCTGCAATGCATGCTAGGAAGTATGTTGGCTGACAACAGTGTTGACATGAGGTGGCAGCAGATGTTGACTTTTTTCCCCAAGGGGAGCAGTGTTGGCCAAATGAAGCTTCTTTAAGTAATGAAGCTTTGCAGCCAATTGGTTCAAAGCTTCACGGGGTTCATTTGGGCTTATGACAGTCTTATGATGCCGCTGTCAAATAAAAAGTTACCGGTTAATATGTTTTGGTGCCGATTTCGTGTCAAATTTTGTGGATGGCGGCTTATAGTCAGGTGTGCCTTATAGTTTGAAAATTACGGTAGCTAAGATGCACCTTCTCACCAATTAGTTCATCAGTAGTAGATGTCCAATCCATTTGAAGTGGTAGGGTTGACATTCCTTCATTCGCTGCCACCCTCCCACTTCAAATGGAGCTCGAGCATAGGCGTAGGTTTGCATAGGGACGGTTGGGACAAAACACTACTAACTTTTCAGGAAACTCAAATTATCCCCACCAACTTTTAACAACCTTATTTGCGTTATGTAGTGACTTCAGTTATATAGGTCATTTATATTGTCTTCCCATATGTTTTAATTGTTGTAATTGACCCCACCCTTAAGTGAATTATTTTCATTATGTTTAGATTTACATGTACATCTTTTCACTTGCTGAATGTGCAGGTCAATTTTCTCCTCCGAAACGCACATTTGATTGGCTGATGACTTGAGATGTGAGAAGTTTTTTTTTTTTCCAGCCAGCAGCAGCCACTGTTAGAAATGTAAAAAGTAGGGCTGTCAAACGATTAAAAATTTTAATCGAGTTTATTACAGCTTAAAAATTAATTAATCGTAATTAATCGCAATTCAAACCATCTATAAAATATGCCATATTTTTCTGTAAATTATTGTTGGAATGGACAGATAAGACACAAGATGGATATATACATTCAACATACGGTACATAAGTACTGTATTTGCTTATTATAACAATAAATCAACAAGATGGCATTAACATTATTAACATTCTCTTAAAGCGATTCATGGATAGAAAGACTTGTAATTCTTAAAAGATAAATGTTAGTACAAGTTATAGAAATTTTATATTAAAACCCCTCTTAATGTTTTCGTTTTATTAAAATTTTTCAAATTTACCATCGAAAAATAAGCTAGTAGCTCGCCATTGTTGATGTCAATAATTACACCATGCTCACTCATGGTACTAACCCATAAAATCAGTTGGACCCAAACGCCAGCAGAGGGCGCCAAACACCAAAAAACAAGCGGACATTACACTGTACTGTCATTTTAGTCTGTTTGAGCGGGGCATGTGCGTTAATTGCGTCAAATATTTTAACGTGATTAATTTAAAAAATTAATTACCGCCCTTTAATGCGATAATTTTGACAGCCCTAGTAAAAACACATCATTGTTTTGGAAGTGGGGAATACACCATTAATTTTGGTAATGTAGATCGAACTTGCATCAGTGTTAGCATAACATTAAACCGTGTGAACTTGCTAACCTGCAAAAATCAAGTAGGAAGCTGAAGTGTCCTTCTCTTTGTGTTTTCTACTGTTAACATTAAATAAACTGTAAGAAATGTGGTGAACTCAGCTGCAAATTATGGAACTAGAAAAATGTTAGTAAGAAGCTGTTTAGAGAGAGAGGGGTGCTGCATAACCTCATATGTAGCTCACACAACACAACATACACACAACAATCACAATTAATTATGTACATTAAAAAAAAAGTGTTTTGGGGGGGGATGTCGTGAGCTACCCACACTAGCTTTATGATTAACTGGTCGATCGTGATCGACGTCATGAGCACCACTGATTTAGCATACTGTATCAATTCATTAGGTTCATATTTGTGAGAAATGTAGCCCTGACCCCCATTCACTTAATCCAGTACTTCTCAAATAGTGGGGCGCGCCCGGGGCGCAGAGCGATGCCAGGGGTGGCGCATGTGACCTCGGGGAACATGCTTTTTTTTTTTTTGCCGTACTAGAATAAAGTGTACTTGCACATCCACTCAGTGGGTGGCAGTGGCGCTCTCATTTTCAATGCGTGCGCAGTATTTTTGAAGTAAGCAAGAGCACACAGAAGAGATATAAAGAGCTGTGCGCCGTTTTCGGAAGCCGTTTTCCGGCCGGACTCACGCAGCACCCCACTGTCTTCTCCGGTTCTCATGTGTCCGCCTAGGAAGTGCCATTTTCGGCTTGGGATCGTCACGACGACCGCCCTCGCCTACGGTTCTCCCTCGGCCGCCGAGAATGCGCTTTTTTCGGGCCGTTTGCCTTTTGGCTTTGGCATTTAATACAGTGGTAGATGAGGAAAGACCACTGTTTACTGTGTCTGAAAATGATTATAGCGGACAGCCGGAAGCCAAATCATATAAGATGCTACTTAAAGACATTAAACCCCAATCTCATTGATAAGCCGCTTGGTTGTTTTTCAGCGAAAACGTGCCAAATATTGCCAACAATCGTCCCGCTTTGTCAGTGTTATGTCAGTAAACCAGTGAGCACTGTTAGCATGCTCAGTGCAAAATAACCCGACACCATTGCAAACTGGAGGTGATACTGTGAGCAGCGAGCAGCGAAAATAAAAACTGTCCTTCTGTCCAAAGACACTTTTTTTCCCCTCTCTTCTATTCAGTTTTGTTTTTTCAGTAAATTTTTTGGCATATTGTCCTCATGAGTTAATGTTTCTAATCAATTTGGAATTTGTTATTATTTACCGATTTTAATATTCAGTATCAAATGGTCAAAAATGTACCTTGAGTGTATTTTTACAGTTTGGATGTGACTTTTTTTTTAATTCAGGCAAATTTATTCGTTAAGTCTTTTCTGTTACAAACAAAACAATGTAATTAAAGTTATACTTTATAAGTTGATCTCTTATTTTCTCTAATAGGAAAAAAAAGGACAATGTGAGGCAGAGGCGTACTTATAGTAATATTATAGACAAATGATACCATTTACAGTGGCGGCAGAGTTTGGGGGGGCGCGAAACATTTACGTCTTCCTTGGGGGGGGCGTAACAGAAAATAATTGAGAAGCACTGACCTAATCTGTTTGGTTTTATTAATGTAGCAAAAAGTGCACATGCAGGTTATGCTGTAATATCGTGCCTACCAATGTTGAGACCAAACCTACGCCCTTGAGCTCTAGCGTACCTCAAACTTTTTTAGCGATGTCTCTGTTAAATAACTTAATCCTTCAATTTCTGGTGAAAAAAAATCAGAGATTGAGAACTCCAGCATATCAATGACACATCTTTTGTCCTGCAAAGTGCACTCGAGCAACTTTACATAAGACTCTCAAGTGTCCAAACCAGGACGACGTCCCTTAATAGGAGCCGCCTGATGGTATCACACTGCTTTTATTGGCGCTCAAATAGCTTCAGTGACGGCGGCCTCTTAGTCGCTCCCAGGTTGAGGACAAACAAGTACAGCGGGGCGAGGCATTTATTATCCGGCCGTCTCCGTCCCGAGTCGCACATCTTCTGATTTGATTTACCTTCCAGTGAATTGCAAAGTCACCCGTGCTATTTTGGTTCACCTTTTTACCTGGTATCACACGAGTAATACGTGCGGTGAGGACGCCGCTGTGACACTTTAATGTCACCTTAAACTAAGGATACTGACTTTTCTCTTCCGGAAGCAACATTTGGCCAATCAGTGAGGGGTGCTCCATAACCATTTGTGCTCCTCTTTAAAACAAATCAACCAAATAAATACAACAAGGCCCTTAAACCAAGAGCAAACGCTCATAAAAACACAAAGTGCTGAAGACACACATAAAAACAAGGAGTATAAATACAATAAATACAAAATAAAGTCCAGTGACAAGTACTGTATATTCATTTCAGTACATTCCCTACCATTGACCAGCCTGGCAAGCAAGACGATACTTCCTGATTCATTGATTCATCATGCAGTAACGTCTTGCAAACCTCAACTGTCCAACCAATTCCCTGGTTGTTATCCAGCCAATCACGATAAAGTGGCGGGAGGTGCAAACGTGACCAGGAGTCTGCTTGACTACAATGTTAGGGTACAAAGCAATTCTAATAGATAATTCAGTTTCTGAAGTTTTGTCGGAAATACACTTATCATATTTTCCCACACTATAAGGCACATTGGCGTATACGGTGCACCTTAAATCAATGGCCTATTTTAACTGTTTAAAACTTGACGTGTCAGCGGCGACACATTTACGCATGTGTCACCGACATGTTGAAGTTGAGGTGCACGCCCATTTTTACCTGAAGTCAATCGACCAAGTAAAACGGGAGATTTTTTTTTTTTTTTTTTTTTTAATTTTTTTAATTTTTATTTTTTATTTTTTTATTGCCCTCATAAATAAATATTAAAACATTGCATGGACTATGTTTATTTTCATATTTCCACCATTTCTTGTCCTTTTTCAAAATGGAAAGCACAACAACAAACTACATATTCCAGGAGCCATTGTATGGAGGTAGATTTGTGTTTTTATTATTCAATCAAAAAAAAGTTACTTCAATCAAAATATAAATTTTCAATCGATGAAAAAGTCACTTCGATCAAAAAAAAAAAAAAAAAAAAAAAGTGTTTCAATGCATAAATAAATTTGAAACTCAAAAAAATGTATTTGAAAACTTTTTGATTGATTTTTTTGGGGGGGGGATTTAAGTCAAGTTTTTTTTGTTTTGATTGAAACAACGTTTTTGATTGAAGTAATTTAATTTTGCGTTTGGACCACATTTTGGCTAGGACATTTGTGTCTTTATTATTCAGTCAAAAAAAATAAGTTGCTTCAAACAAAAAAAATATATATTTTCAAAAGAAAAATCACTTCAATCAAAAATTTTTTAAAATCGTAGAAAAAAAGGTTTGAATATTTTGGGGTTGAATTGTATTAAAAAGGTTGAAAATATTTGAGACTCAGAAATTCGCATTTGAACACTTAACATTTTACACATTTTTCATTGAAACTGTTTTCTTTGATTGAAGCAATCCTTTTTGTGTTTGAGTCATATTATGGGTAGGACATTTGTGTCTAAATCATTCAATCCCAATAAAAGTTGCTTCAATCAAAAAAAAAAAAAATGTAATCAAAGAAAAAACATTTGCAAAAAAAAATTTTTTAATGAAATTTTTTTTTATTTGAAATATGTATATTTTTTATTGAAGTGTCACTTTTTTGAAAAGCAAAAAGTTTTGAAGGCACTTTTTTTTTTGATTGAATCATTTTGACACAAAGATCCAACTTCAACGCTACTTCTGACATGCTTGAGTGGCAGGTGACTACGCCAATGGTATAAAAGTATGAAGCAAGAATAATGGCCACCAGGGCTCCATCCAGCCATCGGACTCTGCTCGAGTCCAAGCCGAAAATAGGGCACCGGTAAGGGGGGTGTGACATCGGCATAAATATTTGATTGAAGTGAGTTTTCTTTTGAAAATATATATATTTTTGTTTGAAGCTATTTATTTTTGGATTGAATTATACAGACACAAATGTCCTAGCCAAAATGTGGTCCAAACGCAAAATTACATTACTTCAGTCAAAAATCTTTCAATTAAAAAAAAAAAACGACTTAAAGAAAAATAGTTTTCAAATACATTTTTTTGACTTTCAAAATTTTTTTTGCAAACAAAGTTTTTTTTTCTGACTGAAGCAACTTTTTATTTCATTGAAGCAACTTTTTTTTTTTGATTGAATAATAAAGACACAAATCTACCTACATACCATTGTGACATCACAAAGAAAGGAAGTCATCTGAAAATTTTTAAGATATTGCCGAGCGAGGCGCCATCTCATGAGAAGGAGGCGAGGTAGCGAGCAATGGCCGGTTGGATTGAGCAAGCGACTTTGTGAAAGGTACGGAATGAATTGAATACTAAATTTAGCGCAAGCAATTGCGTCATTTTATCAACTCGAGGAAGAGAATGGGCCAAATTTGTGGTAATTTTCTTCAGATGAGTCGGCGAGTGAGGAGAGTGACAGCGGTGCACAAAGGACGGAAGGAGGAGAACACCCCCTGGAAGTGTGGGCTGTGTGATGCAGAGTTCATAAGTATTTGTACTTATGAATTGGCAAATAATTATGACACTCAAAGACTTGTCTACCTTAAAAAAAGTCCACCGTTACCCCATGAGTAACCACCAACCCACCACCAGTTTGAGCTCAATACTGTCACCTGTGCATGCCACAGTCAGTCATAATCCAACTGCTACCACGGGCAAGACAAGAGAGCTTTCGAAAGACACCAGAGAAAAAAATTGTTGAGCGCCACAAAGCCGGAAAAGGCTATGGAACATTTGGAAAGCAGCTTGGTGAGAATAAACCAACAGTTCCAGCAATCGTTAAAAATGGAAAAGGCTAAACATGCCTGATATTCTACCTTGGACTGGGGCTTTGGCACCTAACGATTCGATTACGATTACGATTCAGAGGCTCCGATTCAATTATAAAACGATTATTGATGCACCCCCCTTCTTCTTATTATTATTATTTTTTTTAATGTTTTGTACATTAGTTCCAAAATTGTTCAAAAATCCTCTCAGGCTAAACCAAACTACTATTTCAGTATCAAGTTAACATATAACAGTAAACAAATATACAAAAGTTCTAACAGTAAATAAAATACTCCAGTCCGCATTCTGTATCAGCAGCTTTAAACTACATTCAATTAATTTTAAGTTGTGAATCAACCACAGTTGTTAAAATTGCTCCCGTTATTCCATAATTTCCCTTCTGTCTACTTTTGACATGTCAAAGTTTTAAAAGATAGATTCAAGACAAGATTTTGCCGAGTTAGGAGTATTTTAGATAAAAAGTTAATTAGGTTCGCTACAAAAGAGCCTTTTAGAGAAGTCTACTGCTTTAAGATGGCGGCTGTTTACTAACGCCGGCAAATCTGTCATTTCGCATCTCTGTTCAATAATACATGTTCTAACACCGCCGTCGTCTGTCATTTTGCATCTAGTTCTACATATATATGAATTGTAGCCGTATGTTTGTAGCAACTAGCAACTGGACGTTGTTTGTAGCGGCTGTCGGCCGCATTCAGGTATGATTGTTTTTTTTTTTTATCTAGCGGCATGAGTTGAACATGATATTTTACTCTAGGTCCGTTCCTCATTGCGTCCCAGAGACCGCGCCTACTGTGTTTTACTTCCGCTTTACCTGGTATAATTCAATAATCGGAATTTGGATGTTTGTGAATCGTTCTCAAATCTTCCACGGCCGAATCGCGAATAATCTAAGAATCGGAAATTTCGCACGCCTCTATGGGGATCCATGCAAAATCTCTCCTCATGGGGCATCACTCATGATGAGAAAACTGAGGGTTCAGCCTAGAACTACACGGCAGGAGCTGGTCAATGACCTTAAGAGAGATGGATGCACAGTTTCAAAGGCAACTGTCAGTAAAATACGATGGTGCAATGGTTTAAAATCATGCATTGCTCAGAAGGCTGTTGAAGTACAATCCCGAGAACACCATCCCCACTGTGAAGTATGGGGGTGGAAACCTCATGTTTTTCGGCAAAGGGGACAGGGTGACCGACTGTATAAAGCAGAAAATGAATGGTGAAATGTATTGTCAGATTTTGAGCCACAACCTCCTTCCCTCAGTCAGAGACTTGAAGATCAGTCGTGGCTGGATCTTCCAACATCACAATGATCCGAAGCACAGGGGGGAAACAATGTTTTTGCTCTTCCGCGAACCAATATGTCATATTGTGGCTTAACGATTGGTCACCTTCTGATGGCAAGCCAATCAGAAGAAAGAGGCTGGAGGAGCAGACCTGACCAGGAAGTGACTATCTGCTTGAATATTATGGCAGAATGCAAAGATGTTTTTGAAGATGTGTCAGTTTCCTATAATACACTTCATTTCCTCATTAAAAGAGGAGCAAATCTTTCATTTGACGGTGAATTATGTCTTCGCATATGTGACGAGAAGAGCCATCGTCCAATCAGCAGAGGTATATATTTTTTAAAGGTTCCTCCCATGAAACAGGTCTTGATTGGATCTTTCCAAGATTATGGAAGATATACGGAACAATCTGGCATACCAGGTAAACCATTGAGTGCTTTAGAAGTCAAATATTCATGAGTAGGAGACCTACCGATAATGTCCTACTGTTAAAAGACCATCTCGGGTTTTGCGCGAGTGCCAGCCAGTGGATAACTGCGGTCCAACCTAAAGCGAGGTACTGAGCAGAGATGGTTGCTACGGCAACAGCTTCCGTCGGCTGCTTACAAATGTCGCCGCTCGGGGGAGAGCGGCCAAGCGAGAGCGCGGCTAATCCGTTTGACAACTGCACACGCGTCGCACGTCCCAATCGGCCGCTCAAACATGGAGGTGGATACCTGTCGCCAGTATTCTGGACAAACGAACGAGAATTACAAAAACGTCGTATTTAATGTGTAAAACGACTTTTAAAACAGAGAAACTTTTTTTGTACACGAAAAAAAGAAATGACGCCTCAAAAAATATTTTGGACTGGATTCAAGATTCTACTATTCGAGTTAAGGTCAATAAAATATACCGATTTTTCAGACTTTCGGAATAATCAGTTTAATGTTCATTCGCAGTCACCTTCCTGCTTCAACTGGATTGGATGTCTATTCGTGATAAACGCATTTCAATTCATAGAAGAAAATGATTGGATGCCACGCAATTGGGCATCTATCAACTCCTGGCGGCCATCTTGGGTGGGTCCACCAGGGTCTGGAAACCAGACCTCGAAAAGTACCGTATTGGCCCGGATATAAGACTGTTTTCTGCATTGAAATAAGACTGAAAAAGTGGGGGTCGTCTTATATTCGCGGTTTAGACATTATACTCATTCACGACGCTTGATGGCGCCAGATATCATTGAAGCGATGTTCTGTCATGATAGATCTCAGATACTCTCGTTTAACCAGTTTGCATTATTTTATTGCAATTTTTTTCCTTATTCAGATTTGTTTCAAGACTACAGTTACAGTTAGACTTCACTTTGATGGTTAATGCAGTTATTGCAGTTTAGTTGTTTTATCACAATAGATTGGTTTATTTACATTTCAAAAACCAGAAGCCATTCATTTACAAATGTGATGGCACTTTACATATTTAAATGTTCAGATATTAAGATATTAAGATTTGAATGACGCAAAATAACATGCTTTTTCTCTCAAATACAGTGGAGCAAATAGTATTTAGTCAACCACTAATTGTGCAAGTTCTCCCACTTGAAAATATTAGAGAGGCCTGTAATTGTCAACATGGGTAAACCTCAACCATGAGAGACAGAATGTGGAAAAAAAAAAAAAAAAAAAAACAGAAAATCACATTGTTTGATTTTTAAAGAATTTATTGGCAAATCATGGTGGAAAATAAGTATTTGGTCCATACCAAAAGTTCATCACAATACTTTGTTATGTTTGTTTGTTATGTCAATACTTTGTATGCAATAACGGAGGCCAAACGTTTTCTGTAATTCTTCACAAGCTTTTCACACACTGTTGCTGGTATTTTAGCCCATACCTCCATGACGATCTCTTCTAGAGCAGTGATGTTTTGGGGCTGTCTTTGGGCAACACGGACTTTCAACTCCCTCCACAGATTTTCTATGGGGTTGAGATCTGGAGACTGGCTAGGCCACTCCAGGACCTTGAAATGCTTCTCACGAAGCCACTCCTTTGTTGCACTGGCTGTGTGTTCGGGATCTTTGTCATGCTGAACGACCCAGCCACGTCTCATCTTCAATGCCCTTGCTGATGGAAGGAGATGTTCACTCAAAATTTCTCGATACATGGCCCCATTCGTTGTTTCCTTTACACAGATCAGTCGTCCTGGTCCCTTTGCAGAAAAACAGCCCCAAAGCATGATGTTTCCACCCCCATGCTTCACAGTGGGTATGGTGTTCTCCGGATGCAATTAAGTATTCTTTCTCCTCCAAACACGAGAACCTGTGTTTCTACTAAAAAGTTCTATTTTGGTTTCATCTGACCATAACACATTATCCCATTCCTCTTCTGGATCATCCAAATGCGCTCTAGCGATCCGCAGACGGGCCTGGACGTGTACTTTCTTCAGCAGGGGGACACATCTGGCAGTGCAGGATTTGAGTCCCTGGTGGCGCATTGTGTTACTGATAGTAGCCTTTGTTCCTGTGGTCCCAGCTCTCTGTAGGTCATTCACTAGCTCCCCCGTGTGGTTCTGGGATTTTTGCTCACCGTTCTTGTTATCATTTTGACGCCACGGGGCGAGATCTTTCATGGAGCCCCAGATCGAGGGAGCTTATCAGTGGTCTTGTATGTCTTCCATTTTCTAATAATTGCTCCCACAGTTGATTTCTTTACTCCAAGCGTTTTACCTATTGCAGATTCAGTCTTCCCAGCCTGGTGAAGGTCTACAATTTTGTCTCTGGTGCCCTTCGACAGCTCTTTGGTCTTGGCCATAGTGGAGTTTGGAGTGTGACTGACTGAAGTTGTGGACAGGTGTCTTTTGTACCGATATTGAGTTAAAACAGGTGCCATGAATACAGGTAATGAGTGAACCCTCGTTAGACCTCCTTAGAAGAAGTTAGACCTCTTTGACAGCCATAATTCTTGCTTGTTTGTAGGTGACCAAACTCTTATTTTCCACTCTAATTTGGAAATAAATTCTTTAAAAATCAAACAAAGTGACTTTCAGTTTTTTTCCACATTCTGTCTCTCATGGTTGAGGTTTACCCATGTTGACAATTACAGGCCTCTCTAATCTTTTCAAGTAGGAGAACTTGCACAATTGGTGGTTGACTAAATACTTATTTGCCCCACTGCATATTGTTATAATCATTTCAGATGTACTGTAATTATTTTTTTGTATAAAAATTAATTTGTTGTTCAAAAAGTCTTTTTTCGAACTTGAGTCTTGAAAAAGAGGGGGTCGTCTTATAATCAGGCCCGTTTTATACATATTACGGTACATATTATTTCCCATATCTGTACTGATACTAGTATTGGTGCAAATCTAGTTCTGACAAACTTTTCATACCAAAACCGCTAGCCACCCGCACTCAGCTCTTATGAAATGCAAACATAAGCAACTTGTCAGTCCAATTACCTTCATTGTCCTTAAGCGTGAAATTGGGATTAACCGGCATTTGATCGGACAGCGCGAAGGAGAAACGTTGTCCGTTGGCAAAGTCGTCCTTGTCCACGGCGCTGATCGTCTGGATCACCTGACAGAGACAAGATCATTAGCTGAAACAATACTGAGAATACAAGATGAGTGTCCTCCAAGTGGATGGACTGGAGTTTCCTTTTAATTGGTGACAGCCTGAGCCTGGTGACAGTCGCCTCGGGAGAAAAACAAGCTGCCAGTAGAGTTTTTCTCTTCAAGTGAGAGATCTGTTTTGTTCCTCTGAGCTTCATTTCTGGACATCTCTCGCTACACTACATCCAATTACCACTTTTATGATGTGTGATTTATGGACATGGCAAAAAATGTCATGTTTTGGTTGGGCCTAGCATCTTTGTGTAGTTTATATGAGATTTTTATTTAGCCTGCTGTTCTTATTTTACTCATTTACTGCTATTGACAGTGCAGATAGCTGGCCAAAAATGGTAATCGTAGCACCGTTGACGGTGGTAGACGTCCAATCCATAAACGTTCATTCGCCCCTCCCAGTCACACTGGATTGGAGGTCTAGAGTTGTGAGAGCATTCCTGATGTCGTACCTGCTGCCAATTCAAGCTCATCAAGACTGTGTAAGCCTAGGCGATGCAAGAGAAGGGTGCTGAGATATTAAATTACTGGGCGCCATTCCACACCTTGTACTCTCGAATTTCGTGCTAGCTTGTTCTTATGCCGCCCTTGTTTTGAAATCCCCACATTGTGCTGGTATTTGAGTATTTGTTTTGTTGTCTTATCGGCTCTCTGCCGACCGCTTATGTTAGCATTATTGATCCGCGTCCAACTACTGTCACGGACGGATTATGTTATTCCCCCTTTTCTGTGATTGCGTGCATTTTTGTTTTTATTTCATAAACCCTTGAACGCATCTCTCCTTTGTTTTTTGCTTTGAGGTACAACCTTGTTTACGCAGTTGCGGACCCTAACATCGGCAACAAAATAACATCAGGTCGGAAAACGAAAAGTGGTATTTGGTATGTGGCAAAATGTATTTTGGCATGTGGCATTTTTTTTTGCCATGTGGAAAAATGTATTCTGGCACATGGCATTGTTTTTTTTTTTTTGCCGTGTGGCATTTTTTTTTGCCAAGTGGCAAAATGTAATTTTGGCATGTGGCATTTTTTTTGAGATGTGGCTTTTTTTTTTTTTTTTGGTATTTGCCATGTGGCAAAATGTATTTTGGCATGTGGCATTTTTTTTTTGGGATGTGGCATTTTTTTTTTTTGGTATTTGCCATGTGGCAAAATGTATTTTGGCATGTGGCATTTTTTTTTGCCATGTGGAAAAATGTATTCTGGCACGTGGCATTGTTTTTTTTTTTTTGCCGTGTGGCATTTTTTTTTTGCCAAGTGGCAAAATGTAATTTTGGCATGTGGCATTTTTTTTGAGATGTGGCTTTTTTTTTTTTTTGGTATTTGCCATGTGGCAAAATGTATTTTGGCATGTGGCATTTTTTTTTTGGGATGTGGCATTTTTTTTTTTTTGGGTATTTGCCATGTGGCAAAATGTATTTTGGCATGTGGCTTTTTTTTTTTACGATGTGGCTTTTTTTTTTTTTTTTTTGGTATTTGCCATGTGGCAAAATGTATTTTGGCATGTGGCTTTTTTTTTTTTGGCATGTGGCAAAATGTATTTTGGCATGTGGCATTTTTTGCCATGTGGCATTTATTTGGTATGTGACAAAATGTATTTTGTCATTTTTTATTTTTTGGTATGTGGCAGAATAGATTTTGGCATGTGGCATTTTTTTTAATTTATTTTTTTGCTATGTGGCAACTTTTTGGTATGTGGCAAAATGTATTTTGGCATGTGGCATTTTTTTTGGTGTATGAAAATTGATATTGCCATGTGGCAAAATTGATTTTGGTATATGGCATTTTTTTGTAAATGGCATTTTTTTTGTTTTTTGGTATATGGCCTTTTTGCAGGCCATGCACATCCAAATTTTACATTCACTTTAAATGGCAGAAAAACATGTGTGACTGTGATTTTCGACCATACACATACCATTACAGTGCATTGACATTCAACTGGCACCCAAGTCAGGCTATGCCAAAATCTATTTTGCCACATACAAAAAAAATGCCACAAGGCCACTTTTCATTCTTGCTGTCACTCCAGAATAAACCACACATTTCAAAAGATGGACGACGGACTCTCTTCCTCGGCTCTACGATCCAGTATCAATTTAAATTCATTATGTTTTCAGTTTCATTTTGCCATTTCCACTTTGCCGTGTTGATAATTGTGATGTTTGTTTACCGCTTTTTGTCTTAATGCGAAGAAAGAGGAAATGATGGGGCTGCCATGATATTTACGTCATCAGCCGTCTTGCCCTGACCCAGGAATCAAACTCGTGCTTTCACACATGCCTCGTCCCATGAAAGTCCAGGGCATAATACTAAGACGCGACCCGTCAAATGTCCGTGTAATCTCCGTATCAGTCGACCTGAGAAGTTGCTTTCACACGCAAGGGCTACCGGTTTAAATCCTGGGATTTGAACAGTGTTCAGATATATATGAAAGGGGCTAATGAGTTGATCATTTGAAGTCAATGGTATTTCATGTTAGCCTTTCTATGGGATTTTCCATTATATGTTAGCATTTAGCTAGCAGAAAATGTCTAACGTGTATTTTTGAAAATGATAACTGATAAAGGATAAACACATTAAAAATGAATCATGGAAAATCAGGCAAAGTGTTACTTAGCAGTTTCTTTAGGTTGGTTAGGTTTAAAATAATAATTACCTAACTCTTTTCATAGTTATTTGTTTGATAGCATCAATGGTAATTTACAAATTTACCTTAAAAGAAAAATAATAATGAATGCTACTCCAAAAAAAAAAAAAAAAATCATTAAAAATTGATTGGCAACCAATGAATTAAAATGTTATGCTTTCCTGCCCTGTCATGCCCTTGTCTTTCCTGTCTTCCCTGTTGAATGTCGATTAACGTTAATGGCAGCCAATGAGTTCAACTGAAGTTCACAGAAAATGCACTTGAGAATTTGCTGCTTTGGTGTTTTTTTAATCATAACTCTACTCAATCCACAAATTTAAAATGAAGTACAGCCACGTTTTGCGATGAATTGACGCTAGCTATCTTCCTAATTGACCCGCGGGAACGTTCCGGAACACGAGACGTCAAAAATACAAACCAGTTGTGTTCTTGAACGTGTGCAGCCATGCTTTAAACACAATGTCATTGCTCACACTTAATCCGCAGTAAAGCCGCGGCGTCGTTTAGCGCCAACCTTAATTCAAACTTCTCCCCAACTAGCTTCAAATGATTAGAAACGAGGTTTGCTTTTTTTAGTCTTTCTATTCCGGCGACGAGTCAGACTCGCAGCCGTTTCCGTGTGACTGATTGCTCCCTATCTCCAGAAAAAGAGAAGCAGAAGAAAAAAAAAACGCGGCTTAATTCAAATGACTGAAAGAGCAGTCGGAGCAAATTGGAAAGAGCTTCAATTGCAAAAGTCATTTGTTCTTTTCCGTTTTCAATCAGCAATTGAAAAACAAAAAAAGCATGGTTCATTTATTAGCTTTAGATGAAAAATATGAAGACAGAATTATCCCAAAAATATGATTCATTTAGTCCAGACACCCTCTTGTGTTAGCGCCGCCGCTAACAAAAAAACAGAACACCGCCGCCCACCTGTCCAGCCCTGGTGCTCTCGCAGACGATGACCTCCTCGTCGGCGTCAGCCACATGCGGCGAATTGTCGTTGACGTCCAGCACCTGCACGGTGACCGGGATGTAACTGAGGAGGCCGGGGTTGTCTGGCGAGACACACGGGAACACAAATATCCAAGTCAAAAAGGTCAGCCGTGTAATTTCCAGTGCACCGACACCCTCGGCTTTGCTTGTCTGACTTCTGGTAGACCTGGCACGCAGACTCTTGCTCTCTATGGATCGCATTGTGTGAACAGTAGGAGCTGTGATATTTCCGGGTGGCAGAAAAACAACTGGCTAGCATTGATCTTCAGTGAAAACGGTAACAAAAACAAACCGAACGCTGGTCACGTAAATTTTTGTAGACTGACGCGGTGGGACTACAATAAGAAGGCTAAAATGATTCATTCAGTATCTTTACCATGTCTAAAGACTTTTGGTGAAATGATAGAAAATAGTCATCGAGAAATGAATTGTTATAGACTTCGTTATCAGTTGACGGGACACGGGGCCGATCCCTAGGGGGCCTATTTTCAACAACTTAAAATTCAAATGTTTTCAAAACCAAAGCCTCTAGCGACCTTAAACCAAAACAGGCACCTCCCTATATGAATCTCCACGAGCATCGATATAAAAAAAAAATCTAAAGTCGTTCCCTAATAAAATCCAGATTACCGTATTTTTCGGATTATAAATGGCATTTTTTTTTTCATAGTTTGGCTTGGGGTGCGATTTATACTCAGGAGCGACTTATGTTTGAAATTATTAACACATTATGATATCATTTCACATGTTATTTTGGTGTTTGGAGTGACACTGACGGTTTGGTAAACTTCTTAGCATGCTCTTTATGCTATAGTTACCTGAATAACTAACTAATAATAGTAGAGATGTCCCGATCAATCAGCATCCCGATCGATCGGGTCCGATCACGACATTTTCAAAGTATCGGAATCGGCAAAAAAATATCGGCCATGCCTTTTTTTAATATATACATATATTTTAATTAAATCGTTTTGTAATTGTTTTTAACGTTACAAACATAATATGTTAAACTCGTCTTTAGTTTAGGCTTAAGGTAGGGTTATCAAATTTATCCCGATAGCGGCGGTAATTAATTTTTAAAAAAATGTATCACGTTAAAATATTCAACGCAATTAATGCATGCGCTGCACGACCCACCCACGCATTGTCACGCTCAATCTGTAATGGCGCCGTTTTACCTATGTAGAGAGATAAAAGGCAGTGTAAAAGGAGTAGAGTGAATTTTGGCAGCCTTTGGAGCCTTTTTTTTAATGGCTAAAGCCTTACAATCCCTCTCTTTACGATTAGAAATATCATGGGAAGCAATGTGGGGAAGCAAGGTAGCAATTGATCTTTTTCTTAACACCTTATGTTATTTCCCAACGCAGAGAAGATAAATCAATTGGTAGCACTACGCACAGTCATGGCTCCACTTCCCATCATGCATTTGGGCATTTCTACAGTATCATTTACTGAAAGCTCAACAAATACACTAAATGGCAATATTTAGTCACAATATACAAAGTCAAAAGTCTTTCTATCCGTGGATCCCTCTCACAGAAAGAATGTTAATAATGTACTGGACTGTCTCAGGAAATTAGAATACACAATATTCTAATTTTTTGAGACAGTCCTGTGTATATATACAGGACTGTCTCAGGAAATTAGAATACACAATATTCTAATTTCCTGACTGTCTCAGGAAATTAGAATATTGTGTATTCTATGTCTCAGGAAATTAGAATACACAATATTCTAATTTTTTGAGACAGTCCTGTAAATGCCATCTTGAGGATTTATTTTCATAATAAACAAATACAGTACTTATGTACTGTATGTTGAATGTATATATTCGTCCGAGTTTTATTCATTTTTTTCTTAATGCATTGCCAAAATGTATATGATTGGGAAAAATTATCGGGAATGATTGAAATTGAATCGGGAGCAAAAAAAAAAAGCAATCGGATCGGGAAATATCGGATCGCCAGATACTCAAACTAAAACGATCGGGATCAGATCGGGAGCAAAAAAAACATGATCGGAACAACCCTACTTAATAGCTATGGCCACGTTTGCGTTCTGCCTTTGGCAATGTGTGTTCGATTGTATTATTGACTTTTTGATATTGAAATGCATGCTTTTAGTTTATGGCACTTTCCCGCCCATGTGGGTGCGTACTCGCACTTGTTTACGCGAAGAAGAGCACTCACAAGCCAGAACAAGACTGACAGCTACGCAGCGTCTGAGCGAGTGGGCGAGAGAGAGAGAGGGATACATGGCTGCGAACCTACGTTCATTGTTTATGTTTGTAAAATATCTCTACAGAGGCAACGCCTGTATGTACCATCTTTTCTGTTGTTGTTCTGTGTTTTCCACCCGCGATCGGACACTTAGAGCCAGTTGTGTGGTTGATTGAACGATGTGCTAATGCTAGCGAACGCATGCTAACCGTTTGTGTCAATGTTGAATAGCAGCTAATTATCATTTATTTACGTTGATGCGAACCATTTTGGTATCGAGGATGAAATTGATTTGTATTATTTCTATTTTTAGTTTCACTCTTCAAATGATGGTGTCATGACGACGGCCAAAATTAAGTCAGCAAATGATATGGACGTCCAGCATCGTCATCCGGGAGTTTCGCGAGCTGTTTAGCCAGGACCGAGCCGTAGCGTCCTGGTTAGGACAGTATATTTCCATTCCGTTGTTCATGCGTCATGTCACATTATCATACTGTACACTTATTCAGCATGTTGTTCTCTATTGTATTTTTAGATTAAATTGCCTTTCAAGATGACATATCTGTTCTATGTGGTGGATTTTATCAAGTAAATTTCCCCCCCGAGACTTTATTCTCCGGTGCGACTTTTTTTCCTCTTCGTTGGGCATTTTATGGCTGGTGCGACTTATACTCAGGTGCGACTTATAATCCGAAAAAAATCGGTACTTTTTTTTTTTTTTTTGTACAAGTATAACAAAACTGGCTATAAAATTCTCAAATTTTAGATGCACAGAAATCTCCAAATGCAGAGATAATAACCTATATTTTCAGGATCAATAGCAATATTTAACATATCGTAACTTAAGTTTTCGCCCAAAATAGCAACTTAAATGTATTTATTTTATTTTTTAACAGCTAATAAATCACTCAATTTTCACATCAGAAACTTAATACTTGAGGAAAACATGCAGAATCGTCTTAATTTTACTCAACAAAAGCAAAATTTGCATTTTTATACATACAATCACAACTTATTTAAGTTGAATTCCGATGTTACTATTGCTTCAGCACTGAGCCACGTCTTGCCAGCGATTTGGCCCATGTCGTTTTTATTGAAATGTTACATAAAATAAAACACGTGAAAGGCGAAAACAAAATTTGTGCGGACGCAGAACGGTCTAAATTACTACTTTTTTTGCCAAAAAATGGGCAGTTGGCCAAAAATTTCCTGTTGAATGTAAACTTACGCTACTGTGTATGGATACAACATGGCGGCCATCACAAAACAAAGAGCTTTTTAAGTTGAAAATAAATGCGGACATCCCGGAATTAGATATGAACGTAGAACAGTCTCGATCCTTGGTTAAAAGCAAAGAAACAAGCAGTTACAATTCATTTTACGTAAATATTTCGAGCTAAAGTTAGGCAATTTTTTTCCATTCATTTTTTCCAAAACGTTTCATGCATGGGGCTATTTTATATAATAATTACCTTGGATCCTCGACCAAATCACTCTTGAGACACTCCTACCTGCTCGTATGCAGTCAAACTTTCGGCCTTTTCCACCTAAAACTGGCGTTTGAACCCAGTGTCTGTTTGAGTTTATCACAGTGAAAGCCAATGCTCTGCCTGGGTCGGCCCCCAACGGGAAGGCGTGGCGCAATGTTTGTGGGAGCTGTCTTGTCAACTGATGGTGAAGTCTATGGAATTGTTTCAGCAACAACATTGTCAAAAACCTCACAAAAATGCACAAAGGTCTCATATAATTAACGATACACGACAAATTGAATGACAGCTAGTCGTAAAACCGAAAACCAGTGAACATTAACAGTAACAAAAAATGTTTGTGATATCTGAATGTTCTTTAAAAGTGTCAACAATTTTTGGATTTCAGCAAAAAATATTGAATTTAATGTACAAGATTTGCATTTGTGGGCCACGCAAAATCATGTGTTGGACTGGATCTAGTCCTAAGGCCGTGGGTTTGACACCAGCGCAAAATGTACATGATATCTAATTGTGGCAGACTTTCGTGTCGTCATGAAATAAGGCTAGCTTACTTGTTTTTTGCCACCCATAAATTCGCTTCACCTTGTGCTCCATTTAACATACATTTTTAACTAATTCGCAGCCATTGATGGTACTAAACTAGCGCTACAACGATTAATCGATTAACTCGAGTAATACGGTTAGAAAAAAAGCTTCAAACCAAATTTTGCTGCTTCGAGGATTCATTTAATTAGAGTTTAAAGGTTTGTTTTGAAAGTGCTTGTACAGTATTTAGTTTTATTCATTTTGGTACGTACTGTACACTGCCCTGTAGTAGCAACAGTGAATATGACATAATGTATTTAACATGGCAGAATCCAGCTGCTCCCTGTTAAGACCAACATCAGGTAAGTTTTTGTATTAGCTAATATGTTTTTTTATGCATTTGTAATTTAGTTCATAGGTATATTTAGCGGTTTTTGTGGGAAAAAGGACACCTGACTCACACATGATCCTAGCTCAATATTATGAGATGATTTACACTCGAATGTGTGAACATGAATGTATGTGTGAATTAATTGAATTGGTGTTTGAACGATTTGTTAAGGGCATTATAAAAATAGCATTTTATAGCATTTAAGCTAAGGGACTTTTGCTATGCAAGTTAGCCACTTGTTTTGTTTGTCTTTTGTTGTGCTTACATCCTCATTTAGATATATTTTTTTTCATACTGTGTGAGGCTAAACTCAGGTATTGAATTATTTTTTTAAAATAAAAGTGCCTGCATAGTTTGAAGAAACACTCGAGATATTTATTTTGTATTGACATTTAATCAGAGGTGGGTAGTAACGTGTTACATGTACTCCGTAACATTTACTCAAGTAAAAAAAATGTACTCCTAAGAGTAGTTTTACTAATACTTTTTACTTGAGTAGATTTGTGAAGGAAAAAAATGCTACTCTTACTCTGCTACTTTGGGCTACACAAGAGTCGTTACATTTTTCCTCTTTATTCTACATATTAGAATTTTTTTTTTTTGCCAGCGATACCATTGCCAAGAGTAGCGCTAATAATTTCACCAATCAGATGTCGCAACAATGATCACGTGACTCCATTACACCAATCAGACGCAAGCTTGCTGTTATATGATCACACAAGCCTGTTCAATCACATGGCATCTTTGAAGCACTGTAAAAAATTAACTATTCGGCATAGAACGCTGGCCTCAACATGACTCAAAAGCGCGGATTTAAACCTCTTGCCCAGTTTTTATTTGGCACCGATTGACGACGGAAAACCGGAGATACGATCCTTTAAATTTCATAATAGTAGCAATGAAGGAACTACAGTATTCACTATTCAAACTAGGAACTATTTTCTCCATGAGAGGGCAGGGAACTCATGCTGTTTGGACGAATAATGCTTCACTTCTGTCTTTTTTTTCTCTCTCTTGCTGGAATTGAATGATTTTTTTTTTTTTGTATTCCTTCGTCTTGATGTGGTTATCTAATGTGGTATTGTTCAGTATCATAACAACAACAATTCATATAGATACAGTACATTTGTGCTGAGAGAGAGGAAAAAAAAAAATCAAACAAAAATAAGCAGTTACTCACAAAGTTACCCATTACTTGAGTATTCTTTTCACTGGATACTTATTTTACTTGTACTTTAGTAAGTTTTTTGAAATGACTACTTTTACTCTTACTTGAGTAATATTATTTTGAAGCTTTTTTTTAAGTTTAAAGTTTATAAATATTTATGAAATTTATTCTGCAACGCATTCAATGTTCCCAATCCGATTACCTGATTATTCAAACTAAACAGTTGATAGATTAATTGATTACTAAAATAATCGATAACTAAACGTCCAATCCATTTTGACTGGGAGGGACGTCGGCGATCGACCGGAACAAAAACAATGCTGTATTATGCTCCAGTTTGCTTGTATTATTAAGAACTTTAGCAGAATTGTAGATTAGCTGCATCTTCCTGATTGATTTTTTGTTAAAACCTGGAAATACACCATTGCGATAATCCAATCAACTAAGAATTAACACATGGTTCTTATTGGCGGCACTAGATGTCCTAATCATTTTGACTGGGAGGGGTGAATGAACGTTTAACACAATGCTTTTGCCATAGTTGTATGCGCTCCCAGTGGGTTTGGAATTACAGTAAAAAGGAACCTCTGTGATGAGTTGTGTGCACATGTGATGAGAAGCACACTGAATAAAGAAGTGTTGTTCCACTTAAGTGTCGGCCTTAAATGTACCTAGATTGAGAAAGTCGGAATGAATGTTCATTCGCTCCTCCCAGTCAAAACGGATAGGACATCTAGCGCCATCTATGACAGTGAAACATCAGCATTCAAAGCCAGACCTCCCAGGTTAAATGAATTGGAAACGATCATCGTCAATGGCAGGCATTGAACATCATTCAAAATTTTTAGTCATAACCATTGGGAGGTTGAAATTACAGTTGCTTCCTTTACTCGTTTGAATGTAACACCTGGCCTTTCTGATGGACTAACGGTAAAAATTTGCTTCTGCGCCCTGTTCAAACTGCCAATTTACTTGTTGTTTTTGCCCAACGTGAACTTTCTTGTTCAATAGGAAGGTCACCGCGGTCCTGTTGTTGCGTTAAGCAAATGTTTGTATTAGCGAGAGGTTGCACCTAAGGCGTATTTGACATATTTTTGCTGCTTTTCACTCCCCTGTTTCTTTGCCTGCTGGTCTTTTATGAGTGACTCCAGGCGTCCTTGCCCGCTGAAAGGCTTGCTTTTTTGGCCGGCGCCTTTGAATGGAGGCACGGGGCTGCATGCAAATGAAAGACGGCGGAGATAATGGCGCATTAGCATTCGGTACCTCTGTTGCTTGGCAGGGGATTTGCCTAATTGTGATTACAAATTAGCCAAGTTACCTGATAGCTAAAGTTAGCGGGGGCCTGCTTTAATTTAATTAATTGTTACTGTATGAAAGGACATTGAACAATTGGGACTAATTTGATTTTGCTAGTCAATTATAAGGAGGAGTGCGCCTGATATGATTTGAATACGCTCTAATCAATATGGAAATGATCCTCCTTATCCTCAGGAAACGTAATTGTAAATTTCACGCTTAAAGTACCCCGTATTGGCAATATTTACCCGCTTTAGTGATTGTATCATCACGCCGCGACAAAAAATGAACCTGCATTTGCAACATCGTAACAAAGGCCGGGTTTCACTGGCAGGGTACTTACCAACCTCCGAGGCCATCACGGTGATGTTGTGCCAGGCGGCGTCTTCGCGGTCTAGCGGCTGCGTGGTCCTGATCATGCCGCTGATTTCGTCCATGCGGAAGTAGATTGGCTCTGACTCCTTTTTGTCCATGTAATACCTGAAAACAACCATTAGTTAGCAATGGAGGCCAGAAAAATGTTGTGCTTTTGTCATAGGATTTTTTTGGGGTAAATGGTACCTTCAAGTTACTCAAAGCTCTTTAACACCTATTCACCCACTGGTGACGCAGTTTCACGAGCAACCTGGGGTTTACTCCTATTCAAGCAAGGGCGTAGGTTTGCATAGGGCAGTAGGGACATAACACCACCAACTTTCAGGATGCTCAACTTGTCCCCACAGACTTTTAAACAACCTTATTTACATTACATAACAAGTTCACCATACGCCGCATTCTACATCAAATTATTGTGCATGGCTGTCACCCCAGGAGGAAGCCTCTTCTGAAGACAGTACAGCAAACAGTTTGCTGAAGACATGTCAACAAAGCACATGGATTACTGGAACCATGTCCTATGGTCTGATGAAATGGGCGGGCTTTCTTGTGTACAGTATTCTATAGTGTATCAGTATTTTTAATTAATTTAATTAATAACCTATTAATTGTTTAATTAATTAGGTTCAAAATAGTGAGAAATGTAGCCCTGGCCCAATTTCACCAAGTCTGGATAGTCTTATTAATGTCCCGTCCCCAGCAAAAAGTGAACATGCGGGTTATGCTGTTATATCGTCCCCACCAATGTTGAGACCAATTCTACGCCCTTGTATTCAAGAATACCTCAACATGAGCTGTGTTTCAATTAGCCTGAAGTGCTCTGCCAAGTGGAGTGCGCAGAGTACACAGCCAGTTTCAATGAGGTTCCAAACCGTAGGGAACATTTTAAAGGGAACCGCGCAGTGCGCAGGGAATCAGTGAACAACTGCTGTTCCCTTAGCTTGGAGTTGACAAGCAAAATTCCCCAGTAGGCCAATGCCCTACCATGTCTGTGCAGATAATAATGCGCTCATTTCTCAAATCACAAATTTGGTTGTTAGATATCCAGGGTTTCCCCTAGGATTTTTTAAAAGCTGTGGTGGTGGTGGGCTGCATCGAAGTCGGACAGCCCCACATATTTTGCCGTGGCGATATTGCTCCATATCATGACTAATGAGAATATTTTTAACAACATTTATTTTTTTCCAAGAAGAACAATAACAAAGATCTATTTAAAATAATTCATTAGCAAGGCCTGAAATGCAAGTCTCTTTGTTGTAGTTTTTCCTCATGCAGTGGAGACACACTTTGGAGCGTTTCAACCTTCGTGCTGTCATTTGCCACGTTTACATGGAGCCAAATATTCCAATTACAATCGGAATATTTGTTCAAACCGAATAAATGTGCTCCATATAAACACCTCATTCGGAATGAACAGGCCCAAACCGAATGGAATTTCATTCCGTTTCACAGGGGTGGAATATTCCCTTTCCCAAACCGATTAGAAGTAAAATTATATCATGTAAACAGGGAAGCGGAATGGTGTCTGGTTGCGTTCTTTCTGCACATGCTCCGTACTGACGTGGTGACGTCACTTGGTGACGTAAGTAACGTCACTTGCAACATGGCTTCCAAGCATACGCACAGCGCACCCACACAACTTTTTAAATCAACGGCATGTCATTCTGAAGTTTTGTTTCCACTCGAAAAGTTAAAACAGCAGCTGATCTGACGATCGATCTCCATGTTTTGCAACGTGACGCTTTGTTTTGATTAATCTGCGCATGTCAGACGGCAGTTGTCAAACGTCCTTTCGGAATAAAGGCAGTCACATGTAAACGCTGGATCGGAATAGATGAAGTGACATGTAAACAGCTGATGTGAAATTTCCATTCGGAATGATTTGAATCGGTATGAATAAAAGTCAGCATGTAAACGTGGCTATTGTTATCTTTACGGCTGCAATGCGCGTGCTAAACCGTCGTAACGTTCCATTTTCACCCTCTTTCCTGGTGAAGTGTAGCCAAACTTTGGAGCGAGTGGTTCATGGCGCCATGCTAGTTTGATGTGTCTGGACAACAAGACACGTCCAGGGTCCCCCCCAGGATTGATAAATCTAAATTCAAGACTTTTAAGACCTTTTTTAATGCCATTTCAACTGAAAATTAATACTTTTCTCGCACCCATTATTTAGATAATATTGAATCATATTAAAAAAATAAAGCACTGAATATCAAATTTAACCTCAATTATTAAGTGTGTTTGACAAAAGAATGCACATTTATTGAAGATACAATTAAAACACATTTAAATATAAGGTCAATCAGAATTTTTTTTCCCAGGATAAAATGGGATTTTACACTATTTTTGTAAAGCAACTTCAGAAATTACATTTGCAATACAACAGGTTTCCCTTTTAAGAGGACCTAGTCAAGGTGGTAGGTAGGTGATTGTCAAGTTGGCCACCTTAACTGTAAAGTGCTTGCAATTGGCAGTGAAAGTTTAAAAAACAGCCACTAAATGGCAGAAGTTTACCATTAATTACCACAAAATAAAAAAGCTACACATGACCATTTCCCTTGGTAACTGTTTTTTTTTCTAATCACATTACAAGAAGTATACAAAACACATGTTAATCCTTTGTTAGCTATTGAAGACATTTCTTTTAATCAGATAGAGAAAATCCATACTCTTATTTAATCAAGAAAAACATTTCAATATACCAGGCGGTGTTTTACTATCACCTACATTATATTTTGCCTATCACCATGCCATGTTATTCAGATCAACGTTACCCCGCACTCGTTCCAATAATAGACAGTGTCAACCGTGTTGTGTATCTGAGAGTGATGGTGAATCTACGACTCCGGTTTATCCATGCTAAGGCTAGTGCACCTGCCAATACCCCATTGAACATGGCTAACTCTTGAGTTAAAACTGCGAAATTCACATTCATTCGAAAGGCAAACCGTGCAGAAATACATTATTACATCTAACACATTTTAATTGGAGAAATTGGCAACTTACTTTGAAATGTTAAGCAGGTCCACTGCCATCGCATGACCCATAAACTGCGACCCAAAGTATCTGGATGCGACTTGGTCGCCGAGCTGATACCTCACATGCTGGTCCAACTGTTTGGACTTGGTTGTCTTGTTGAGGTTTTTGTTGAACATAACAACTAAGGCATCTGAGCAGTTCCTTGCGTTAGCACACAGTACTGTGCGATTGCCTGCTGTTGTGATGTTGATGCTAATGATGCTAACGGCGCGCACGCACAAGGTGCAGTGCATCGTAAAAATTCTACGCGTCATCTTCGTTATGGATTAAAAAAAAAAAAAAAAAAAAAAAAAAACTTCGTCACGGATATAATTTAGGTTGCACTGAGATGTTAATGTTGAAAATTAAAACCATGGTGAAAAAATTCCAGACTTACGACACCTAATTTAATACTTTTGATACCTTTAATCATGGAAAACTAAATTCAATGCTTTTTTAATACTTTTAATAACCCGCGGGTACCCTGACGTCACGATGCAACTAGGAACCCGTTCGGAATTGAAGGAACCGGTTCTGAATTGAAATCGGATTTCGATTCCCATCCCTTATCACAACTAGACAGCGTTCGCCGTATGTCAACACGTGAATAACAACTGATGTTCTGTCGTTGTGACGGATCTGATTATTAAGCCATGTTATGTCTCACTTTATCTTTCTTTATCTTTATTCTTTAGCTTTAGGGTTAGCCTTGCAAGCAAAACGGTATTTGATTGCTTCATCATGCAGTAGAGTCTTGCAAACCTCAATTGTCAAACAACTTCCCCGGTCATCTGATATTCGAGTCCATCAAGAGAAAGAGACGGCAGATGTGACAAGGAATCAGCTATGACAGTGTCACACATCAATCTGACCATTGTTAATGTTGGACGCTGAGTAGCACTTATTTTTCCCCAAGCTTGGTCATGACATTGAAAGGACTGTGTGACTGAAAAGCTCAATTCCCTTTCAGACAGGCACCTGTAACGCCACCTTCGATGCCAGCAAATTGCTAGATGGCCTTTGACCCCCACATTCTGTGCCAATGCCAGAACAATGATACGGTAGGAAGTTTTACCGGTCAGTGTCATGTTTGGCAACGCGCTTGTAGGGTAACGCCAGTGCAGTGGGCAATCAACAGACAGAGAAAAGTCACTTTCAGAAGACCAAAAAAATCAAGCTAGCAACAGAATACTATTTAAATCTGAAACTTGGCGAACAAAAGTAGACTCCGATTGTATCACAAGTCTGTTCCACTGTCAGAAGTCGCAGTGGAAGACATCGACTTCATCAACACTAAAGACGGGACTCCCGCCGTTCATGAAAGGACGCTTCCGCAAGAAGCTGTGAAGTGATCCAAAAACTCGCCGGAAACATGTAGAAGCAGCTAGGGCGGCACGTCGTCTCATTAGCGCCTTGGCATTGTCGCTCAATGCTGCGGGCACGATGCACGGGTGTCACGGAACGAGATACCTGTGCACAGCGAACCTCGGATTAGTCCGCCGCCTCAGGGCCGCTATCTGTCTTTCCCATTTGCGCCGCCTCACAAGCCGGAGTTTAGAGCGCATACAAATGTGCTAAGCAGTTGTATCGCCCGCGGTTCCTTCGCCCGGGAAACAAAGAAATCATTCACGGGAATATTCAAGGGGGGAAAAAAAGGGACAAAGGAGGAAGAACTGCAAGTTTTACAGGCTGACATCATGGGTTAGGAGTAGCGCAACTTTAGGAGGCTCAAAAAAAAGTCTCCTGTAAATTTAAATGAGTTTTCACTAGCAGACGTCCGATCCATTTGAACTGGAGGGCTGGCAGCAAATGAACGACGTCAAAATAAGATACAGTAAGCTTCTGTTAAAATTTGACTGATGTATGAGATAGTACTGTATATAGCTCCGCCCACCCCCTCCTGCCCATTAACCAATCAGATGCGAGTATTTATGATCATAGACTTCACCATCAGTTAACGGGAAACGGGGCCGCTCCGTAGAGAGCCTATTTTCAAAAACCCAATATTCAAATATTTTCAAAACCAAAACAGGAACCTCCCTTAGGCATTCATGAGTCTCCATGAGCAGCGGCATAAAAAAAAAAATCAAAGTTGTTCCTGAATAAAATCCAGATTAATTACAGTATTTTTATATACAGCGTATCACAAAAGTGAGTACACCCCTCGCATTTCTGCAGATATTTAAGTCTGACAAAATACTGACAAAATGACACTTTGACACACTGAAAAGTAGTCTGTGTGCAGCTTATAGAATAGAGTTCATTTATTTTCCCCTCAAAATAACTCAAAATATAGCCATTAATATCTAAACCCCTGGCAACGAAAGTGAGTACACTGCATGGGAACTACGTACATCCCTAAATGTCCAAATTGAGTACTGCTTGTCATTTTTCAGCCTGTTAATGCTCAGACCATACACTGTACTCTACATCAAATTGGTGTGCATGGCTGTCACCCCAGGAGGAAGCCTTTTCTGAAGACGGTACATAAGAAAGCCAGCCCGTCTCATCAGATCATAGGACACGGTTCCAGTAATCCATGTGCTTTGTTGACATGTTTTAAGCAAACTGTTTGCCGGATTTCTTGTGTCATTTTGTCAGTGTTGTACCATGAAAAGATATACTTAAATACTTAAAGTGATCCTCTGATTTAAATACATGTAGTCTCTAATAAACCACAATTGTTCTCTTGTACTAAAATATGTTGTTAGAAACACATAAAATGTTAAATCAATGGCAATATTTTATAATATTTAGTCCACATTTTGACCGTTAGTTGGCGCCATGGTTTGCGGGCTCGCAGTGATGACGTCATTGCTATCTTTCGTGTTCAACACTTGCTTATTGCTGCCTAAACTCGCGAAGTAAAATGCCACGATGTGCTGCTTTTGGATGCAATTTCCAGTCAAATGGAAAAAAGGGGAGTGAAGTGAGTGGTCAAGGTGGAATTATTATTTTTAGTGAATAAACGTGCATAAGTGGAAGCTTCTCCCCCTTTTTGGTCCCTGTATGCATGTATCCTACCCACCACGCGTTACAACTGGCGCCCGAACATTTTTCCTGGATCCTCAGTCAAGTAAGGGTCCCATCGCGTCTGCAATAATGGTTTTGGATCTGTCCATTTATTTTTATTCGTTGGTCCCACAGCGGCTTTTCGGATCAGTCTATTTTGTGGAATCGACGGCCTGATCGCGGCTGCGATATTGCCATGGGATCGGTCTAATTCCTGGATCTTCGAGTGAGTAAAAAACGCGCATTTGGATTAGTATTGACTTTTTTGTCGGCTATTCTTCGTGGGAGTTTTCCCCAAATCATACTGAATAATTAAAGCACTATGGCACGCTACAGTGACGACAGTGACTCTGACGTGGACCTTACAACAATATTGGAGTTCGTCAGGGAACGCGTGTTTGCGTACTGCTGAGCTCCCGAGTGAAGAGTGGTCAAGGTGGAAATATTATTTTTTGTGAATAAATGTGCATAAGTGGAAGCTTCTCCCCTTTCTGGTACTTTTATACACGTATCCTAGCTACCACGCATTACAATGTACAAGATCTGGATTACACAAGGTGTGCTCTTTGGCCTGTACTGTATGTAAAGCACACGACAGCTCTGGATGCTAACAATCTACATAATTATATTGGGAAAACGTTTGAAAATGCAATATGCTTACCTTGAATATCTGCTGATAAAACCGGACAGCATACACTCTCGCTCCCAACTGGAGTTCCCAACAGGACTCTCTCGCATCACCAGTTTTGCCCAACTTTTGTCTTATCAGGTATTTGCTGAACGCATTTTTCCCTGAAGCTCGTCTTGTGAACGACCGACAGTGCTGTCCTGCTCTTCACTTTTCAGATCTGGTTCAAATAGGAAGGGATGAACTGACGACATGTTGGGAAAGCTAACGAGTGACGCGCTAGAATTTCAGCACCGGGGCCAGTGACGTCACGCACTGCGACGTAACAAGAATGGCGACCTATCACTTAAAATAATTTTACAAACTTTATTAAACAAAAACATTAAGAGGGGTTTTAATATCAAATTATTATAACTCATACTAACATTTATGTTTTAGGAATTACTTGTCTTAAAAAAAGAGGATCCCTTTAAAAAAGCACGTGGATTACTGGAACCATGTCCTATGGTCTGATGAGACGAAGATTAATTTGTTTGGTTCCGATGGTCTCAATCATGTTTGGCGGCGACCAGATGAGGAGTACGAAGATAAGTGTGTGATGCCTACAGTCAAGCATGGTTGTGGGAAAGACCCCCCCAAAAAAGTCCTCCGAGTGCCGTTTGAAAACAGCTAATCAACGCTAGCATCGCGTTTTCTTGTCAAAGCAAATAGTGGATGCCCATCCATTTAAAATTGTTCTTTTACAGCAGCATATTAGTATCGTATGGACTCATATTCATCTATAAAATCCTGAATTTTTGAGTAAATCTGACGAGCTTCTGGCAAGCTTTATCGGCGCTAGTGTAGCGGCTAAGAGCTATGCCATGGCAAAATTTGGAAAGTTATTCATTTAAAATGTGTCTAACTATCAAATTGTATTATTTTTACAAAAAAACATGAAGCTCCCCCCCCCCCCCCCCCCAAAAAAAAAAAAGAAAAAAAAAAAGGTTAGCACACCATCACATAAGTGACACAACCAGACACGGTTAGATGCAGGCTAACTACACATAAAATGTCACTTATTGTGAAAATGTGACTGAAACTACTGTGCATTTTTGTCTCATTCTCGTCTCATCAGACAAAACTGACATTAGACTTGTTATGTTTTAGTCTCCCAAAACACATTTTTAGCTAGTTACCGTCACGTTATCATGAAAAAATGTTCGTTGCCGCAATATTTTCGCTGTAGTCATCGTTGTAGAAAACAACACTGCTACTTTTGTCGAACTGGATTCAGTGTATACAAATGGCAGCAAAAGGATTAAGGCTTAATGAGCAGAATTAGCTTTCAAATTTGGGGATTACTCCATAAGCGGAGTTTAAGGGGGGGCCAGCCCCCCCCCAGTGGCCTAAAAGTGTCATTGCATGTAATCGACTTTCCTATACATATATAAAAGTTGAAAAGCAATAAAACAAAAAAAACAAACAAACAAAAAAAAGATATTTTTATAATGGGTCAAAATGATTTTTCGAAGAGATCATGTGACGAGCACCTTTCGACGGTCATTTGCTTTACATATTATTTTCCAAAAATAAAAATAAAAATTGGGGGGGGGGGCAATTTTATCTTTCATAATGATTTTTTTTCTTTTTTTTTTTTTTTTTTTTTTTTTTTTTTTGATTGAAGCAGTTTTTTTTTTGGAATTGAATGATTTAGACACAGATGACACTCAAAAAGGATTACTAAACTCAAAGATTTTTTTTTTTAAATGAAAAATTAAGTGTTCAAATGCAAATATTTGAGTCTCAAATATTTTTTCGCATTCAAAACCTTTTTTTCGATGAAATTTTTCATTTTTTGATTTAAGTGATTTTTCTTTTGAAAATATATTATTTTTTTGTTTAAAGCAACTTTTTTTTTTTTTTTCGAATAATAAAGACACAAATGTCCTCGCCAAAGTGTGGCCCAAACGCAAAACAACAGTACTTCAATCAAAAAAGTTGCTTCAACCCAAAAAAATTGACTTCAATCAAAAAAAAAACCGATAAAAAATCCAAAGAAACATCACTTTCAAATCCATTTCTTTGAGTTTCCAATTTATTTTTGCATTCAAACACATTTTTTTTTAATTGAAGTGACTTTTTTGATTGAAAATATATATTTTGATTGAACTTTAATTATTTATTTTCATTGAAGCAACTTTTTTTCGATCGAATAATGAAGACACAAATCTACCTCCATACGGCTCTGCCCAGGTGATACAATTTTCAACTAGGGTAACTACATTGGCACAACACCATACCATATTCAACGGATGATGATCTTGGCGAAAAGTATAGCTGTCCTAAGCAGCCTGATTTTGAATTCCCCTCAAGAATGATGGAAAACAAACAAACAAAAAAAAAAAAAACGCTCATTTTCAACATTATTATAAATAGTCTTGTAAGTCAATTTTATTGCTAATACTGCGTTTTGGGGTCAACATGTTGTGCCCCCCTTACTCCAAAAGTCAAACTCCGCCTATGGATTACTTGATTTTTGGTCAGGGTGTAGAGCAAATTTGGTCTGAGTAAGAGTTATTGACTTACCTGACAGGACTGTTCCTGCTGTCAGGGTCCCGAGCCGTGACGGCGCCCACTTCGGTGCCACTGGGCGAGTTCTCGTACACATCCATGATGTAATAATCCAAAGAGAAAACAGGTGCTTCGTCCACATCCCCGACGGTAATTTTAAGCGTAGCCGTGTCCTTGAAAGAGCCCAGGTAGGAAAAACGAGGATCCACATGCGTATTGGTGCCCTCAATGTGGAGTGTGTACGTCTTCTTCCTCTCGTAGTTGAGCGGCTGTTAGGATGAGGTTGGAGATATAATTGCTAACTACAGCGCTAGGTACAATATATCCGAAATTTACCTTTCTGAGGGTGATAATCCCCTCCTTGGTGTCCTTATCGTTGGCGATTGAAAACATGTTAGCCCCTTCCGAGTTAATGATGCTATACTTGATGTCCGCGTTAACGCCCAAATCGTCGTCGTTAGCTTTAATCTTCCCTACCGGTTTACCGACTTGAGCAGACTCTGGGACGTACTGTTGGTAATTTTCTGCGAATTGACAAATTGCACGTCATGACAAGAATTTGGCGTCGCGCGGAGTTGAGTTGACTTACTTTGCGGGAATTTCGGCGGGTTGTCATTGACGTCGGTGAGCGTGACATTGATGACGGTGGATCCGGAGAGACCGCCGACTTGGCCCGCCATGTCTTTGGCCTGGATGACCACAATGTAGTGTTCCCGGGCTTCCCGGTCCATGTTGGCTAAGGCAGTCCTGATGGTCCCTGCAACAGAAGATGAAATCGTGTTTTATTACCTGTGTGGTAGTTTGTACTAAAGAATTGTCCCTGGAATCACTCAAAAGATATTCTAGTACTAGAAATGCCAGATGACACCCTACCAACCATAAAAATACTCTCTATTCCTATGGACACAAAAAATCTTCACAAAAATTCTTGATATGATTTATTAACCACCTCACTCCTCAAAAAACAGGAAGTGACATGGAATTAACCTAAAATTACCTCATTTCCCACCATTGACAACGGTAGGCATACAGTTCATTGAAACTGGAAGGACTGGCTGTTAAAGGGATCCACGGATAGAAAGACTTGTAGTTCTTAAAAGATAAACGTTATTATGAGTTAAAATAGTTTGATATTAAAACCCCTCTTGATGTTCTCGTTTTTAATTTGATCCCGAAACGAACATTAATGAGCATGACAGCACCGTCGATATTTCACAAAATGAGCAGCAAAAGCAAAATGAAGAGGAAAGACAGTCTGAGACAAGAGAAGCACAAAACCGTTTTTCTGCCTAAATGTGCTACACCGGTGAAACGTCCTACAACAGGTGAATTTGACACCCAAAGTACTACCATGCGCTTTCAGCTTGTTTTGTTTAGATGCATTCAGACAGAACATACTAAAGATGCCCGAAGAAAATACTTAAATAATATCAAATAAGGGTGGTTTAAATATGCCACATGACTAATGTGGTCAACATATCAACAATCTGCTTTAAAACTACCGCAAGAACACACAATGCTTAAAAGTATGAGAGGGAAACACATGCAAATAGTATTTAAAGGCAATGAAAAGGTAATAAAAGACCCAATAAAAAAACAAATAGTAAGTACTTGCCGCTTTAAACCGATGTGTGCATGCGTTGGATGTCTCGCCGCGAAGAGGGAATTGCAGAACACAGGTAGTGTTTGTCTAATGACAGTGACAATCTACGTCATTACCCAGAGCGTCCATTGCGCGCGTAAAACATGGCGCCCTCCGGAGGTCAAAACATGTACTAAATATTATAAATTTATAAATCAATGGCAATATTTTATGTGTTTCTAATGACATATATTAGTAAAAGAGAACAAGCCTGGCTTATTAGAGTCTACAGGTCTTACTGATGTCTAGAATATTTATTTTTTTGGGGTCAAAATTTGTTAATTTTGTTTTCAAAATTGTTCATATTAGGTACATAAATGTTCATGTTGGGTTAATTTTTTATTTTATTTTAAAAAGCAAGTTTTTGGTCCAAGACGGTTAATTTTGGTTAAAAATGCTGAATGCGCTTTTTTTTTGTTTTTTGTTTTTGTTTATTAATTTCAAGAATCTCTTTTTTTTTAGTCAGAATTTGTTAATTTTTGGGTGCAAAATGGTTCACGCTGGCTTTAAAAAAAGGTTTCTTGTCCAAAACGGTTAACTTTGGTTAAAAATGGTAAATGCGTTTTTTTTTTCTCTCCGTTTATTAATGTCTGAATATGTCTTTTTTTTTAGCCAGAATTTGTTAATTTTTGGGTTCAAAATGGTTCATGCTGGGTTAAATAAAAAAAAAAAAAAAAAAAGGTTCGTGGTCCAAAACGGTTAATTTTGATTTAAAATGGTGATTGTGGTCCAAAACTGTTAATTTTGATTTAAAATGGTGAATGTTTTTTGTCTCCCCCCCCCCCCCCCATTTATCAATGTCTCGAATATTTCTTTTTTAGTCAGAATTTGTTAATTTTTGGGTCCAAAATGGTTCATGCTGGGTAAAAAAAAAAAAAAAAAAAAAGTTTCTGGTCCAAAATGGTTATTTTTAGGGCTGTCCCAAACGACTAATTTTCTCCCGATTAGTCAGCCGACTATTTTTACGATTAGTCGACTAATCTAATAATTAAAAAAAAAAAAAAAAAAAAAAATTTTTTTTTTTTTTTTTGCTAATTTAGCAATGAATTTTTTGTTGACGCTTATCAATTCACAAAAACACATTGGAACACTTAAATTATTTATTAAAGTACAAATAAACACGTAAATAAAAATAATAAATCACAATTAAACAATGAGTTCAAATGCTGGTAGAATTAACTAGTGCAAAACAATGGAATGTAAACAGATTCAGAACACTGACTTCGCCTTTCCAACATGATTCAAAACAATTCTTAAAAAAAACACCTAGCCTTAATATTATAGTATAGTACTATATATAATAGTTTTATAATAATTATAATAATTATTCATTGCCAATCAGATTTTTCATAAAGGGTGTCATTTTAAAGGTATTCTTAGTGTAGAATCTAAATTCTGAAGTATGCGGGATTAACTCCTGAAATTGTTATTTATATGACGAACATGACATGCTTTTATTTTGAAATGTTCACCGGAAGTACGTTCGCTAAACCGCTAACCGGAAGTACGTTCGCTAAACCGCTAACTTTAGCTTTACACTACGCAAAAAAAAATCACTTTTTGTCATTGCATGTGTCAATAATAGATTTTTTTGTCATTTTTTTCGTTTGCAAATGCTGTTAACCAGCGATTTTTCATGTCCGAAGTGTCACCTTTTAACCGCAAGTTTGCTTTCACGAGACAAATGCCAATGTTTCATAGCAGGCTAAAGTACCGGTAGGTTGCCCCCCCCCCCCCCCCCCATCACCTCAGTGTAGCAATGCTAACGTTACAGTGTTTAATATAGATGTGTTTTCTTATTTTATACGTCTGAACTTTAATTCTACAGCGTGTTGATAAGAGAAAGGAGTCTCACATGCCATCAGCACGCACGCACCAATGTATGCACGCACGCACGTGCGCAGCGATAAAAGGCAGCCATGAAAATTACCGCCCTCATTTTTATTTGCCGTGCGATAAATGGACTCATTGCATATCGCGACAGGCTTAGCAACTTCAATAAAACATGTCGTTAGTTAGTTAGATGGACTTACAAACTGGTCAACGGCGCTTGAGGTGTTTATTCACGGCCGACGTGCAGCCAAGCTTGGCATTGAAGAGACAGGACAGAAAGAGTGTACCTTCCTTTGTTTCTTTGAAATAAGTCAATGTTTTGGACACTCTGGTGCGCTTTTTTTGGCTTTGTGCCGCTTTCCCTGCTTGCATACAGAGCGTGCCCACATTCTGAACTTTCCACGCATATATTTTTTTAACCCTTTACTAACCGTCGATG
Organism: Corythoichthys intestinalis; assembly: GCF_030265065.1. Classification (NCBI taxonomy): domain Eukaryota; kingdom Metazoa; phylum Chordata; class Actinopteri; order Syngnathiformes; family Syngnathidae; genus Corythoichthys; species Corythoichthys intestinalis. The sequence continues at coordinate 10,445,041 of NC_080414.1, forward strand.
GGATGTTGTGCTCGTCGACGGATTTACGTCATCGATGACGTCGACAATGTCGACTAGTCGGGACAGCTCTAGTTAATTTTGGTTGAAAATGGTGTTTTTTGTTTTTGTTTTTTTGGTTAATTAACGTCTAGAATATTTCATTTTTTGGTCAAAATTTATTAAGTTTTCGTCCAAAATGGTTCATGTTTGGTACATAAAGGTTAATGCTAGGTTAAAAAAAAAAAAAAAACGAATTTTGCTCCGAAATGGTTAAAAACAAAACCCCCAAAAAACAAAAAAAAAAAACGTTAAATACAGCTTGAGTGTTTTTACGAGCTCTCAGCAGAATCTATTTCTGTTTTATATGTTTTCCTCATGTTAAAATTTAACTAGTTTAGAATTAATTTGTTAAAACCAAAAATACTATTCAGAGAAAATACAACAATGATAATGAAAAACACTTAAAAACAGACCCGGACAAAGCAAAATAAAATTCAGCGTATAAATCTCATCACTGAAGCGAGCTGCCTTCATCCTCGCTTCCCTCGTTTTCAAGGTTCTACTTCACGTTTCATGACAGTCAGTATTGCCCAGCCTTGAATCAAGGACTTTTTATATTAACCTTCAGCTCACATTTAAAACTACATCGACGTGAGCGTGTTGGAAAAAAAGAACCAGACTTCTTTCTAATACCAAGACTAGAAAAAGTCCACATTGATTTACCGACTCCGATAAACGCAGTTCACGTGTACTCTGCTAGGCTTTTCACGTGAGCCTTAATTCCTTGCCACCAGATGTAATAACGTTCTCGCACTTCCGTCCCCCGAGTTAAATCTGACTGTTCCCCGTCCCGAATACGCGTTTTTGTGAACTTGTGAACCCCCGCAATAATACGCTTGACCGAGAACAGCGAGAGCCGGGAGGAAACGGCATGGTGTTGATGGCCGTGTGATGGGGAAACGTCTGCCGCTCTCGCTTCCTGCTGACACTGTTGATTGTTTGACAGGACGCGTTTGGACTTCCAGAAGGGTTTGGGGCAAATGACAGACTATGATGTTTGAGCAGAAATTTGCCTCGAAACGAGGCCTGCCGTGAGGAACTGTCACCCTCGAAAAATGATTATAATTGCCCATGTTAAACTCGTCTGCTGCCAACTGAGATGGCTGGGATTGAGTGATGATGTTTTACTGCCATTGATTACAATAGACGTCGAATTCATTTGACCTGCGAGGACTGGCTGTGAATGCTCATGTTTCAGTGCCTTTGACGGCGCCAGACGTTCAATCCATTTAGACTGGGTAGGTGAATTTGCCCCTCCCAGTCTAAATGGATTGACGTTTAGCAAAATTAGTCGACAGATTTAAATATAAAATTCATCTTTTAATAACAATATTCTTGAAGAGATGAATCTATACTGAACTCATCCACAGCCAATTATCATATTTGAGTGCCAGTGACAAATCCATTTGGACTGGCAACGTTAGAATTCATAGATCAACCGCAAATTCAGTTGACAAATTGAAACATCAAATTCATCATTTAATCACAAAATTATATGAGAGATTAATCTATCATTAGCTCGTTCACTGCTAATGATCAATTCAGTGCCAATGACAAATCCTTTTGAATTGGCAACGTTAGAATTCAGATTAATCTCAAAATTAGTCGAAAAATTAGTTGGTTGACAGATTAAAATATCAAATTCATCGTTTAATCACAGAGTTATAGATGAGATTAATCTATCATTAGCTCGTTCACTGCTGATGATCATTTAAATGCCATTGACAAATACATTTGGACGGACAATGTTAGAATTCGTAGATTAATCGCAAACTTAGTCAAAAATTCAAAATATCAAATTCATCATTTAATCACAAAATGAAGAGATTAATCTCTCAATAACTGCTCTTTCTCATTTCATTGCTAATGACAAATCCTTTTGGACTGGTAACGTTAGAATTCATGGATTAATCGCAAAATTAGTCGACAGATTTAAATATCAAATTCAACTTTTAATCACAATATTCTTGTAGATATGAATCTATTCTGAACTCATCCACAGCCAATTATCATATTTGAGTGCCAGTAACAAATCCATTTGGACTGGCAACGTTAGAATTCATAGATTAACCGCAAATTTAGTTGACAGATTAAAATATCAAATTAATTTTTTAATCACAAAATTATAGACAAGGTTAATCTATCATTAGCTCGTATACTGCTGATGATCATTTTAATGCCAATGACATACATTTGGACAGACAATGTTAGAATTCATAGATTAATCGCATACTTAGTCAAAAATTTAAAATATCAAATTCATCATTTAATCACAAAATGATTGAATAGATTAATCTCTCATTAACTGCTCTTTCTCATTTCATTTATGATGACAAATACTTTTGGACTGGTAACGTTAGAATTCATGGATTAATCGCAAAATTAGTCGACAGATTTAAATATCAAATTCATCATTAAATCACTAAATTATTTTATATCAAATTCATCATTTAATCATCAAATTATTGAAGTGATTAATATCTCTTTGACTCATTCACTGCTAATGATCCTTTCAGTGCCAATTACCAATCTATTTGGACTGGAAAGTTAGAATTCATATATTAATCGCAAAATTTGTAAAAAAAAAAAAAAAAAAAAAAAAAAAAAAAAAAAAAAAAAAAAAGAAATTTCATCATTTAATCACAGAATTATAGGAGAGATTAATCTATTATTAACTCATTCACTGCTAATGATCAAATCAGTCAGTGCCAATGACAAATCCATTTGTACGGACAATGTTAGAATACATAGATTAATCGCAAAATTAGTCGAAAATTTAGAATATCAAATTTATCATTTAACCACAAAATTATTGAAGACATTAATCTCTAACTGCTCTTGATCATTTCAGTGCTCATGACAAATCCTTTTGGACTGGTAACGTTACAATTCATAGATTAATCGTGAAATTAGTCGACAGATGTAGATATCAAATTTATCATTTAATCACAAAATTACTGAAGAGATTAATCTCTCATTGACTCATTCACTGCTAATGATCATTTCAGTGCCAATGACAAATCCATTTGAACTGGCAACGTTAAAATTCATCGATTAATTATAAATTTGGTAGACAGATTAGAATATCAAATTCATCGTTTAATCACAAAATTATCGGAAAGATTAATCTATCATTAGATAATTCACTACTAATCCTCATTTCTGTGGCAATGACAAATTCATTTGGACTGGAACCATTAGAATTCATAGATAAATCGCAAAATTTGTTGAAAAAAAATAAATATCAATTTCATCATTCCATCAAAGAATTATAGGAGAGATTAATCTAGTATTACTGAAAGCGATTAATCTATTATTGACTCATTCACTGCTAATAATCAATTAATTCCAAATCTATTTGGACTTGCAATGATAGAATTAATCTTGAAATTAGTCAAAAAATTCAAATATCAAATTCATCATTTATTCACAAAATTATATCATGATCATTTCAGCACGAATGACAAATCCTTTTGGACTGGCAATGTAACAATTCAGATTAATCGCAAAATTAGCTGAAAAATTATCAAATTCATATTATAATCACAATATTATTGAAGAGATTAATCTATTACGAACTCATCTACAATTATCACGTTTGAGTGCCAATGACAAATCCATTTGGACTGGCAATGTTAGAACTCATAGATTAATCACAAATTTAGTTGACAAATTGAAACATCAAATTCATCATTTAATCACAAAATTATACGAGAGATTAATCTATCATTAGCTCGTTCACTGCTAATGATCAATTCAGTGCCATTGACAAATCCTTTTGAATTGGCAACGTTAGAATTCAGATTAATCTCAAAATTACTCGAAAAATTAAAATATCAAATCCATCATCTCATCACAAAAATATTAAAGGGATTAATCTGTCATCTCATTAATTGCTCATGATCATTTCAGTGCCAATGACAAATCTTTTTGGATTGGTTTCGATAGAATTCATAGATTAATCGTGAAATTAGTCGACAGATTTGAATATCAAATTCATCATTTAATGATAAAATTATTGAGGAGATTAATCTCGTTGACTCAGCAACTGCCAATTATCATTTCACGAATCTATTTAGGCTGGCAAAATTAGATTTCACAGATTAATCGCGAAATGAGATAATTGGAATAACAAATTCATTGTTTAATCACAAAATTAGTCAACAGATGAATCATTTACTGCTAGTGATCATGTTTTAGTTCCAACCTATTCACGGCGCTAGACGTCCAATCTAATTTTACCGGAAGGGGCGAATGAACATTCCCCTCCCTGTGAAAATGGATTGGACGTATGGCGCAGTCAGTGGCGGTCAATGAGTTAATTAGGCAGGAGTACACAGCTACACGATAATATTAGAAGAGCGGAATAAATAACGACGTAGAGCGACAGAAAGGGAATTAGTGTCCTTTGAGTACATGTAATAGCTGTTCTTTTTGAAGGCCATAATGCAGGAAATGACACGCTCTTAAGAGACATGAAACAGGGAACGCGGCTTCGATTACAGGAAAAAAATTACCTCGCAAACATTCAAAAGAGAAGCAAGGACGACATAATTAAACCTATGTCGAAATGTTGATGTCTTTTGTGAAGTGATGTAAAATAAGAGGGGGAAATGAAAGCTTTTGAGAGCGTTGACTGTTATATGTAATGGGAAATAGGATGAAAAAGTCGTATTTTTCAAACTGGTTTTGGATTTTGGCCGCGGGGGTTGGTGGTGGATCCCCTCTTCCCATCCCTGAAGGCCGGCTGATGGGGGCGTGGGTGGCCCGGGGGACCACCCTGGATCCCTGGGGGGTGACGATGGCCCCTTTGCTGGACTGCAGGAGCAGGGAATGGGCTCCTACCGCCCCCCGCGTGCCCTCCCTACGCGCGTGCTGGCAGGGTGGGGGGCCGTGGCCCTGGGGTGGCGCCCGTGCGGCATCTCCGCTCGTCTGCGTGGCTGTCGCATGTATGATGGGGCTCGCGCGTGGCTGAATATGATTGGGCGCGCTCGGGTGGGGGCCTCGGTGCCGGGATTGGCGATGGGGCAGCGTAGGGTCGGTTGCCAACGGGCTTACACTCACAAAGGATTCACACGATTACTGGTTTCTAGATCACAGAGCTGATGTGTGTACACTCCACCTCTCCCAATCACTTATCTTATGGACTCCGCCCCCCACCACTTTCTTTCCCTGGTCAACAGGCCCCCCACATGGTGTAAACCGGAAATACATTTAGCTGACGATAGCAACAACATTCAACAACACGCGAGTAAGGCATTAACTTGACGGTCTGAAAGTGACAAGTCGCATAGAAGCGGACCATTTCAAATCCGATCTGGGTCACTTTCGCGTGTGGTTTGAATCCGATCCAGGCCACGTTTTTTCCAGAATGTGGCGGCGGTCGGAACTGTCAAGTCTCTCAAATCGGACTTCATGCAGCAATTACGTCAGCAAAGAGCGAGAGCAGCACGCAAGGCAGCAGCGATGTAGCAATACATAAGCGTTAGCGCCTCGCGTGAACTTTTATTACAAAGGAGGCGGACTTGACCATAGTCATAAAAAACTACAATGAGGAAAAGGATAAGCCTGATAATGCTCGGTTTCTTAGTGTGCGCCAAATGAGCAATATTTCAGTTCTGCTTACAGGGCTGTGTCGGGGCAAATTGACGCATGTCATGCACGCACAGTGCGTAGTTATTTGTTTTGATGCTTTCGCGCATGTGGGTCAGTTTGCTCAGCGCGTCTCAGAGAATGTGTTTATAATGTGATACGAGTCATTCACACGTGCTTTTTATGGAAAATATTTCAATTATTTTTGTTTTGATGGTAATAATGTTGCACTGTGGCTGTGTATTTAGACTTTTAGATTTGCATTTTAACATACTTATGTTCCAATTGTCCTGTTCAATGGAAATTTTTTGTCTTTTTTTTTACCCAGATATCTCAAAGTAACACATTTTAGAGCTGTAATTGCAATACCGTGAAACTGTGATATTTTGGCTTATGGTTATCATACCGTCAGACGTCCGACGTCCTGTTGATTCAGGCCATTTTTTGTTGATTTTGCTGCATTTCTGGGTCACTTCGTGGTAATTTCAAGTCACTATCTGTTGATTTTGTGGTAAATCTGGGTCAATTCCTGTTCATTCAGTACACTTGTGCTGATTTTGTGGCACTGTCTTGATTTTAAGTCACGTTCTGTTGAGTTTGGGTTACCTTAAGGTCACTTCACGTTGAATCATCCATTCAGTTATTCATCCATTTTGTGGCATTGGTAGGTCACATTCTGTAGATTTCGTGGCATTTCCACGTCACTTCATGCTGATTTTAAGTCACTTTCTGTTGATTTTGTGCTCATTCCGGGTCACTTCCTGTTGATTCAGGTCACTCTGTGCTGATTTTGGCGCATTTCTGGGTCACTTCCTGTTGATTTTGTAGCATTTTAACGTAACTTTGTCCTGATTTTTGCTGAATAAGATTTCACTCATTGTGTGTGTGAATCAGTGGCCATGAGAATTGAATGAGCAGTCTCAATGTGTTAGTTTGAATGTGCCATTCGAAATGAATGGGGATTTTTTGTCAAATAAATATTTTTTGGGGGATGTACTGGGCAAACCACACACAAAATTATAAATCGCACCTTAGTACAAGTTGCAGGCTCAGCCAAAGTCTTTAAAAAATGTGAGACAGCCCAAAAAATAGGGTAATGCACATTACCGAGGTCTGTGATGCTATGGACATGTTCATGACGTGGTTGCACGCTGATTCATCTCTGATGAGCACGACCTAACGGTAGAGCCGTGACAGACGATACAGCGGCGAGCTCGCTGCCAGTGCGTCTTAGTTCTGCTGCCTCCTTGACCCACTTTTAATGACTACTCCACCCGGCGGGATGCGCGGGAGGAGGCTGGTATTACTTTCCATCTGCGGGGTCCTGACGCAGGAAGTGAGGGAGAAATGACCTTTGAAGCCTCGTGAAAAGCGCTTTCATTTAGTCACTTTTGTAGAGGAGAAATTAGGCTTGTCCGGACTTTTATTGATATGAATAGCATGAATGAAATGGATTAGAAAGGCTTTCAGATGGCTCGTTGGACTGATCTTTTTATAGTGTAGTCATTGTAGAACAGCCTTATTCGCACATACAGTGATTCTAGTTCGAGTTCTTGTATAAGAACCGGAAATCAACACGTCGAATGATGACCAATTCATTCAACCTGGGAAGACTGGCTGTCACTCCTCATGTTTCAGTGCTGTTGACGGCGCTAGCTAGACGTCCAAAAAAGCGACCTGATAATGCCGTAAAATTCATAGGATGTGACCAAAAAATGGGAAATGACACGGGAAGGCCCGAAAATCATCAGAAAGTGATGACACAGATGCACGATAATTATTGGTCCAATAATAGGAATTATGACGTCATCCCAGTAAATCGGATAACATTTTTTATAGGCCCGATAATATATAATATTTTTGGCACGGTGTCGGTGGATTGGGATGTGTGCGTTTGTTTCCACTCCTGTTTTGCCAAAGCTTTGCAAAGTTGACTGAGTCACTGAGTGATGAACCTGACTATGGCAATAAGCAAATTTTTGCATTTACAGCCATATGTTTACAAGTTATTGAGAGGCCTTTTGGTTATTGATAGGCTTGCTGTCCTGTAATTGCCATGTTAAGATAGTTGTTTCCTGGACCAAGACCACAACAGCCTCCTCTCCTGTTGCACCAAATGTTTAACTTCATAATAATATTGATGGGGCACGGGGCCGATTAATAGGGGGCCTGCATTTTTGGCATGGCCGTCAAAACTGACCGAGTGAAATCACAGACAGAGCTTTTTTCGTTGAAAATTCTTGTGAATAAATGATATAGATGTAAAAGAGTCCCGATTCTTGGTTACATGCAAAAAAAAAAACGCGCAGTTACAATTTATTTTACGTAAATATGTCGAAGTACGATGCTAGTCTGTCAGTCAATGTTGCGGTCGCCATATGTAAACAGAGCTTTTCCGGTGAAAATTCTTGTGAATAAATGCTTAAATCCCTGAATTCTTTATATATATGGATGTAAAACAGTCTCGATTCTTGGTTAAAACTAGAGCTGTCGATCACGTCATTTTCAAAGTATCGGAATCGACAAAAAAATATCGGCCATGCCTTTTTTAAATATATATATATTTAAATTAAATCGTTTTCTAATTGTATTTAACGTTACAAACATAATATGTTACACTCATCTAGGGTCTTTAGTTTAGGCTTAAGGTAGGGTTATCAAATTTATCCCGATAACGGCGGTAATTACTTTTTTAAAAAATGTATCACGTTAAATTATTTAACGCAATTAATGCATGCGCTGCACGACCCACCCACGCATTGTCGCGCTCAATCTGTAATGGCGCCGTCTTACCTATATAGAGAGATAAAAGGCAGCGTAAAATGAGTAGAGTGAATTTTGGCAGCCTTTGGAGCCTTTTTTTAATTGGCTAAAGCCTTACAATCTCTCTCCCTATGATTAGAAATATCATGGGAAGCAATGTGGGGAAGCAAGGTAGCAATTGATCTTTTTCTTAACACCTTATGTTATTTCCCAACGCAGAGAATATATATCAATTGGTAGCACTACGCACAGTCGTGGTTCCACTTCCCATCATGGATTTGGGCGTGGCTACAGTATCATTTACTGAAAGCTCAACAAATACACTAGATGGCAATATTTAGTCACAATATACAAAGTCACAAGTCTTTCCATCCGTGGATCCCTCTCACAGAAAGAATGTTAATCATGTAAATGCCATCATGAGGATTTATTGTCATAATAAACAAATACAGTACTTATGTACTGTGTGTTGAATGTATATATTTGTCCGAGTTTTATCCATTTTTTTCTTAATGCATTGCCAAAATGTATATGATCGGGAAAAATTATCGGGAATGATTGGAATTGAATCTGGAGCAAAAAAAAAAAGCAATCGGATCGGGAAATATCGGGATCGGCAGATACTCAAACTAAAACGATCGGGATCGGATCGGGAGCAAAAAAAACATGATCGGAACAACCCTAGTTAAAACCAAAACAAAAAACAAAAAAAAAATGTGCAGCTAGCATTTATTTACGCAAATATGTTGAAGTGCGATGCTAGTCTCATTAATTAATCATAATGAAGTCTATGGTTTTATCTGCTGACAAAGCAGATAAAACCATACCTGTATGTTTATGTTTTAGTTCAGTGGTCATTGTTCAGTGGAACACATCGTCAATGACACTGACTGATTGATTGTGATTGACTCAAATTATATTTATTTGAAAAAAAAACTAAATATCTTTTCTTGTCTTTGTTTTGTTCATTATAATAATGTTCATGTCATCATGAAAAATTTCGTTAGGTCAAAGGCAAATCTATGCTAAATTCATCATTAGTATTTTTGACCTCCAGCTGTTCAAAAACTCAGGTGAATATACATTTAAAAATTATATACATATTATTGCTTAGACTTCACCACCAGTTGACATGACAGCTCCTACAAACATTGCGCCACGCCTTAGCGTTGGTTGCCGACCTAGGCAGAGCTGAGTTGGCTTCCACTGTGATAAACTTTCACGCTGCGTTCAAACGCCGGATTTAGGTGGAAACAGGACAAATGTTTTACTGCATACAAGCAGGTAGGAGCGTCTCAAGAGTGATTTGGTCAAGGATTCAAGGTAATAATGATATAAAAGAGCCCCATGCATGCACTTTTAACTTAAAAAGCTGTTTTGAAAATAGGCCCCCTACGAATCGGCCTCGACCCTCGTGTCCCGTTAACTGATCGTGAAGTCTATGATTACCGGTTATCATATCGGTACCGGCCTTGAGGAGCAGGAAGTTATCGATATCGGTTTCAAAAATGGATATCGTGCTCCCCGATTTTTAACCCAAATTACATGTTTTTTTTTCCGAAAAGTTGTATTTACTGTTCTTGCCAAAAAGGTACAAATCCACCAAATTTAGGCAACAACATCCACATTTATTTCCAATTGGGGGGTGGGGGGGGGTGAATGACCCGATATTGGCAGGAAGTGACCTGAAAAAGCCTCAAAATCGATAGTAAGTGACCTGAAATACCTGAAAACATATAGAACTTGTAAATACACTAAAACAAATTTAAACTGTCCTGTTCAGCTAATTAGACACAGGAATTGAAATCTTTGAGTATCTATATGCTCTAAACAGTTTTAATGTGACACATGGGAGTTTGAAATAGTCCCATTGTGGTTGTTCATAAAGTTTTATTTATTAGGAGAAAGCAGCGAACAGGAAGGGGTTTTGAAGGGACAGAAAGAAAGGCAGCAGACAGAAGAGGAAAAGAAGCACAGGTAGTCCCCGGGTTATGAACGAGTTCCGTTCCTACGCTGGCAACGTAACCGGATTTTCGCGCAAGTCGGAATTAACCCTTTAAAAAAATAACTGTCCAAAAAGTCTAAAGTATTTTATTTTGTTTAATGATGGTGGATACACTGCCCTCTGGTGGCAGCGTTGGGTGTGGCTGGACTGGTGACTGAGTTCTATGACTGAGGAGGAGACTCGTCTGACATGGATATTAAAGGACAGCTGCCCTCTGGTTTGGTCCACATCAGGCTCTAAGTTTTTTCAGCTAATATATGCTTGTGTATGCCTTTGTAATTAAGTTTAGAGCTACATTTGCTAGGCAAATTAGGCTAATGTTATCTACAAAATTCAACATTTTGCTCAGACGGGTTGGACGTTTGAACACAAATTGTTTTGTGTCAGGTGTTTAATTGGTAAAATGTGTGTCGTTTTGAACATAAGAGTACATATGTTCGACTACAGCTTTACAAACTGTCAAAAGTGGAAGGAAAAAGCTTCCAAAACCACAATTGCTTGCTGTCTGTTAAGCTAAACAGCTTCACGTTTAGTGAGGACAGAACACGTCAAGTTAATATAGTAAAGAAAAAATAAGATACGGTGTTGTACAATAAGGTACTATTTACGCAGCTTAAATTTTTTTTTAAAAAAAGTCGAAATTGCGCGTCGAGTCCGTCGATGTGACCACATTTTGACAATGATTGATATCCAAATTATTTAGAGTGGGATGTCTGGCTGTCAGGGCTCATGTTTCAGTACCATTGAGGGCACTAAATGTCCAATCCATGTTGATGGGAAGGGGCTAATGAACAAACGAATGAATTTTTAATGAAAAAAATTCACGAAAATGCCCGAAAATTAATAGGAAGTTACAAAAAATTAGCATGAAATGACGTATGGGAGAGAGAGCATAGCATCCCCACGCAATTTCTCCAGAACATTATTACTTGGCAGGCAAATGAACAAAAACCTTTAAACATTTTCGATTAAACTGACGGGCGAATGGAAAAGTTCAGAACTGTAAGAACAAGTTAAGACTGTACAAAACTTGCAACAATACAAATGCCACGGCGCAGCGTGAGCTCCCGTTTGCGCAGTTCACAGCGCTAAAAGCCTGTTATTAACTCACGCTTATTTTACTTTAGAACATGGCAGGGAACGTCGGCATTGCTTTATTCCTGAGATGTTTGCATTTGAGAGGTTGAACTTCACTTTGCACGGCCGCTTTTGTAGCACGGCGCTTTTGAATTCCGCCGCAATTGCACTCTTCTACTTTTCGGAGTGTCTGAATAAAAGGTAATGCGAGCTTTGCACCCCTGAACTCTCAGTCGGACCACAATGCCGCCCACAAAGTCTTCTTCCGAATCCCTGCTGAGGGCGGTGGGTTAATTTAGAAAATAATTGAGAAGGAGTTGACTTCCTTGAATCGGGGCCAATTTGACACAGCGAGGTGGGTTAGCCTTTTACCCAACCTCCCTGCTCTATTAACGCCGATACCATCGCGCGATCCACCTCTTTGTCTGGCTGCAAACTTCTAAAGGAGGACAATCTCCTGGGTGAACAAAAAGGATTATAGGAGATTACCAAAGCGCCCTTCAATCTCTGTCTTCGGGAATCCTGGCCCGTCCAATTCCGTGTTATCCCCGAGTGCTGCGCCCTCACGGCTCAAGCTAGATGGCAATCAAAGATTTTTTTTTTTGCCTTCCCCAATTTCAGACTGGCATGCTTCGACATCCTTCAAAAAAGTTGTCTGATGGATGGCGTGACAGCTTGAGGCAAAGTGAAGCAGCCTCCATCTGTGTTGGATCCTTGGGTAGATTTAAACGCTTGCAAATCCCAGATCGGCAGAAAAATTAGCCTATTTAGGATGCAAAACGCTTCAGGGTTTGGTGCTAGCTGCTCATTGGGCTTCTGATGCATAGAGAGGTAAAAGTGTACAACGTGTCGGTCAAGGCTGGACGCGGTCAGTTATTGATCGTTGGGTAACCTGTTTTTATCTCCATGGCTTTTGTTCTGGGTTGTAACTCGCAAAGGAGGAGGCGGTCGAAATCAATGTCTATCAGATAGTAAGAAGTGTGAATTTTTTGCGTGATTAAATTATTTCTTGCACTCATTGGCTGCGTTTGCCGGTGATGGATGTTCAGGAGAGAAAACAGGACAGACTAGGGTAGGGCAGGGTAAGTGTGACATTTTGGCAGCCGTAAAATGAATTTATCACTAGTCGATAGGCCTGAACGATATTGGAAAAAACTTGCTGCGATTTTTTGGGGGTTTCCGATATTATATTGCGATATTAAAAAAAAAATTATATATTATTTCTTAAAGAAATTTTCATTAGATGACTTGAATAGCTGTTTGGAAAGACTTTGGATGACTCACCATGACCACAGTGTACAGTGATCCCTCGTTTTTCGCGGTTAATGGGGACCAGAACCCGCCGCGATAAGTGAAAAACCGCGAAGTTGCGCACCCCGTCCTCCAAATTTTTATTTTTTTGTGTGTGTGCTCAATGTATTTATTCAGATTTAGCATTGGAAAGAGATACATATAAGACATGTTTTTTTCCTCACTTTTTCCCCAAAGTATGATAAAAAAAAAAAAAAAAAGTATATATATATATATATATATATATATATATATATATATATATATATTAGGGCTGTCAAATGATTAAAATGTTTAATCGAGTTAATTACAGCCTAAAAATTAATTAATCGTAATTAATCGCAATTAATCGCAATTCAAACCATCTATAAAATATGCCATATTTTTCTGTAAATTATTATATATTCTGTAAAATAAATTGTTGGAATGGAAACATAAGACACAAGATAGATATATACATTCAACATACGGTACAAAAGGACTGTAGTGGGCATTTCACTCTACTGTCATTTAAATCTGTCTATGCTGTCCTCACTCCGAAGCGTCTACTTTTTCCAAAGCTAGACAGCTAGTGAATGACGCCTTAATAATTAGACTTCTTCCTTTTTCATCTGATTTATTAATAAAATGGCCTCAAACCATTGTCCTCTTTAGACCGTCGTAAAACTACAAAAAAAAAAAAAAGTACACAAGCATTGCATTAGCAACAACGTTAGCTTAGCACGCTATACAGGTTCACTAAACATAAACAAAAAGCGTCTCATACAAAAAATATAACATTTCGCTTACTAACATAATATGTACATTCTTTACAACAACCATACTTACGGACAAATCTTGTCCAAGGATCATATAAGCACAACATTATCAGCCCGAGACGTCGTGCAGCCATAATGAACTGGAAAGAAAACAATAAACCATGTCGCAAAGCGACCACAAGAGTTCGCTGTTGGACAGCACAAAAAGTCTTGCTGTAAAACTTACCAAAAGGCAGAATACTTTCTGAGCGGGACATGTGGGTTAATTGCGTCAAATATTTTAACGTGATTAATTTAAAAAATTAATTACCGCGCGTTAACGCGACAATTTTGAGAGCCCTAATATATATATATATATATATATATATATATATATTAGGGCTGTCAAATTATCAAAATTTTTAATCGAGTTAATTACAGCTTAAAAATTAATTAATCGTAATTAATCGCAATTCAAACCATCTATAAAATATGCCATATTTTTCTGTAAATTATTGTTAGAATGGAAAGACAAGATGGATATATATATTCAACATGCGGTACATAAGGACTGTATTTGTTTATTATAACAATAAATCAACAAGATGGCATTAACATTATTAACATTCTGTTAAAGCGATCCATGGATAGAAAGACTTGTAGTTCTTAAAAGATAAATGTTAGTACAAGTTATAGAAATTTTATATTAAAACCCCTCTTAATGTTTTCGTTTTAATAAAATTTGTAAAATTTTCAATCAAAAAATAAAGTAGTAGCCCGCCATTGTTGATGTCAATAACTACTTACACAATGCTCATGGGTTCTAAAGCCTATAAAATCAGTCGCACCCAAGCGCCAGCAGAGGGCGGCAAAACTCCATAAAACACAACAAGTGAGCGTTTCACTGTACTGTCATTTAAATCTGTCTGAGCGGGGCATCTGTGTTAATTGCGTCAAATATTTTAACGTGATTATTTTTAAAAATTAATTAACGCCCGTTAACGCGATAATTTTGACAGCCCTAATAAATATATATATACATTAAAAAATGGTTTTAAGCACTTCAAATCTAATAATTATGATCAGTTTTAAACATAACTGTCCAACCAAATCATTTCTGAACAAGTACTGTAGTAGAAAAACTCTTGGCTTTATTAAATACTTCTGTTTATCTACCTTAGCTGTGACATGTAGAAATTACAAACTCATGATCACTTCTGGCATTTATTTTATATGTCTCAAACGTCTCCACACACACGCATTCATTCTAAAGCAACTTCCTTGCAGAAACTGTTTAACAAGTTAAACGATGATTGACACTTGCTGCGCTGTGATGTCCGCTTCTTTGGCAAGATCAAAGACGACCAGCATCGTTAACTTTGATAACCAAGTGCTGCAGTGACTGTGAGGTTCAAAGAGCTGGGAGAGGGAGGGTGTAAGGCTGTGCGCAGAGCAGAAAGCAAGGCGTATGTGGATCAGAAAAATAAAAACTATCACACGTCCTTGCGATGGGACTATCGTGCACGCGCACATCGTGATGGCGATGTTTAAACGATATATCGTTCAGGCTTACTAGTCGACGTCCCATGCATTGGAAGTGGGATGGTGCCACCCTCCCAATTCATGTGGATTGGAACATCTAGCACTGTTAAAGGCAGCAAATATATAAAATTCCCTTCAGAGAAATCCTACTGAAGACATAACCATAGACTTCATTACCTATTGACCTGACACGTCGTCATTCTTTGCGTCACGCCTTATCAGAGGGAGCCGAGCTTCACTTAGTATAGTCAGGCGAAGACGGCACACGCTCATGTCAAAGCTGGATTCAAGCTTGGATTTTTGGATTTTGGATTTTGAAGAACTACATACCGCTTACAAACAGGAAGGATTGTCTCAGGAATTAATTGTTCGAGGATTCAAAGTAAATATATTTTTTGTACCATGCACGCATTTTGAAACATTGTGAAAAAAAATCAATGGGAGAATGGGAACCGCGTCATTCTTCGACATATACACGTAAATTTGATGCTCAACTGCACATTTTTTTTTGCCTTTAACCAAGAATCCAGACTGTTTTACGGCCATGTCTATAAAGAATTCGAAGATTTAAGCATATATTCACAAGAATTTTCACCAGTAAAGCTCTATTTACCTCAGGCGGCCGTTAGCCTCATTCGCTAACAGAGTAGCATTGTACTTCGACATATACAGTCCCTGACAAACAATTATTCATTTGGTTTTAGAAATGGCTCATATGAAAGCTACGACCCTCCCAAATGATGTTGACTGTACAAAAATATATTTGTTTCACTGACAAAAAAAATCTCATTTCATGAAGACATAAAGGTCAAATTTTGGCAAGACAAAAGTTTTGTCGCCTACAGAAAGTAGTGTGAAAATTGAACAAAAAATGTACTTCAAATACTAAAATATGTTACATAACATAAGCTAATTAAGTAGTGGTGCTGTGAGATCCAAATTTTACATTTTGTATGACTTCCATTGGCTTGAAGGACTGCATCCATGCAGTCTGGCAAGGATTCATACAATTTATTGATGATGTCATCAGGAACATCAAAGAAAGCAGTCTTGCATACCTCCCAGAGTTCATCAACATTCTTGGGTTTCGTCTTCCATGCTTCCTCTTTCATCCTACCCCAGACATGCTCAATGATGTTCATGTCCGGTGACTGGGCTGGCCAGTCCTGGAGGATCTTGATCTTCTTTGCTTTGAGGAACTTTGAGGTAGAGATTGAAGTATATGATGGAGCACCATCCTGTTGCGGAATTTGTCCCTTTTTATGGTTAAGAATGTAAGAGGCAGCTAAAATTTGTTGATATTTCAGACTATTTATGTTTCCTTCCACCCTGCAGATCTCTCGCACACCCCCAAGCTGGATGTAACCCAAGACCATGATTTTGCCACCACCAAACTTCACTGTTTTCTTAGTGAATCTCGGATGCTTCCTCGGAAATCTGTTTTCAGTGAAACAAATATATTTTTGTACATTCAACATCATTTGGGAGGGTCGTAGCTTTCATATGAGCCATTTCTGAAACCAATCGAATAATTAAAAGTCAGGTTATTAGCAATTGTTTCTACAAAATGGATAACCGACGAGATTCCACTTGATGACATACGACGTACCCCCACCCGTAATGTTAGCACAATGCCAAACATGAACATTTTTACTGCCCATCAAGCTAGCTTGTTTTCAAACAAAAACAAAGCGAGTCGTGCACTCAAGCAACGGAATCCCGTGGAGATACCGTGTCGCCCGCGTTAAGACTCAACATGACAACAAAGTGGCAGGCGAGCTCCACCTCCCCCTCATCATCCTCCATCTTCTTTTTCTGGAGTTCCATGCGTGAGGGATGAGGGTCGATGGCCAGTGGCGAAAACAACAGGCGACTTGAGTAGATGAATGTCCGTGTGTGAGGAACGTGCAGCTGGCCTTCCGTCGCGTGCCAAAACTCTCGCACGCCTCTGGCAAGTATTGCAAGTGGTCGTTGAGTCAGCACATGCGAATGAATCGTATTCCGCGTGAGAGGTGAGTTGGTCAGGTAGACTCAAATGACTAGCACTTGATTTTTGGGAGGATTCCGACAATTATAATCAGGCCTGCGCTAATGCTAATGCGAATGCTGTAACAGGGGTAGGATGTCAAAATTGTGTATGAAACTAGGTTTAGAGGGATCCTCTGTTTTTAAGACAAGTAATTCTTAAAACATACATGTTAGTATGAGTTATAATAATTTGATATTAAAACCCCTCTTAATGTTTTTTTTAATAAAGTTTGTAAAATTATTTTAAGTGATAGGTTGCCATTTTTGTTACGTCGCAGTGCATGACGTCACTGGTACCGTTGCGGAAATTCCAGCGTGTCACTCGTTAGCTTTTCCAACATATCGTCAGTTCTACCCTTCCTATTTGAACCACATCTGAAAAATGAAGAGCAGGACATCACTGTCGGACGTTCACAAGACGAGCTTCAGGGAAAAAGCAGCATATACCTGATAAGACAAAAGTTGGGCAAAACTGGTGATGCGAGAGAGTCCTGTTGGGAAGTCCGGTTGGGAGCGAGAGTGTATGCTGTCCGGTTTTATTAGCAGATATTCAAGGTAAGCATTTGCGTTTTCAAACTTATCCCGTATGCTTGCAGTACAGGCCAAAGAGCACACCTTGTGTAATCCATGTCTTGTACATTGTAACGCATGGTAGCTAGGATACGTGTATAAAAGTACCAAAAAGGGGAGAAGCTTCCACTTATGGCCATTTATTCACAAAAAAATAATATTTCCACCTTGACCACTCTTCACTCGGGAGCTAGGCAGTATGCAAACACGCGTTCCCTGACGAACTCCCAACATTGTTGTAAGGTCCACGTCAGAGTCACTGTCGTCACTGTAGCGTGCCATAGTGCTTTAATTATTTAGTATGATTTGGGGAAAACTCCCACGAAGAATAGTCAACAAAACAGATAGCAATAGCAATCCAAATCCGCGTTTTTTACACACTCGAAGATCCAGGAATTAGACCGATACCATGGCAATGTCCCAGCCGCAATTAGGCCGTCGAGTCCACAAAATAGACTGATCCAAAAAGCCGCTGTGGGGCCGACGAATCTAAAAAATGGACGGATCCGAAACCAATATTGCAGACGCGGTGGGACCGTCGGATCCAGAAAATAGACGGATCCCTTACTTGACTGAGGATCCAGGAAAAATGTTCGGGTGCTAGTTGTAACGCGTGGTGGGTAGGATGCGTGCATACAGGGACCAAAAAGGGGGAGAAGCTTCCACTTATGCACATTTATTCAGTAAAAATAATAATTCCACCTTGACCACTCACTTCACCCCCCTTGTTTCCATTTGACTTGAAATTGCATCCAAAAGCAGCACATTGTGGCATTTACTTCGCAAGTTTGGGCAGCAATAAGCAACTGTTGAACACGAAAGATACCAATGACATCATCACTGCGAGCCCGCAAACCATGGCGCCAACTAACGGTCATGTATTTAATTTAGAGGATCACTTTAAGGGTTTCAAGATTAGTTTTTAAGCTTGAGTCAGGGTTTCAAATTTTGATCTTTGGGTTTTATATTAAGATTTTAAGAGAAAGATATGGCCTTTAATTAGGTTTAAAATATAATTTAAGTGTTAAATTAACCCTTGATAGGGCACTTTAGAGTTTTAGTTGAAAACATAACCAGAGTCTCTCAAAATCATCAGGAAGTGATGCAAAAATGCCCCAAAATCAATGGTCGTCGAAATGACGTCGACCGCCGTCAATGGCGCTGACACGTGAACCATCCCAGGTACAGCTTTCAGTTCAGGTTTAAAAGTCCGGTTTCAAGTCAATCTTTAGGTTTGAAATTACGGTTTCAAGCCTCAGCGGCTTTAATGTGTGCGCCTTCACACACACGCCTTTTCAACAGACGGCAGACAAAGACATGACAAAGATGACAAAGAGGCTGGTGACAATCCATTTTTCACATCACATAAAAGTCGTCCACTTTGAGATGTGATTTACATTTAAACGCTTCTTCTACCGCACAAAAAGATCTCTGCAGGAGCCTGCTGCGACACCCCCACAGCACCCCCCTGCCGCCCCCGTCTGTCCGCCGAGGCTAGTTGAGGGTTTTTTTGTATTTATGATGAAGAGCACGCTGCTCCCTGTAGCACTGCAGCAGAGTTATCATCCACATCTTTTTATTTACAGCAGGGATGAGAAGTAACCGAGTAAAAATACTCTGTTCTTGTATCTTATAAAGCCAGATTTAAGTACAAAGACAGAGTATTTTTTGGTTATGAAGGCAACAAACCTGTTTTGGGATCCACGGAGAAATATGGCTGTCCTTGTAGGATGCTGTAGACGATGCGTGCGCTGTTTCCGTACGTCGGGTCGTCGGCGTCGGTGGCAGTCACTTGTAGAACTGACGTGCCTGTGAAAAACACAAATACACCCGATAAATGATGATTTTGTAAAAAAGGTAATTGTGGAAGTAATTTGGGAAACATTGCTACAGGAAGAAATCAGGACGGTGATGGTTTCTCCTCTGAATTAGTGCTGCACCAATTAATCGATTAACTCGAGTATTCGATTAGAATAAAGTATTCGAATTCAATTTTCAGTTTCATTTTCAGTTATACTGATTCGGGTGGATACACGGCCCTCAAGTCTACCTCATTTCACATGGTTGAATCCAGCTGCTCCCTGTTAAGACCAACATAAGCTTAGTTTTCATTTTAGCTAATGTTTCTTTTTTTTTTTTTTAATGCATTAGTAAGCAGTAGTATATTTATCCATTTTTGTGTGAATATGCGTCTGAACCATTTAAGAGCATTGTAAAAAAAACTTTAGCTTTTAAGATGGCGGTCTTTTGCTATATAAGTTAGCCAACTGTTCTTTTGTTGTACACCCTCATTCATTTATTTTATTTTTTTTATACCGTTTGAGACTCAGCTCAGGTATTTTAATTTTTTATGTCTGTTACAAGAAATTTCCGGGTTCGCGGTGAGTCAGTAACAGGCACACTTTTGCAAAATAGACAATGTTTATTTATGACAATTGCAGAATTAATGATGTTTATTGATTACAATCCCACATAAAAGCAAGCAATACAGACAGCATAACACGTGATAACAATAACGCTAGATCCAGATTGTAACCTCTAAATCCCCGCGCTACCGTCGAAGCGCACAAAGTATTCCCTAGCAATGAAAAAGCTCTTACCGTTGACAATGGGCGGAGAGCCAGCGCCTCAGTCAGAGCCAGCAGGGGAACACGGCCGAGCGATTTCATATTTTAATCCTACGGCGGACTCTGAAGGGGTGGAGAATGCTCCTTGCTTTATAACGGTCCGCCTCGTGAGCACAAAGGTGGCCAGCCTCTAAGCTCAGGAGACGGACCATTTTGCCCATACATGGTAATCTTAGCTCGTATTACTCAACCTTGAAGATCATGAGATTCCCTCCCAGTGGTGGTTTGTTGTACAACCCAGGCGCCAAAGTAACGTGAAAAACAAGTTGTGCAAAACAAGTTATCTCGTGAGATTCCCTCCCAACTGTGGAACCCAAGCGCCAGAATGGCGTGAAAAACAATAACAGGCGTCGAAGTGGCGGAGTAAACAAGGAGAAGTTGTTACAATCAAGGTCACAGAGGCAATCATACACCACAAAGGCATAGTGTGCTTCACTTAAGGCATAATGTGCTAATGTTAAGGCATAATGTGCTAATTCACTTCGGGTCACATATTATTTTCCTCCATCAATGTCCCCTATCCGATTACTCGATTATTCGAACTAAATAGTTCACTGATTAATCGACTACTAAAATAATCGATAGCTGCAGCCCTACTCTGAATATCTACAAAATTTAATCCGGTCTGATGTCTTCACGAGTAGTTTTTTAACAGGACAACTGGGAGTTTTTAGTAGAGCTACTCGTGTTATGCTTAAACTCAAGACTTGCCCAAGACAAAGACTTTTGGAAGTCAAAACTAAAATCTAAGACCAAAATGAGACAAGACGAGACCAGGACCAGAACTCATACAGACCAAGACAAAACCAAGACTTTTGGGAGTAGAGAGTCAGACAAGACCAAAACTGAACTAAGACTAAAACGAGTACTACCCAAGACCGGAATTCACTGAGACCAAGAAAATTCTAGGGGTAGGTTCATAACGCAAGTCTTAATGCACAATTTGGATTTTTTGTCATATCTCTTTTTTTGGCGTGCTCGTTCAGACTGCCTTTGTCCATTGTGCCTGTTCAAGTATCTCCCATGCGCACTAACTAGCAGTCCAAGATGCGTTAAGCAAACTGACCTGCATGTGCAGGAGCATCAAGCTAGGCGCTAATGCTAATGCATAGCTCTATCGCTACCGTAGCGCCCTGTCTTTCTCGCTCTTTGCTGACGTAATTTCTGCATAAATTACGATTTGGGGGACTTGACAGTTCAGACCGCAGCCACATTCTGAAAAAATGCGGCCCAGATCAGATTTTAACCACATACGAAAGTGACCGAGGTCGGATTTGAAGTATTTTTAGTTTTATGTGACTGTTCCTGTTCCGACCATCAAGTTAATGCCTCACTCGAGTCGGAAAAACACAAAAAAATCGAATTCGTGCATTAAGACCTGCGGTATGAACCTAGCTTAAGACTTTTGGGAGTCCAGAGCGAGACAAGACCAAAACTTAATTAATTCTAGACAGAGTGCTGCCCGAGACCAGAAATCACTTTGGGAGTCGAGACAAGATCAAAACCAAGATGATCCATGACAAAGCTGAGACCAAGACCTTCAAAACACCACTTTTCCTTATCTCGATCCATCCAAATTTCATACTCTTTCAGCCTTAGAATATTTCTCCCTTTAGTTCATTTCCAGTAGCTTCAGCAAAACTGACTTTCAATAGCAGAGCTGAAAAACACAACACTAACATATACCTGAAAAATCCAAGTATTTATACTTTCGTACCCCCCTCTAAAGCTGTTTTTTTTCCCAGGGCGTTGACCTTCATCTGAAGCGCTGCGCTGTTCTCATTTCTGCCCTCTTCTCCCTTCCAAGACGAGGAATGATGGCGGCCTGCCGGTGCTTTTATTTACTGTCATTGCGCAGTGTGCCTGCAAGCCTTTGTGTACCAATTTAACAGTCAGAGTGTGGCTGAGATAGCATTACAGGCTCCATTAACCCATTGGCGCCTAATTACATGATGAGGGCAAAGATCATGTGACACCCGTCGGAGCGGAACGCCATTCACGAGCTTGGATGTGGCGCTTAGTTTGCCTGCAGTGGTAGTGGTGGTATTTGATTTTGTTATTAATAGAAATATTTATTCATTACATTTTATCTTGCACATTAAGAAGCAAAACACACGGTTTGCTTGTTTGAAATATTAACTTACTGCCTGCATTGGATCGCACTAGGAAGCTAATGAGTTAATCCTAAATATTTTAAATGGTAGTCTATGTTTTTATCCGGTTCGAGTTCAGTTTCGAAATTTTCCGGTCTTTATAGAAACAATACTTTCTTCTAGTCTTTTTGTACTGTGTGATAAAGTATTCTCACGACTTACGGAACTGAGTTTATCCTTTGCCGTTTATGAACATGAAATACCATTGATCTGTTCTACTAATGTGTTCTAAAGATGAGTCTCGGTCAGTTGTTTTATCCATCAATAGCTCTCCCGTTTCCGACAAATATATCGCAGAGTCACTTAAGCGCCGCCATCCAATTGCATCGTTTAGCTGAGCGCTAAAAGCCCCTCATTTCCTGCGTTGGTATCCCCTCTGAGCGGCCATTACCTTGCGACTCTGCGGTCACGTGACTCACCTCTGAAGACACGAGACGCTGGTACATCGACATCTTGTGACAATGGCCGAAAGGCATTTGAGACGCACGATTAAGAGCAGCTACTTTCATGGAGATTTGCATTCGTGAGGGGCGGGATGAAGGAGCTAATTATCCTTCCCCTTCACGGACCTTGGATTCCTCCCTTGTGTCATCCATGGCGTTTCATCGGTTCAACTAGCTAACATGGACTTTGTGGCTGTTCTCATGCAAAGCAGGATACAAACAGAATGTTGCTAGCATGTAAAAACATGAAGTTCCATGAAATACAAATGTAAAAATGAAATACATTGCACTATAGTTGGGTACCGAAACCCGGTTTCAATTCCGTACCAGTTCTGAAGCAACTGGTGGTTAGCAGACTGCATAAAAATGAACATTTTGGTGCCTGAGCAGACCTCTCTCTGATTGCTTGCTTGATTTCGTAGTGCTATGTTGCCCCCACGGTGGTACTTATCAGTACTTCCAAAATTTTGGGTTGTCCCGCCCAATCCGGACTGTTGGCAACCCTACTGCTAGTGGAGCTTTCGTTTAGCTAATCCCAGATGTGTAGATGTAATCACACGGCATCTTCAATTCATAAATTACGCAGTCATTGCTAATAAGACGAGGTAAGTTCGACATCTATTAGCCAGGGATGTCCCCAATCCAACCACATAACTGGAAAACAGGCCCGATTTCCATATGTTAGAAATGATCACTCTTGCAAGATGCTATCTTACCGTTAGCTTCCCACGACAACTAGCATAACGTTCCCCTAACTGCAGTGTTGATTGCCACTTCTGCCATTTCCGGTTTTGTTGTAAAGTTGCATTATGCAAAAAAAAAAAAAAAAAAAAGTTTTCTTTTGACAATATCTTTGTAGTACCCGATTCCCATCATCCCAAAATGACGTGATCGGTCCTGATTTCTGTACACGTGATTGGATCGGGGACATCCCTAAACACAGAGACGGGTAGTAACACGTTACATTTATTCAGTTACATTTACTTAGCGATTTGAGAAAAATGTACTTCTAGGAGTAGTTTTAGTAAGCCATAATTTTACTTGAGTAGGTTTGTGAGGAAGAAAAGCTACTCTTACTCTGCTATTTTAGGTTACACATCCATCCATCCATCCATACATAACCGCTTATCCGGAGTCGGGTCGCGGGGGTTGCAGTTTCAACAGGAATCCCCAAACTTCCCTTTCCCTGGCCACATCAACTAGTTCTGACTGGGGGATCCCGAGGTGCTCCCAAGCCAGTTTCGAGATATAATCCCTCCATCTGGTTCTTGGCCTGCCCCGAGGTCCCCTCCCAGCTGGACGTGTCAGAAGTACCTCCCTAGGGAGGCGCCCTGGTGGCATTGCACCAGATGCCCGAACCACATCAACCGACTCCTTTCTACGTGAAGCAGCAGCGCCTCGACTCTGAGCGTCTCGCGGTCCCAGGTGAAGGGCCAGACAAAGTATGGTTCACCAAACCCCATGATAAATAGAGGAGAGAAAAAGGAGACCCTGCCTGGAGGAATCCCGGGGCCCATGTCTGGAGCCAGGCCTGGATGGATGGCCCGTCAGCGAACGCCTGGTGGAAGGGTCTGCCACGGGGCCCGGCCGGGCTCAGCCCGAAGAGGCAATGTGGCTTTTCCTCACCCCTATGGGCCCACCACTCGCAGGGTGGACCGATGGAGTAGGGTGCGCTGCCAATTGGGTGGCAGTGAAGGCAGGGGGTCTAGATGGACCAGAGTTAGGCGGCAGAAGCTGGCTTTGGGCTACACTATTCGTTACATTTTTCCTCTTTATTCTACATCCAGCATTAGATTTTACTTTTATTTTGCCAGAGGCGCCAACAGTGGCTCAACCAGTTTCACCAATGAAATGTCTCAACAATAATCACCTGACTTCATTATACAAATCAGACTCAAGCTTGCCGTTCTTATGATCACGTCGGCCTGTTCAATCATGTGGCGTCTCTAAAGCACCGTAAAGAATTAAGTATTTGACATTGAGCGCCGCTGTCAACATGACTCGAAAGAAAAGATTTTAATTTCTCTCCCAGTTTGGCACCGATTGAACACGGAAAACCGAAGACACAGTATGAACCTTTTAGTTTCACAAGAAGAAATATGTTTTCCACCACTGGAGGGCCCTGATGCTCTTCGGACGATAATGCTTAATTTCTGTAGATTTTTAACTCTCGCCAGCTTTTTTTTTAATTTTTTTTTTTTTTTTGTATTTCTTTGGTTTAATGTGGTTATGTAATATGTTATAGTACAGGATAATAATAACAGTTCATATACATAACTTTGTGCCGAGAAAAAAAATACCATTGTTTAAAGAAAAAAAAAAAAACATCAAACATTGTAAGCAGTTACTCACAGTGTTACTCATGCCTTCTTCTCACCAAATACTTTTTTTTTTTCATATTTTGAATTATTTTTCAAAAAAAAAAAAAAAGGACAAGAACTGAAAATTCAAAACATGATGACCACAAGGAGGTCATATATTACAACCCAATTAAGTTAAAAAAATAAAATAAAATAAAATAATAATAATAATAATAAAAGTAAATAAAATCAAGAAAAAAAATACTAAAAAATAATCTTATACACATTCACACACACATTCACACAGCTTGCAAAGACAAAAATGAAAAATACTTCATTATATAGAAGACGTAATTACATTCTGAGATCTCAGACTGTTGATACAATGTACATGTATTTGTCCCATAGTTTTTCAAATTCTTTTTGTTTTCCTTGAGCGATGTAGGTCAGTCTTTCCATTCCTATGTTTTCCGAAAGTTCCTTAATCCATTGTTTTAGCGAGGGAGGTTCCATGTTCTTCCAGTTTAAGGCAACCACTCTTAAGGCACCAAATACTTTTTACTTGTACTTGAGTACATTTTTTTGGATGGCTACCTCTACTCTTACTTGAGTAATATTTTGAAGTAACACTACTCTTAATTGAGTAAAATGTTTGGCTACTCTACCCACTTCTGCCTCAACATGAGCCTTATGTAGCACATTTGCATGATGAATATTTCGTTTGTTTACATTTACAGTTAACTCATTTGCACATGTCTGTATTTTCGTCAGTAGCAAAGCTAATGCTAATGCTAGCTCAAAGAATTCCAACAACGTATCAAACAGGAAAACAGGAAGTAACAAGAAAATAAAGAGGACGCACTCATTGCTAATAAAAGATTCAACCCTGCTAACCCCAACTGAACACTTATTGACATGTTCATTCACTTTGTTAGTTGATATTAACAAAAACATTTCACACAAAAACAGCCGTTGCAGCATTTTTGCAGCAAACGCGGCCATTTATAGCGGAGTCGTTGTCGCACGCGCGCTCTTCGTCGATGTCGACATGAATACACATGAGAGCGAGCTGGCACGTATTGACTGTATATTAAGAGAGTGCCTGCGGCTATGTTGATGTTTGCATAATTAATGTACATTCACTCCGCACGGCTTCATATCTACCGTGCAGCTTGGTGCGGGAAGATATGTGTCAGCCACAATGTTAGGTGTATTCTCACATTCAAGTAAGTGGACATTATGTTTGAACTACGCTTGATAGTAAAAAGACTGTAAACATTTTTCATGTAGAGCTAAAGTGAAATACCTTTTACACATTACATTGATTAAAATTTGACACCTACCTTGCCCTGTCATACAGTAGTGTTTTCCTATCCCCCCTTTTGTATGAAAAATTGACGTTTGTGGCAGTGAATAAGTTAACAAGTTATCTTAATGCGTCATAAGTTAACTCATTTACCCTATTTGGGCACTTTCTGCTTACTTTGGGGGAATACCCAGGTCACTTCCTATTACCGTAAATTTTGGACTATAAACCTCTACTTTTTTCCCCTCATTTTGAATCCTGTGGCTAATAGTCCAATGCGGCTTATTTGTTGATATTATTAGGCTTAATAGGTAACACTTTCTTTGACAGTGGTGTCTTAAGACCAGTGTTGGGAATAACGCCGTTATAAATAACGCCGTTATTTTTTTCAGTAACGGGTTAATCTAACTAATTATTTTTTCCGCCGTTACCGTTACTGTTTTCCGAAATTTCCATGTTCGCGGTGAATCAGTAACAGGCACACTTTTGCTCAATAGACAATGTTTATTGATTAGAAAATGCAGAATAAATTAGATTTATTGATTACAATCCCACAAGAGCAAGCAAACAGATATCAAAAACAAGCAAACAAATGGTAATGTGATGCTAGATTTGAGTTTGTCAACCCCAGAATCCCCACGCTACGTTACAGCACAACCAAGTGTCCCCTAGCAATGAAAATCGCTTACCGTGACAAACGAGTGGGAAGCCAACAAGACTCCAGTAAAGCAGCAAAGGGGCAAAGCCAGGCGATCCGTACGTGACCCCTGGCGGACTTCACGGGTCGCCCGGAAGTGTTCGGTTGCCGCTTTACTGGAGTCTTGTTGGCTTCCCACTCGTTTGTCACGGTAAGCGATTTTCATTGCTAAGGGACAACTAGTTGTGCTGTAACGTAACGCGGGGATCTTGAGATTGACAAACTCAAATCCAGCATCACGTTACCATTTGTCTGCTTGTTTTTGATATCTGTTTGCTTGCTTTTGTGGGAGTGTAATCAATAAATCTCTTTTATTCTGCATTTTCTAATAAATAAACATCGTCTATTGAGCAAAAGTGTGGCTATTACTGATTCACCGCGAACTTGGAAATTTCGGAAAACAGTTATTGACGGTCAAAAGCGATGCGTTACTTACTTTGAATAAATTGAAGAAACTACCAGCCGTAGCGAGTCTACTCTTCTCTGTTTATTTGTCATCCAAGACTTGGGGTGCGTTCAGGTTCGAGAATAGCGCACGTGTTTTGTTTTGTGCTTTTTCTTAGCAAAGATATACCACAAAGGACGTGCTGGCACTTTTTAATTGCACATATAACTTCAACATTAACATAAGTGTACGGCTCTCGGCAGGCCGCGTCTCTAACTCACTCCCGCATCATGTGAGCAAAACAATATTGGCGCCGTGTGCACTTTAAGGTGCCTCGGATAATCCTGTATCAGAATATTACAGCACGTAATTCTTATGACTCCTGGCTGTTTGTCCCTGCTCATTCAATTAGACAATGCTTTCCAAAGCTTGCTAACGTTTCTGTTTTTGCTACACCTGAATGCTAGCCTCGTTCCCATCCCCCACTGTAAGCCAGCAAGAATGCTGCTTCCATCTTGAGGACGGCAGATGCTTTTAGGCTGACGGGAGGAGTGGGGGGATGAGGCTACCTGAATGCACTACCTGGATAGATGCGATGTAAGTGATTGTGATTGGCTGAGAGTCATGTGTCATGGTAAGCCAATCAGAGCCGGTGTTTTCACACACAAACCGGAACAGCGTGTGCGGCAAACACACACACACCCAAAACAGATGCAGAGGGATATAATGGCAGAGCATTTAGAGCAAAATTTGTCCTTTACAAGGTGGAGATATAAACACTATTTCAAGTCAAAATACTTGAAGTACAGTAGGCTATGTCTACTTGACCAGTTGTCTCAGGTTGTGAGAATTAGATTTAATTGATTAAACTCACTTTATATTTTTTACTGCTGATTGTTATTTTATCATATTGTTTACTGTTTATTTTTGTTGCACTTCAAGTGTGGGATAAATCTGTTGCTGGTGAGGTGTAATAAATATTACAAGGTTCTATACCACAACTACTTGTCTGTTCTTCTCTATTCAACTGACTCGAATACTGCTCAGAACATGTCAAATTCTTTGACATTCCGCAACTTCTTTTTAAAGTAATGGAAATAATTATTTTTCCTGGTACCTAGTTACTTTTACTATAGAGTAATTCAGTAACTAACACAGTTACTTTTTGGAAGAAGTAGTGAGTAACTATAATTAATTACTTTTTTAAAGTAACATGCCCAACACTGCTTAAGACCGTCATAAATATGACATGACACTATCATGGGCATTAATGACATTATGAACTATGTCACTAACTCCATTTATGTCCAGCTTGGATCTTTACATCCATTCAAAAGTGAGATAATTTGCCGGATGACACAAAATGACATGTCATAAGCATTCATTAATGCTCATGGTAGTTTCATGTCATAATTATGAAGTCTTATGAGAGTGTTATGGCGCCACTCTCAAAGTGTTACCACATAGCATAACTAGCAATTAATGAAACAACTGCAACAGTAACTGAAGAAATAATTAGCACAGAACATGAATTTTCATTGTTACTTACATCTGTAACGCTGTAATGCATGTTAGGAGGCATGTTGGATGACAACAGTGTTGACAGCAGGTGGCAGCAGGGGAGCAGTGACGGCCAAATGATGCTTCTTGAAGCAACAAAGCTTCTCAGCCAATTGGATCAAAGCTTCATGATGCTTCATTTGATCTTATGACAGTCCTATGATGCCGCTGTCAAATACAGTGGTACCTCTACATATCAAGTTAATTGGTTTCAGGACCTTGTTTGTAAGTCGAAATGGTCGCATGTCGAGCAGGATTTTACCAGAGGAATACATTATAATTCCATTACTTCGTTCCACAGCCCAAAAACCTACACTAAATCCTTAATAAATACTGCTGGTACTATTACAAATGGCAATTAAACATTGCAAAACAAATAAATTATAAATAAAAATCGCAATAATATAATAATAATAATAATTAGGGTTGTTCCGATCATGTTTTTTTGCTCCCGATCCGATCCCGATCATTTTAGTTTGATTATCTGCCGATCCCGATATTTCCCGATCCGATTGCTTTTTTTTTTGCTCCCGATTCAATTCCAATCATTCCCGATCATATACATTTTGGCAATGCATTAAGAAAAAAATGAATAAAACTCAGACGAATATATACATTCAACATACAGTACATAAGTACTGTATTTATTTATTATGACAATAAATCCTCAAGATGGCATTTACATTATTAACACTCTTTCTGTGAGAGGGATCCACGGATAGAAAGACTTGTAATTCTTAAAGGATGAATGTGACTTTGTATATTGTGACTAAATATTGCCATCTAGTGTATTTGTTGAGCTTTCAGTAAATGATACTGTAACCATTTAACTTCTGCCCAAATGAATGATGGGAAGTGCAACCATGACTGTGCGTCGTGGTACCAATTGATATATCTTCTCTGTGTTGAGAAATAACATAGGGTGCTAAGAAAAAGATCAATTACTACCTTTCTTCCCCACATTGCTTCCCACAATTATTCTAATCATTGGGAGAGGGATTGTAAGGCTTTAGCCATTAAAAAAAAAGCTCCATAGGCTGCCAAAATTCACTCTACTCATTTTATGCTGCCTTTTAGCTCTATATACTGTATGGGTAAAACGGCGCCATTATAGATTGAACGCGACAATGCGTGAGTGGGTCGTGCAGCGCATGCGTTAATTGCGTTAAATATTGTAACGTGATAAATGTAAAAAATATTAATTCTCGCCGTTAACGCGAAAAATTTGATAACCCTACCTTAAGCTTAAACTAAAGACTCTGAAAGAGTGTAACACATTATGTCTGTAACGTTAAATACAATTAGAAAACGATTTAATTGAAAAATATAGATATAATAAAAAAAGGCATGTCCGATATTTTTTTGCCGATTCCGATACTTTGAAAATGACATGATCAGATGCCGATCGATCGGGACATCTCTAATAATAATAATAATCATCATCATTAATAATTATTCCTGTAAATACTGTAACGAATCGGATTCTAATGTGGCGGACACTTTTTGCTGTACCTGAACGCACCGCGGGGCTGACGTCACAGTGAGATCGGTGCGGTAGAGATAATGCTTTCGTTTTCTTGAGAGAGCACAGTCAACTGCGAAGGACAATGGACGTTTTGTGTTGGATAAGTTCCTAAATAAATGATAAAAACGTGACGAAGCTGGCGATTTCTTTAGCGATGTTACCACAACAATGATTGTCACCTTAACTTATAAAGACTGGCGAATGGTGGTCAGAAGAGGACCGTGGAGCTATATTATTGAGCCAGTTCATGGATGCGCACTCCACGCTCTTATTTTTCTATAATTTGCATCTTCATTTCAAAGGTAAGCATCAATTTTTTCCTTGTTCCTTCACCAACTGTACCAACTTTTTTGAAACCTGTGTTGATTTCTCGCACAAGAAAATCCACCGTGTGTTCTTTTGCGGTGCTGTCATGTCGTCGTATTTCGAGCATGTCGTCGCGAGCATGTCGTCGGATAGAGAAAACAAATGGCGAGTCAAATTTTATGTCGGATGTCGAAAAGATCGTGTGTCGAAGCGATCGTATATCGAGGTACCACTGTATAGTGTTACCAGTTAATATCTTTTGGTTTAAATACCCCATAATACAATGAAGACAGCTGCGGCTTATAGTCCAGTCCAGTGTGGCTTATGTATGAACAAATGCAATTTTCGTGTCAAATTTGGTAGGTGGCGGCATATAGTCAGGTGCGCCTTTTAGTCTGAAAATTACGGTTATTTCGGAGCATTTTTAGGCATTTTTAACTTGTTAACTCATTGACTGCCATTGACGATGCTAGACGTCCAATCCCTTTGACCGGGAGGGGTGAATAACATTCATACGTATAAATGATATATCCGTTACATATGCAGCCCTGTATCCACCTCATCTAACACAACATAACCAGCACTGCAGTTTTGAAAATGGCTGAGCAAAATCTCAACTTTTTAAGTACACTTCAAAAGCACTGCCATTAGAGTGGTTCAAGGTCCCCTTTTTATCATCCCTGTATGGTGAGCACAAAAACATGCGATGCGATGTGATCTGCACCGCGGCGGACAGAAGGAGGAAGTAGAGGGTCATCGACACATTACAAAAAAAAAAAAAAAGAAAAAAATAGTCTCGTCTGGAGGATGCATTCACAGGGCACCGCCTACGCACATTGGAATACTTGTTCAAAAAACAGACTGGTTGGTGTCACCACCGACAAACCTACAATCTCCAATTCCATCTTCGAGGCTACATTTTGGACAACAAAAATCTACTGGAATTGAGTCCAAATGAGAGAGGACAAGGATGACTGGAAAAAAACTGATGCCTGGACGGTTGTACAATGTTAAACCATTGGTGTCAAACTGGCAGCCCGCGGGCTATATTTGGCTCACCACATAATTTTGTGTTGCTCACGTAAATCACATGTATTGACCGCATGTTTTTCACTACACTTTTATTTATATAAAATTTCCGATGTCCAGAAATTGGAGAATAAACCACATTCAATCGCCCCTCCCAATCTAAATGGACTGGACGTCTAGCAGTGTTTTTAACTCATTTGCTCCCAAGAACGTATAAATACGTTCTATTTTTAATTGTTTCAGTGTCCCAAAGACGTATTTATACATCTTTTACGTTTTTTTTCGTAAGAGACATCTCTGGGTTCTGACTCAACTGAGCTCCAAAGCACAAAGCTGAAAATCCATTTTGAAAGCAATAAAATTGGCCACTGGAGGGTAGTAGCGCATTTGGTAAGACCCGCAACTCGATTCAATGGCAACGAACAGCCGGGCCGCACGGTCGCAGCGCCGGTGGAAGGATGCCAGGCGGCGGACGACCGAGCAGAACAACCGGGACCACCAGTGCAGCGGAAGATGCCGTTGAGTCCCTGCTGCTCGCGGAGCAGACCCCGCAGAGACTCAATTAAATCCTTTATGAGACAGGCGGCGATGAGGGAAAAGTTTACCCGGCTGTTGCGGCGGCAACAGCGTCATCTCTCAGTTAGTTATGTGTAAATAAATTGTTACTTTGCTAACAAAAGCTCTATTTGTCTTGTTGTTTATGTTATTTTGTGGAAAGAAAACATTATTCAGATGTTTGGGATGTAACTAAAGCAAAAAATAGCTGTGTTAAAGTCAATGTTTTAAATGTGTGCTGTCACAAAAAGCTCAATTTCAGTTTTTTTCATCAGAAATTGGAAAATTGCTCAAACTAAGCTATTTTCTAATGCTGATTTCTAAAGAATGGAAAAAGATACAAACTTTTTTTCCTGCTGTAAGAGTCTAATCTTTCTTTTGGTGGGTCCCATGTTTATATAGCAATAGAACAGAATTTTCTGTGGGGCTTGCAAAATCAGTCAAAATGCAGTTAAACGGCCAGGAGCGAAGGGCCTTGCTCCGGTGAAAATGGCTGGGAGTGAATGAGTTAATATCAGTTCACTTCCCGTTGATTTGGGGATATTTCGGGGACACGTCCTGTTGCATGGCTGTCAATGGGCTATAATGGTAAGTTTTTGGTATAAAAAAAAAAAAAAAAAAAAAAATCACAATCCACTAAGGTTTTTCTGCCATTGAAAATGAATAAGAAATTTGGACAAACATGGCTGTCAATGGCATTGACTTACATCGGCCCCAATAGAATGTCAATGGGCTGTAATGGTAAGCGGTGAAAAACCACAACCACATATGTTTTCCTGCCATTGAAATTGAAGGGCAAATGTGTCATTAGAAATGAATGGAATGACCTACATGGCCAAAAGTGGCATCCCATTAGAAATGAATGCGCAAATTTTTTGCAACTTTTATGTCCCTTACCTTCCTGGAGTTTTCAAAATGTAAATTGTGTGATTTGGTCAAGAATTATAAGACAAGTAGCGTTTTGAAAAACAAAAATGTCCAAAAACCCCGCATATACGGGCGAACGGAAAATTTCATTCGAAAAATTCCCTGCGTCGCACAAAAATTCTGGTTATTTTAATATTCAAAAGGTGACGGTCGGTCAAACGGTTTGAGCTGTGCGGCGCGCCGAGTAGATGCCATTACAAAAAAAATAAATTTAGGTAAAGATAGAAGAGGGAAGAGAATCAAGCCTCACCTTTATATTGAAAAACATATCTATATATATTAGGGGTTGTGACAGCACACACAAGTCACAGTTCAGTACAACAGGAAAAAGGCTTTTTTCACACAGCATTTGAAAGTTTGTATACCATTCCTCTCTTATATAGGTGAAATTTTTAAAAATGTTAAAAGGGTAACCTATATTTTTGTTGGAATGAAAAAGACAGTTCAATTAATTCAGTTACTATAAACATTTTTAATGCGAAAGATGTTATAGAATGGATCATGTAATAACATGTAGAACATGAAAAGTAACGTCTATTACTTTTCCGAGTGATACCATATTGGCCCGAATATAAGGCGGCCCTGATTATAAGACGATCCCCTTTTTTTTTTTTTTCAAAACTCAAGTTTGAAAAAAGACTTTTTGAACACCAAATTAATTTTTATACAGAAAATAATTACAGTACATCTGAAACAAATCATTATAACAATATATTTGAGAGAAGAAGCATGTTATTTTGCCTCATTCAAATCTTAATATCTGAACGTTAAAATATGTAAAGTGCAATCACATTCGTAAATGAATGGCTTCTGGTTTTTGAAATGTAAATAAACCAATCTATTGTGATAAAACAACAAAATTGCATTAACTGCATTAACCATCAAAGTGAAGTCTAACTGTAGTCTTGAAGCAAATCTGAATGACGAAAAACATTGCAATAAAATAATGCAAACTGGTTAAACTTGAGAGTAGCTGAGATCTGTCATGACAGAACATTACTCCTCAAGTTCAGCATTTGCTTCAATGATATCTGGCGCCATCTAGCGTCGTGAATGGGTATAATGTCTAGACCGCGAATATAAGACGACCCCCACTTTTTCAGTCTTATTTCAATGCAAAAAACACCGTCTTATATTCGGGCCAATACGGTAATTGCTAGAGATGTCCCGATCGATCGGGTCCGATCACGTCATTTTCAAAATATTGGAATCGGCAAAAAAATATCGGCCATGCTTTTTTTAATAAATACATTAATTAAATAATTTTTCTAATTGTATTTAACGTCACAGATATAATATGTTACACTCATCCAAAATCTTTAGTTT
The DNA here is from genome assembly GCF_030265065.1 of Corythoichthys intestinalis. Lineage (NCBI taxonomy): Eukaryota > Metazoa > Chordata > Actinopteri > Syngnathiformes > Syngnathidae > Corythoichthys > Corythoichthys intestinalis. Next base: position 10,479,823 of record NC_080414.1, read on the forward strand.
AGGCTTAAGGTAGGGTTATCAAATTTATCCCGATAACGGCGGTTATTAAGTTTTTTAAAAATGTGTCACGTTAAAATATTTAACGCAATTAATGCATGCGCTGCATGATCCTCTCACTCATTGTCGCGCTCAATCTGTAATGACGCCGTTTTACCTATATAGAGGGATAAAAGGCAGCACAAAATGAGTAGAGTGAACTTTGGCAGCCTTTGGAGCCTTTTATTAATTGGCTAAAGCCTTGCAATCTGGCAATTGAATATTGTCTTAACACCTTATGTTATTTCCCAACGCAGAGAAGATATAGCAATTAGTAGCACGTTGCAGAGTAATGGTTCCACTTCCCATCATGCATTTGGGATGGCCACAGTATCATTTACTGACACCTCAACAAGTACACTAGATGGCAATATTTAGTCACAATATACAAAGTCACAAGTCTTTCTATCGGTGGATCCCTCTCACAGAAAGAATGTTAATAATGTAAATGTCATCTTGAGGATTTATTGTCATAATAAACAAATACAGTACTTATGTACCGTATGTTGAATGTATATATTCGTCCGAGTTTTATTCATTTTTTTCTTAATGCATTGCCAAAATGTATATGATCGGAAAGAAAATTATCGGGAATGATTGGAATTGAATCGGGAGCAAAAAAAAAAAAGCAATCAGATTGGGAAATATCGGGATCGGCAGATACTCAAACTAAAACTATCGGGATCGGATCGGGGAGCCAAAAAACATGATCGGAACAACCCTAGTATTTACTCTTACGTTGAGGTAACTGAGTTACTAACTCAACTACTTTTTGTATTTTGTAACTGTAATGAATTACTTTTTTAAAGTAAGATTAACAACACTGACGTCCAGTGCCGCCAATGGCGTTGACAGACAAAAATGAGTTTGACACCCCTGTATTAGACTACATAAAGTTTCTACCTCAAAATCAAGATGTTCAATTCCAATGTGTATTTTTCTCAGGGTACACCAGCTTCCTCGCGCATTCCAAAAACAAGCTTGTTAGCTCCTTTCAAGACTCCAAATTGCCCGTAGGTTTGAATTTGAGTGCGGATGGTTCTTTGTCTGTCTTCCCTGGGAATGTACCCAGCTCAAAAATCTGCCGGAATAGACTCCAACTCTTTCTAATGTGTACAAACAGTATAGAAAATGGATGGGTGGGAGGTTTGTGCACTACAGTGGTAAAGAAGAGTGCACTTTTTGAACATTGGGAAGACGTGCGTTGAAATGCGAGCGATTCCACTGCGAGGCGATGAACCGCCGGACCGAAAAGAGCACCTCTTTTGTCGGCCGGCGCTAAAGAACAAAAGAAGTATGAAAAATAAATGCGTTTGCCACACGATGCGTGCGAGGGGCGACCGTCTCTGAGGTACTGGCGAGCTTTTCTTGGACTTCCTCGCTTTGGTGGAGTGCTTTGCAAAAGGTCTTCCCGCTAGGGACGCCATAACGGTGAGAGGAGTGGCCGGCTAATTATATCCCGCATCAATTTTCGGCTGTAAAACTAAATGGAAGCACCGAGAACCACGTGAGTAAATGAATTCAGTTGAGTCAGACTTACTGGAAGTTGCTAAGTTTAGGACTTTCCGGGATAAAATAATAGAATGCAGCTTCTGTCAAAATGAGATAAGAGCTGATTGCCCCGCTTACTTGTCCCACTCTCTTTGACCCCGCCTCTTTAATTGAAGTGGCGTGAACTTAACCTCGACCTAGGATGTACCGGACGTCGTGTCTTTGTTCTATCTGGTTCTAACCGGTTCTTTTTTTAGGCATTTCTAGGCATGTGTGTTCTCTCTGAAAGTAGCGAGTAGTGCTGCAATGATTAATCGATTAACTCAAGTAATTCGATTAAGTAAAAAAGCTTCAAATCAAATTTTGCTGCTTCAAGTAATTGTTTCATTAGAGTGGCGTTGTTATGGTTTGTTTTAAAAGTGTTTGCATTTAGTTTTGTTGATTACCGTGGATGCACTGCCCTCTAGTGACAACAGTGAATATGAAATAACTCACTGAACATGGCTCAATCCAGCTGCACCCGGTTAAGACCAACATAAGTTTTTGTATGTTTTTAAAAAAAAAAAAATTATCATGCATTTGTATTTTAGTCTATAGGTATATTTATCCGTTTGACAGATTTGTTAAGAGCATTGTAAAAAAAAAAAATTTTTTTCTATATTAGCATTTTATAGCATTCAAGCTAGAGGACTTTTGCTATGCAAGTTAGCCAATTTTTCTCTTGTACTGAAATCCTCATTAATTTTTTAAAACCATTTGAGGCTAAGATCATGTATTTTAACTTATCTTTAAATAAAAGAGCAATTTTGCATTGTTTGAAGTAACACTTGGGACTTAATGCTCTTAGCAAGCCTTTGTTATACATCTCCTAATATTCATTCTGCAACACATTATATGTTCCTAATCCGATTACGCCATTATTCGAACTAAATAGTTGATAGATACATCGACTACTAAAATAATTGATAGCTGCAGCCCTATAGCGAAGACTTTGAAATGTGGGAAGATGTTTGCGGTCTGTGTTCTAACCGGTTCTAACCAGTTTTTAAAAGCGAAAAACAAAAATATTTTTAAGCCTACTTTTCTTGGATTCATGTGTCACCCCCATTTGATCACAGCCCACAATTCGTTCGTTTCCATGGTTTCGTTTCCACCACTTATAGTTACTTCCTGTTTTAGTCTGGAGTCATACGCGCAAAGTGTTTTGGGACTGAGAGAGGCGTGAGGATGGCGGATACACATTCGAGCTGAGTGCAGCCACCTGTTGAGATGTGCGAGGGAATATTGATCTGTGTGCGTCCATGAATGTACGTGAGTCTTTTTCCTTCATTCTGGAGGGTTCCAGCGATGGGTTGGAGCCGCTACATGTGCGGCCGTTTCGTAGCTTTACCGTTGCAACGGCGAGTGCAACTACCTGTTGAGATGTGTGAGGGAATGTTGATCTGTGTGCGTCCATGAATGTACGTGAGTCTTATCCTTCATTTTGGAGGGTTCCAGCGATAGGTTGGAGTCGCTACATGCGCGGCCGTTTCGTAGCTTTGCTGTTGCAAAGATGAGTGGTCGTTGCGGCAGTCGGCGAGCAGTGTTTACATCAGATTTGTGTTGCACATTTACGCTATGAGGTGACGTGTTCGTTTCGCATCTTTGGGATGTGTCCTAAGTCCGATTGAGTGTAAATTGCTTAGTTGCCGCCACGTTTTGTGCCCAAATTGATCGCGTGTGTGTACGGTGTACTTCCGGGTTGTGTGCGCGTAATCGCGCCCACCTTTGTCTTTTTTGCACTGTGCAATTCATTTGTGTGTTGTTGATTATTGTGCAATCAATTTGCATTGCTTTACATTGGCACTGATACAATGTCAACCCTAACCCGAAGTTCCGAGTTTTTGACATTAAGCTTTAACTTCCAGTTAGTGGGGGTTAAATTAGTCGGTGGAGTTGATTTGTTTTGATTTGTTGATTTCAGGGCTCCGGAGTGGCTGAGCTAGTGCAAGTCAATGGTGGTTGAAATCAGCTCCATGGAATAATTAAACCCCAGCTAACTCAAAGATTAGGCGTTATGTGAAAAATTCTGATCTTCCCCTTTAAATTTAGTTATCGAAAAGTCAATTACATGCGATGACACTTTTCTGTTGTCATTCTCATGCTGAGGCAGCAAAGGGAGAAAAACTGTTAAAAAGTAACCGATAAATTACTTTTAAAGTAACTTAGTTACTTTGATAAAGTAATCAGTAAAGTAACTAGATTACTTTTTTGAGGCGTAATCAGTAATTACATTATTTTTTTCAAGCAATCTGTGACAACACTGCCCACATGTGGGGACATGTAAAATCAAGGGCAAAACTGTCCAATTAGGCAATTACCGTATTGGCCCGAATATAAGACCGCCCTGATTATAAGACGAACCACTCTTTTTCAAGACTCAAGTTTGAAAAAAGACTTTTTGAACACCAAATTAATTTTTATACAGAAAATAATTACAGTACATCCGAAACAAATGATTATAACAATATATTTGAGAGAAAAAGCATGTTATTTTGCCTCCTTCAAATCTTAATATCTGAACATTAAAATACGTAAAGTGCAATCACATTCGTAAATGAATGGCTTCTGGTTTTTGAAATGTAAATAAACCAATCTATTGTTATAATACAACAAAATTGCAATAACTGCATTAACCATCAAAGTGAAGTCTAACTGAAGTCTTGAAACAAATCTGAATAAGGAAAAACATTGCAATAAAATAATGTGAACTGGTTAAACTTGAGAGTAGCTGAGATCTGTCATGACAGAACATTACTCCTCAAGTTCAGCATTCGCTTCAATGATATCTGGCGCCATCTAGCGTCGTGAATGGGTATAATGTCGAGACCCCAGAATATAAGACGACTCCCACTTTTTCAGTCTTATTTCAATGCAAAAAACACCGTCTTATATTCCGGCCAATACGGGATTTAACTCGGTTCTCGAGTTGCTGCTACTTACCCACGTCGGACATTTCGGGCACGGTGGCGACAAAGGGTCCGTCCGGAAACTGCGGCGCGTTGTCGTTGATGTCCTGGACTTTGATGATGAATTCCGACTTTGGTTCCAGCGCCTCCTCTGTATGGCGGTCCAAAGCTTGCGCGTGCAGCACGTAGTGCGACTTCTTCTCACGATCGAGACTCCTAGTGGCGTGGATGTCTCCCGTAACCTCGTTAATCAGGAAGATGGTCCCCGCGCCCTCGCCGCTCAGAATGTAGCGCACCGTTCCGTCACCTTTGTCGGAGTTGGAGTGAAGCTGGAAGGAAAAAAAGAATTTCAACTCTCACAAAATGATTATCTTGCTTCTAAAATGTTATTGTTGGTAAAACCCCAACCTTGTGTTTGTAGTGCTACATGTACTCTGTGATTGACAACCGCTACAGAGTGTACACCACTGAAGGGATAGACTCCAAATAAACCAAGAGACAAACAGGGATAAAGAGGGTTTTGATGGTTTTGAAACACCAGATTACAAGTGATTCCTCGGATGGATCATTGGACCTCATCCAATTACAGTTCCTACGATCAATTTTCTTTTAAAGTCCTTCGCCGGCACTTTTTTACTGAAGCTGGTCGTATTGACCGAGATTGCTTTTAGCTAAGGACATCTACCCGGACTTGAGTTAATATTTATTGACACACTCTAGCAAAATCAATTGACTATACGATCGCCTGATATGAGAAGAATTGCCCCGAATTGTTCATTTAAAGTCCGCATGTCCTTATACGAGCGACGTGAGGACGTTTACTTATGAAACAGAGTAGCAGCTGTCACTGGGTTTACTACAAGAAGACAGATTTAAGAATAGATGCAGTTTTAAAATCTGACATGGACTTTCCTGCCTGAAGTACACGATTCCGAACAACATTTTGGTGAAGAAAAGCTTTTACGTGAGGGATTTGGATTAAGTTGGATTCGGTGGATACTTTGTTGATACCGAAAGGAATTGTCGGGCGAAGTCGGAATTTTCTTTTTGCAAGTGGAACAGAGCATATAGAAATCTTTCTTTTACACCAAGGGATTTCAAGCACAATGGTCATCCCGTTTAAGAATTTTAACTCATTTGGCTGCCATTGACGGTGCTAAATGTCAAATTCATTTTGACTGGGGAGATGTGAGTGAATGAACGAACAGTCAAAATACGATAGATATCCAAGAGGCATAGGCGGATTTACTATTCAGGTGAAGTAGACGATCGCCTTAGGCCCCCAACTAGTAGGGGGGCCCCAACCAGCTGCCCTTGCCCCAACGAGCAACGGCTTGGGCCACCGGAGCCAGCAGCACCCACAACAATTCGTCATGTATAATTATGTCAGCATACCAAAAAACAAATAACAAAACAAAAAACAAAGCTATTTGAATGCTGCATTTATATTATCTCTCCCCCCCACACACGCACTACAATGGACTGTTCCACGACGACGGACTGAATATCAGTTGATTAGCTTCGAAACATCGCTTAGCTCCGCTTAGCTGTCCGTTAGCTTCACTTAGCTCTCCCGCGGTTTTCACGCCACTAAGCTCGCTATTTTTACAGCTCACTTGCTAATTTGCACGTCGGCTATCGTTTATTTCGAACACATTAGCGAGCGTGCTCCCCATGAGAGCCAAAGTGCAGTGTGGGAGAAGTTGAGAACAGGCCTCTAATGCCTCTTTTAACTTTCTTCTTCTTCACACCGAACATAAAATACACAACAGCACACCCTGTGGCGAAACAATGTAGTACAGTTCCAATCAGTCATACAATAACATTCAACAGGTGGTTAACAGCAAAAGCACGTCATGTTCGTCATATAAATAATGATTTCTGGAGTTAATCCCACATACTTCAGAATTAATATTATAATACTGTATGTTGAGTAAATACTACATAATACAGATTCTACACTAAGAATAGCTTTCAAATGACACTCTTCATGACAAATATGATTGGCAAAGAATAATTATTAATTATTATACTACCATTATATATAGTAGTATATAGGGTTGTTCCGATCATGTTTTTTTGCTCCCGATCCGATCCCGATCGTTTTAGTTTGAGTATCTGCCGATCCCGATATTTCCCGATCCGACTGCTTTTTTTTCTCTCCCGATTCAATTCCAATCATTCCCGATAATTTTTCCCGATCATATACATTTTGGCAATGCATTAAGAAAAAAATGAATAAAACTCGGACGAATACATACATTCAACATACAGTACATAAGTACTGTATTTGTTTATTATGACAATAAATCTTCAAGATGGCATTTACATTATTAACATTCTTTCTGTGAGAGGGATCCACGGATAGAAAGGCTTGTGACTTTGTATATTGTGACTACATATTGCCATCTAGTGTATTTGTTGAGCTTTCAGTAAATGATACTGCAGCCATTCAACCCAAATGCATGATGGGAAGTGGAACCATGACTGTGCATAGTGCTACCAACTGATATATTATCTCTGCATTGGGAAATGACATAAAGTATTAAGACAAAGGTAAATTGCTACCTTGTTTCCCCAAATTGCTTCCCATGATATTTCTAATCATAGGGAGAGGGATTGTAAGTCTTTAGCCTATTAATGAAAGGCTCCAAAGGCTGCCAAAATTCACTCTACTCATATTACCCTGCCTTTTACCTCTCTATATAGGTAAAACAGCGCCATTACAGATTGAGCGTGACAATGCGTGAGTGGATTGTGCAACGCATGCATTAATTGCGTTAAATATTATAACGTGTTACATTTTCAAAAAAATTAATTACTGCCGTTATCGGGATAAATTTGATAACCCTACCTTAAGCCTAAACTAAAGACTCTGGATGAGTAACATATTATGTCTGTAACGTTAAATACAATTAGAAAACGATTTAATTAAAAAAAAAAAAAATTAGGGCTGTCAAAATCATCGCGTTAACGCGCGGTAATTAATATTTTTAATTAATCACGTTAAAATATTTGACGCAATTAACACACATGTCCCGCTCAGACAGTATTCTACCTTTTGGTAAGTTTTACATCAAGGCTTTTTGTGCTGTCTAACAGCGAACTCTTGTGGTCGCTTTGCAACATGGTTTATTGTTGTCTTGCCAGTTCAATATGGCTGCAGGACGTCTCGGGCTGACGACTACGTTGTAATGTTGTGCTTATATGATCCTTGGACAAGATTTGTCCGTAAGTATGGTTGTTGTAAATAATGTACATATTATGTTAGTAAGCGAAATGTTATATTTTTTGTATGAGACGCTTTTTGTTTATGTTTAGTGAACCTGTATAGCGTGCTAAGCTAACGTTGTTGCTAATGCAATGCTTGTGTACTTTTTTTTTTAGTTTTACGACGGTCTAAAGAGGACAATGGTTTGAGGCCATTTTATTAATAAATCAGATGAAAAAGAAAGAAGTCTGATTATAATGGCGTCGTTCACTAGCTGTCTAGCTTTGGAAAAAGTAGACGCTTCGGAGTGAGGACAGCATAGACAGATTTAAATGACAGTAGAGTGAAATGCCCACTACAGTCCTTATGTACCATATGTTGAATGTATATATCCATCTTGTGTCTTATCTTTCCATTCCAACAATTTATTTTACAGAATATATATATAATTTACAGAAAAATATGGCATATTTTATAAATGGTTTGAATTGCGATTAATTACGATTAATTAATTTTTAAGCTGTAATTAACTCGATTAAAAATTTTAATCGTTTGACAGCCCTAATATATATATATATATATATATATATATATATATATATATATATATATATATATATATATATATATATATATATATATATATATATATTTAAAAAAGGCATGGCCGATATTTTTTTTCCGATTCCGATACTTTGAAAATGACGTGATCGAACCCGATTGATCGCCATACATCTCTAGTAGTATACTATAATATTGCTAGAATTAAAAAAAAAAAAAAATTATTATTGTTTTCAATAATGTTGGAAAGGCAAAGTCAGTGTTCTGAATCTGTTTACTTTCTATGTTTTTGCACTAGTAAATGCTATCAGCATTTAACCTCATTGTTTATTTGTGATGAATTATTGTTATTTACATGATTATTTGTACTTTAATAAAGAATTTAAATGTTCAAAAATAGTTTTGTGAATTAATAAGCGTCAACAAAAATTTCATTGCTAAATTAGTAAAAAAAAAAAAAAAAGAAAATTATTAGATTAGTCCATTAATCGTAAAACTAGTCGGCTGACTAATCAGGAGAAAATTTGTCGTTTAGGACAGCCCTAGTGTACCGGAACATATTTCCTCCACACCCTTCTCACATTTTTAACCCCTGACCCATGAAGAGGGCCCCTGGATAGTCTGCCACTGCCAAGAGGATGGACAGGAAAGACAAGAGTATGACAGAGCAGAGTGTGTGCGCAATGGTCTTTGGTTACCTATCGACTCAACCATCAGTTGACATGTCAGCTCCCACAGACATTGCGCCACGCCTTCCCGTAGGGGGCCGACCCAGGCAGAACGTTGAGTTGGCTTTCACTGTGATAAACTCAAACACATGCTGCGTTCTAACCAAGGGCGTAGGTTTGCATAAGGACGATAGGGACATAACACCACCAACTTTTATGGATGCTCAAATTGTCCCCACCAACTTTTAAGCAACCTTATTTGCATTATATAATGAGTTCAGTTAAATAGGTAATGTAGATTGTCTTCCCTTAAGTTGTAAGGATCGAATTGACCCTACATTATGTTCAGACTTACATTTACCCATTTTCACTTGCTGAATGTGCTGGTCCATTTTTCCCCCCTTCAAACGCATGTGTGATTGGCTGATGACGAGAACCACCACATCCAAACAATCCCGACAGAAATACGTGTCGCCTCCTCCGCCCCCTTTGAAGAGGAGGGATATTTGGTTTTATTCGGCCAGCAGCCACTTCAAGTAATGTAAAAAGACGTCAATGTTGTGAAGTTGGGGAACACACCACTAATTTTGCAACTGAAAGTCCGGCCTGCATCAGAGTTAGCATAACATTAAACTGTGTGAACTTGCTAACCTGTAAAACTTGAGTAGAAAGCTGCTTAGAGACGTGCCTTCCTGTACTTTTTGTACTTTTGTTAATTCAACTGTGCATTTTGTGCATTTATTCCCTAATTAAAATGTATTTTCTACATTAAAAAATATATATATTTGCAGCAGATGTATTTTTTAAAACCTTCCCCCCCCAAAAAAAAACAAAAACACAACCACTGTAAATTTCCTTTATATGAAGCAAGCATTTTGAAAAATGACTTTCTCCCATGAAAATATTTACACAATTACACAATACCGTAACTTTTGCTTGAAATATTTACGTAAAATGAACGATAAAGGCCCATTTAAAAAAACATTTTCTTTGTTGCTTTTAAGCAAGAATCTAGACTGTTTTACGTTCATACCAATAGAAATCCTGCGATTTAAGCATTTATTTCCAACAATTTTCAACATAAAATGCTCATTGTTTCGTGACGACTCCCATGTTGGATTACACAATACCCTAACTTTGGCTTGAAATATTTAGATAAATGAACTATAACTGCCCGTTTTTTTTGCTTTTAACCAAGAATCTAGACTATTTCACGTTCATATCTATAGAAATTCCACGATTTAAGCATTTATTTACAAGAATTTTCAACTTAAAAAGCTCTCTGTTATGTGACAACGATTTTGTATCTCTATACAGTCGCGGAATTCAACCTAAATAAATTGGGATTTTATGTAGAAAAATGGCAATTTTGCTTTTGTTGAGTAAAATTAACATGATTCTGCATGCTTTCCTCAAGTGTTAAGTTTCTGATGGGAAAATTGAGTGATTTATTAGCTGTTGAAAACTTGACTTATTTAAAAAAAAAAATTAAAAAAAAAATTACCCTATATTGCCGAAGGTATCACATTTGTTACACCTAAAATTTCATGATTTTGAGACTAATTCAGAATTGTGACATTTCTTTTTGAAAAAAAAAAAAAATGATGGATGCAAGTCAACACATGCATCTGCAGGTTCCATGAAAAAAAAAAAAAACAGGATTTAGCAAGGGTTATATACACATATCTGAGCGCTTATTACACATGTTCATTTTGACTTTTCTTTTTACAAATTAAAAAAAAAGGTTTCATTAGGACCTTATTTTTCAAATTTTGGGATTCTCTGATGATTGCTTCATATTGCTGGCATTAAGGGGTTAAGTTGCTATTTTGGGCAAAAACTTATATGATATGTATTGCTATTGATCCTGAAAACATGGGTGATTATTTCTGCATTGGGTGATTTTTGTGTACAGTATGTAGCGTAAAATTTGAGAATTTTATAGCCACTTTTTTTATACTTGTATAAAAAATAATCAGGATTTTATTAGGGAATGACTTTGAATTTATATACTTGTATAAAAAATAATCAGGATTTTATTAGGGAACGACTTTGAATTTTCTGATTTCGTTGCTGATGGAAACTCATACGAGTATGCCTAAGGGAGGTGCCTGTTTTGGTTTTAGGTCATAGGCAGCTTTGGTTTTGAAAATATTTGAATTTTAAGTTTTTGAAACTAGGCCCCTCACGGATCTGCCCCGAGCCTCATGTCCCGTCAACTGACAGTGAAGTCTATGAGTTACGTTTGTCTGCAATATACGCCCAATCAATTTCAACTAGGAGGGGCTGGCAGTAACACACAGCGAACTGCTTCCCTCTGTCTTCTAAAACATTTAAATGTGCTAGCGTGAAGTCTCTTCGTTTTTTTTGTTTGCTTGGCGTCAACTTGGCGGCACCCCGCGCCGCCTTCTCGCTGAATTATTCCGCCGACGTCTAGCTCAGACGACACACTGCTTCGTACTCGACTCTCACGCTTGCCGAAGATCCACGGGGGAATTGTGTCGGGGAGCTTTTTAATGAGAAGTTGGCCACTAATTGACACCAAGAGGATTAGCACATTTATTTTCTAAACAGAGACTCTAATGGGGGTGGGCAAAGTATGGCCTGTTGGCCATGTGAGGCCCACGTTCTTCCATTTCTGAAAACAATAAAATACAGCTATGGTTGACATTTTAACTCATTCACTGTCATTGACAACAATAGACAGTGGTGGAATGTAGCGAAGTAAAAGTACGTCATTACTGTACTTAAGTACATTATTTTACGCATCTGTACTGAAGGGAATAGTTACCTTCCTCCCACACACCATATAACTGTTTGCATTACTCTAACACACTTAACATAATCAATCAGGGAATAGTATCATTTCTCATATGTACTGTAGGACTGTTTATACTACTCTAACACACCTAATATAAAATAAATAGCACTTACACCCTAGTTTAATGAAAAGAAGCAGAATAGATACACAAGCCATCTTATCACAGAAGCCCAATGTGTGCGTCATGAGCAAGATTGACGCACCAACTCTCGCAATCAGTTCTCCCGGCCTCTCCAACAGCAAAGAGCAGGGCACTCTGTCCTAAAACAAGCAGCATCGGCCGCCCAACCAGGATATAAAGTTGATAACGGGCGCTTGGGACGTCAAGACCGGCGTCGGTCGCTGTGGCAACCATGTCCCAGCCACAAAGGATGACGCACGAACGTAACCGCCCAAAACCGGCCACAGAGGGAGGATCCCAAAACAACACCCAGCCACACCTTCGGCCTGGCCCACTCCACCGCAGCTTTAAAAAAGACTGGACACTAAGATAACAAACGGTTCGCAACTCGGGATCATAGCTACATAGTCGTTGTTTTGACGACCGTGGATCCAGAATTGTCCCTTAGTCGTCTGTTTTTGCCTTGTTTTTTGACCATTGCCTACGAATAAATTGTCAACCTGTTTTCGGTGAGCCTTCTTCAAATTTTTGGAACATGGAGTCAGTACAAAGGTTTAACACAGGAAGGGAACGCGCGGAATATTGGCCCCCACAGGTTGGCTTATAGGAGCGTTCTCAGCGGAGCACCGTTTCCGTAACTTGGCCGGGGGGGGGGGGCAATTCCTTCAGTACTTTCTATGCAACTACTTTTCAAATTGTCCCCCATGTGACACGTTGCTTTGTTTTATTTTTTTTTTCTCATTGTTAAATGATAGTTTTGTTTTCATGCCTCCGGCGCAATCGATCAATCCCGTGCAATTGCAACTATACCATAATTGAGCACTAGAGGCAGCAACACTAGTACTAGCAAGACTAGGCGGGAGAACAAGATATTGACCAATGAAAACCAACAGTGAGACCAGTGCATCATATTTTTGTATTGGGAGAAAATACTTTTACTTACATACTTTTTTTACTTGTAGAGTAAATATTAAAGCAAGTGCTTTTGTATTTTTACTTGAGTATTTTTTTTCTTAGATACAGTGGTACCTCTACTTATGAACGTCTCTACATGCATAATTTTTAGGTTAAGACACACCTCAACGGTACAATATTGCCTCTTGTTAAGAAAAAAATTTCACAATAAGAAAACAAAAATACAGAATGATTGGTACTCGCAGCTCCCAGAGTTTACTGAACGTAACAGACCTATAGCTGCTCTGCCATTGGCTATTGCCGAGCATCCAATTTGCTAAGAGGGACCTCTACTGTATGTGTGTGTCCCAGTGTCCTCCTCATTTGCACCCTCGTGTTTGGACCGCTATACATGAGTGTATTATGTTTTATTCTTTACTCTATGCTTGTTTTTTTTTCTTTTTTCTTTTTTTTTTTTTTTTTACACATTATGCACAACTCAGATTTTATGTTTATTGTGCAATATCTAATTGAATCATGTGTTTGTCACTTGTTTTGCTGCATTTTTATGCATTATAAAAAATTTATGTCTGAATTTAGGGGGGCTTGAATTGGATTTGGGCATTTACATGGAAAACGTGTCAATTTACTTCCAGAACCAATTAATTTCTTAAGTAGAGGTACCACTGTACGCGTAGTTTTACTTAAGTGATTTTTTTGCCCCTGTATCTGGACTTTTACGTCAGTAAAAAAAAGTGAGTACTTCATCCACCACTAGCAATAGATGTCAAATTCATTGCACCTGGGAAGGCTGTGAATGCGCATGTTTCAGTGCCATTGACAGCGCTAGACGTCCAATCCGTTTTGAAAAATGGAACTTTACGTTATGTAGACTGAACTAAAAGAAATGTTTGAATAGCGTTTGACCAAAGTCTTGTATAAGTTTTATGTGTATGTTGCATAGCTATTTTGATTGGGAATGCCAGTTCTCTTTGCACTGTTGTTTAACTGTGTGAGAATAAGGCCTCATTAATACAGATTGAAGCGCTTTTCTTTTTGTGAACATTATGTTTTTTTGAAAGATATTATTTTTGTTGTGCTATCACTAAATGATACTTATGTTTGTTGTAAAGGAGTTGCCGAAGCTTATGCCAATAAACGGCGCGGTCCAATGAACGCCTGTGTCCACTCGCCTTCTGTAATATTCTGATATAGAATTATCCGAGGCACCTGAGAGTGCACGTGGCGCCAACATGTTGTATACTCACATGATACAGGAGTGAGTTAGAGTTACGGCCTGCCGAGAGCCGTAAGCTGTGTTAATGTTGAAGCTGAATGTGCTACTGAAGAAACAAAGTTCCAGCACGTCGCGTGTGGTATACCTTTGTTAAGAAAAAGCACAAAGCGACACCTTTCTCTGCCTCTTAGCTCTCAAGTGCGTCATTGTAATCTGTTTGAGGCAATGCATGAGCGGGTCATTCCGCGCATGCGTTAAATGCGTTAAATGTTTTAACTAGGGATGTCAAACAATTAAAATTTTTAATTGAGTTAATTACAGCTTAAAAATTAATTAATCGTAATTAATCGCAATTAATCGCAATTCAAACCATCTATAAAATATGCCATATTTTTCTGTAAATTATATATATATTCTGTAAAATAATTTGTTGGAATGGAAAGATAAGACACAAGATAGATATATACATTTAACATACGGTACATAAGGACTGTAGTGGGCATTTCACTCTACTGTCATTTAAATCTGTCTATGTCCTCACTCCGAAGCGTCTACTTTTTCCAAAGCTAGACAGCTAGTGAACGACGCCTTAATAATCAGACTTCTTCCTTTTTCATCTGATTTATTAATAAAATGGCCTCAAACCATTGTCCTCTTTAGACCGTAGTGAAACTACAAAAAAAAAGTACACAAGCATTGCATTAGCAACAACGTTAGCTTAGCACGCTATACAGGTTCACTAAACATAAACAAAAGCGTCTCATACAAAAAATATAACATTTCGCTTACTAACATAATATGTACATTCTTTACAACAACCATACTTACGGACAAATCTTGTCCAAGGATCATATAAGCACAACATTACAACGTAGGCGTCAGCCCGAGACGTCGTGCAGCCATTTTGAACTGGCAAGAAAGCAACAAACCATGTCGCAAAGCGACCACAAGAGTTCACTGTTACACAGCACAAAAAACCTTGCTGTAAAACTTACCAAAAGGCAGAATACTGTCTGAGCAGGACATGTGCGTTAATTGCGTCAAATATTTTAACATGATTAATTAAAAAAATTAATTACCGCGTGTTAACGCGATAATTTTGACAGCCCTAATTTTAACGTGATTAATTTAAAAAATTAATTACCGCCCGTTAACTCGTTAAATTTGACAGCCCTATAACTCGTTAAATTTGACAGCCCTAATTATATCGTATGAATTAATTCTCATAATATTACGAGTAGTATTTCGACTTTTCTGTCTTTGTGTGGCCATATTACAGTGTCGTAGTTTCCCGATTTTGAGCCATGTAAGTGTTAACATGCTAACGTAACAGTGCGGCTAATGTAAAACTGGTTCGTCGATCACCGTCAATATATCTGATAGTGAAAATTCTCCGTTTTTGCTGTTTGATCACATGGGAATGTGTGCGATTCCTGCCTCGGAGGAGTTGTTTTGACTTCTTTGTAGGCATCGGCACACATATGGAGCCCTGAGCGGTATATTTAATGGAAGAGCAGCCGGTCTGCCGCGAGGCACCTCGCAGATCTAGACTCCGAGCGCCCCCCTTTATCTTTTCATTTTCTTTCAACGCGGCGCACTGGTGCGCAGGTGATTGCGACTCGGAGGGGTCGCCTTGTTTGCCCCTCCACGCTAGGAAATGAGCGAACCCGGCAGCCAAAGTGGTAATTACGCTCTCATCTGGCCCCTCCGTCACGCCATCTTGCCTGTTTTTGCTCGTACTCCCCTCTTTCCGCTTCTAAGTGCCTTTCAAAGAGTGAGGAAGCCTCAAGTTTGATCTCCAGCATGAATAATTTATGCGGCCGCACCAATGTTTATCTTCCGGGCCCTCCAAAGACTCGCGTGAAGCTCGTTAGGGATGAGACGGAGGTGCGTGGAGGGGTGCCAAAAGCGCCACCAGGAAGAGAAATAAACCACACATGTTGGGAATGTGGAGCAGGGATGGGCAAACATTGGCGCTCGAGTTGATTTTTCGAAACGATTGAGCTATGCCATTTGTAGTCCTAGATGAAAGACAATACTAATTTATTTAATTTTTTCAGTGTCATGGGCTATGATAGACTTCTGCTGTTACTTTCAATGAGTTTATCCCTTATAGACTTCCAATCCATTCGAACTAGAAGGGGAAAAATACTAAGAATTAAGAGAATATTTCTTTCGAGTGTTATTGGGAGCCATAATTAGAGTTTTGTTCGCGTGGAAAACTCCAAAAATCAACAGGAAGTGATCCAATATCAACAGGAATTGACTCTGCATTGGGTGGTACAATTCTGAACAGAAATCAAGTATTGGTGTGGACATTATTGGAGAATTTTACAGGAAAAAGAGTTATATACTGCGAATAAAAACAAAACAAAAAAAACTTTTGTTGGGTTTTTGAGGTGCAAACATAAAAATGTTTGTTCTTATTTGTTTACTCATTCATATTCCATCTAAACTATTAATGTAATTGTTGCATTAAAAATAGTTATTTCACTAAAAGTATCATTTTTGTATTATTACTTACTGTACTCATCTCATTTTGTATTTATTGTCAAACAATCACTGCCAACATCCACAGGCGAAATGAATTGGACATCTCACTCAAATACGAGAAGAGTAAAAGCAACCCTTTGCAACTTTTCAGTTTTGGTCGATTTTAGCGATGCCGGTGGACAAACACGCTAGTGTTTTGCCTTAAGAAAGACTGCGATTCCCATGAGGACCAGCGTACAACTGTGCAGTGTCATAAAATCATCAATCCATCAAAAATCAAGCTGTGCTTGCCTGCAGACGAATTAAACAACATTTCTGTTTCCAGCAGCTGTGTGAAGGATGAATAGTAATAAGGCAATGAATCCAATTGTGGCTAAACAATAGCAACTGACGGTTAGCAACTTAGAGTGTGACAATATCTCGATACAGTGATATATCGCCATATTTTGCAACCCAATCGGTTATCGATATGCTCCCGGCAAGTATCGATACTTTTATTTGACATATTGGCCATTGGATGCTGTACATTGCTCAATGTTTGTTGAGCAATTCCTTGGCGGTCCACTAGGGGCGCTCGAGAGCGGCGGTGAAGGTAAAGTGCGCAGAAGTCGTCTAGAGAAGAAGAGAGGAAGCTCCAAGTGGGTTGAAAAAAATAAAGCTTCGTGAGAACGGTGGAGGAAAGGTGAGCAAAATATTGCTACAAATCACACATGTGGACACACTTTACATTTTACACTAACAAGAAAGGAAGTAAGGTGAACAAGGACTTTGCTGAATGCAAGAATTGTCTAACAAAAATAAGGTTCACTGTCAGCTGGTGACGAAGTGGACACAGTTTTCTTCACTGCTTTGCTTTCATCACTTGAGGTAAGAAAGTTTTGCAATGTACTTGTAATTGATTTTTTAATTTACATAAATTATTTTGATGACATTTGGTGTTGAATGATATGAAATAAACCAGCACCCTAAACTGGATGAAAATGAATATCGAACAACCATACATGAATTTACTGATTTATTTGATATTATTTGAGAACCACTTTCCATGTAGTTTACGACACAAACTGTTACAACTGCCATTTTGATACAATAAGCCATAAAAATGGCTTGAATAGCTTCCAAGATATATAAGGTGAAGTGCATGATAATTAATGTAGCCTACATATTAAAAATAGGTAATTATTACATTTCTAATTTCTATACATTCAATTCATATTTTTTTAATTCACTCAATTCTTCCAACATAAAAAAAAAAAATCAGGATTTCAACTCAAAAGCTATTAAGTAGCTAATATTCTTTTTTATTTATTTTGTTGTTTTTAAGGTGAAGAAGAATGTGACTGACTGAGTCCGACATCTCAAATGCTGAAGCAGATAGTGCTCAAACCAATGCTTTTGGCAACAAAGGTCATATACGAATAAAACGCCCACCAATTTTATCATTCCCCCACTCCAAGCTCAACTGATGACTGACACCTACAGCACTGTTAATTTTTTTTTTTCAAAAGATTTAAAACTTTAAAGAAATTAAGGGTGCCATTCATCATGATCTCTCAAAGAAATATCAGTGGTTGTGGTTTGTTTCCTCTATATGTGCAGGTACACAATTTGCAGTAGATTTATATTTTACAGCAATGTTGCACTGAAAAGGTGTCACTGTTTAATAAATGACTTAAACAGTATTTTTTCTATTTTGAAACTTTTTTTTTTTTTTCATTTCAACAGTTGTATCGTAGAATATCCTGTATAAATTTCTGACCAATATATCGACAATCGCTGTATCGTGATCAGTGTTGTTAATAACGGCGTTACAATATAACGGCGTTACTAACGGCGTTATTTTTTTCAGTACTGGGTAATCTAATTAATTACTTTTCTCATCTTGGCAACGCCGTTACCGTTACTGAGGACGGAAAGGCATGCGTTACTATGCGTTACTATATTGGTCGAAAAGTCTGAGGGAGACTGACTCACCGAGACGACAGAGAAGAGCAGGAGTGTGGAGGAGGCAAGAAAGTTGTGACGCCGAACAAACGCGATGCTAGGTAGCTCCAATAATACATGTTGTTGCCGATAGCCTTCAAACTACGCCCGCATGTTATGGTAGATATGGTAGACATGGTAGATACCACATGTACTGTATATAGATATAACTAGATGCAAAATGACAGACACTAAATGCGTTAGTAGACAGCCGCCATCTTGAAGCAGTAGACTTTTTAGGATGGCTCTGTTGTAGAGAACCTTCCTAGCAAACCTAACTTTTTATATAAAATACTTCTAAATCGGCAAAATCTTGACCTGAATCTATCTTTAAATGATGAAACAGTTTTAAAACTTTCATATGTCGAAAGTAGAGAGAAGGGAACTAATGCAATAATGGGAGCAATTCTAACAACTTTTAACAGTTGATTAAGGGTAAAGAGTAAATTAGGGTAAAGAATTGGGCTCGGGCCAATTGTACCAAAAACCTTCACAAAAAACTTCACATAGTGTGGCCAATGTTTTTTTTTTTTTTTTTTTTATTGAGGGAAAAAAAAAAAAAAGTAATTATCACAAATTACTTTGCCAAGTAACTAATTACTCTTACATTCAGGTAATTGATTTACTAACGCAATTACTTTTTGGGAGAAGTAATTTGTAACTATAATTAATTACTTTTTTTCAGTAAGATTAACAACACTGATCGTGATATCATGAGATAATCGTTATCGTGAGCCTTGTATCGCGAATCGTATCGTATCGTCAGGTGCCCTGAGGTTCCCACTCCTATTAGCAACTGTGTGGCTTAGTGTGGCTAACCATCCCATCCCATCCTCCTGAGACAAAACTTTTTGTCTCTTTTGTTGCTCTGCCATCTTTGCAAAATTCGCGCAAAAGCGTTCGCAACGACTTCAGTCTTTAGAATGAATGGGGAAAGGGGGAATTGACGTAGGCCGTAAAGCAGTCACCACATTTGTACACCCTCCTCAAAGTTAATTAGTGCCGGTGAAATCGATACAGACCCCCTTAAGAGATAAAAGAGGTGTGATTTATTATCAGAAATGTTATGAAATTTTTTTATAAAGGTTGATAAGTTACCTACTGTTGCTTTAAACAAAAAAAGTTGAATACAATCAAACTGTACTTTAAAAATGCACTGTAAGGGAAGCATTTGGTACCACTAGTTGTACCCAGGGGTGAAAGTGGGCCAGAACAGTCACGAATGCAGTTTCTTGTATAAGATTCAGGGCAGAAACGCAGTTCCGGTATAACATTCAGGGCCGGAATACTGTTCCGGTACACGGGACTTTGAGTCCAAAAATATGACGGCAACCGTCAAAACGTTATGTAAGAAAAAAAAATGCTAAGCTGCCACACATGCATTTCATCTCCAAGAAGAAAACAATCTACCAACATCAGATTTACATACACAAGTGTTGACAACAAGCATAATAAAGTGCTTGTGTAGCGTAATCCGTTTCCACTGATATTTATTATTTATTTTATTCCACGGACGGCATGGAGGTTTCCCTAGCTGCTGCAGTTATCTGAGTCTGACGATGATGAGTCACGTCAATGCGCGAATGCACGCGGCAATTGGCTGACATACTGACATGTGATCAGCAGAGATAGTTAGCTCTGATTGGTTCAAATGTGCATGTTTTCTGGAACAGCAAAAAAAAAAAAAAGTTTGTTGAATTGATGCGACAAAAAAAGGGCAATGCAACAGGAAATGGATCAAATCTTTAAGAGCAAGGAAAGAGTTGAGGAGGCTTATTTATCATATTTAGTTTTATTTGCTTTGATGGTGAGGTTCAGAACATCTTAGCTGTCAATGTGCACTTTGGACTCATATTTGTTCATTTATGTTAGGCTACTTATTCATTTCCTTATGATTTAACTTTAATGCTAGCAATATGAAGCAATCATCAGAGAATCCCAAAATTTGAAAAATAAGGCCCTAATGAAACCTTTTTTTCAGATTTGTAAAGAAAAGTCAAAATGAATATGTGTAATAAGCGCTCAGATATCTATAACCCTTGCTAAATCCTGTTTTTTTTTTTTTTTTCATGGAACCTGCAGGTGCATGTGTTGACTTGCATCCATCATTTTTTTTTTTTTCTAAAAGAAATGTCAAAATTCTGAATTAGTCTCAAAATCATGAAATTTTAGGTGTATCAAATGTGATACATTTGGCAATATAGGGTTAAAAAAGTTGCAAAAAAGTCTGCATAAGTCATTTGTATTTTCTGAATGTATGTTACTTATATCTTTATTATTTAAAAAAAAAAAAAAAAAAAAAAGTGTTTACATTGTCGCCAATTTTAATATGCATTATATGTTCTTAAGTAGTTAAAATTTGGCATTTAGTATGTGAGGAAATGAGGGAAAATAAAAATTAAGAGATGGAGGTTGGGGTTATTGCTGTTTTTGTTTTATTTTGCAAATCATTAAAAAAAATACAATTTTCAATAAAAATCAGTTTTTGTATGTGTTATAGAAATAACTGTGCCAAAACAGTTTTTTTTGTATTTCAGTAGTTTTAGGAGGTTTTAACCCCCCCCCCCCCCCCCCCCAAAAAAAAAAAAAAAAAAAAAAAAAATTCTGGCTCTGTGGCGACCTTCACGTCGGGGAGTTTCTGCAAGAAATTCTAGCCACTTTCACCCCTGGTTGTACCTGTACCGCACTTTGAGAAGCACAGTATCTTTTATTGTTATTTGTTATAGTTTATGTCTAAACTTGAATTTCCTCCCAAGTAAGAAAATCCTTAGCTCTCCGAGACTCTTCCCAATCAGTTATTTAACAAGTAAGGATGCCTGAACATTAGCACTAATCATTAGCATTAGTCATTACGGCTAGTCATTAGCACCAGCCATCAGGAGCGGCAGCGCACCGCGCTCTCGCAATTCCCCAAAAGCGCAGATATGAGCCTGACCTCGCAGTGCTTATTTACGTCCTTAATCACAGCTGAAACCAAAACGGACCGGCGGCTAACTTTCTGTCGCATTACTTCAAATCCCGTTCGGCTGCGCGGGGAGCCCGGCGTGCTCTGATTAATTTTGCTCAGGCAGAAAATTACACCAGCGCTCAGCTAAAAATATGAAACAAAACCCACATTGTCAATTAATCAACTTCAATCAAGCCATTTACCCTATTTTGCTAACATATTTCTTGGCTAAATGATATGAACTGATTGCTAGCTAGATCTTTAAGGTTTCTCCTAGCCTACAAGTGATGTATTAAACCCAAACAAAGCTTTGTGTGGACTGTATGTCTCCCTCTGCGTGCAACTTCAAGTCTGCTGGAGGATATAAGTGGCATGTAGCAGCTGGCGGCCGGCAGGCGATGCGTTTCGAGGGAGTTTAAAGAGATCAGCCCGATCGCGATGTCACTATCATCGCGGGGGAAAGCCGCCTCGTAATGTTATCACGCGCTCAAGAGAGCAACATGACGGCAGAGACGAATGCGGAGCGACAGGGCGATTTTCTACGCTAACACGCGACCAGGCTAATGCTTTAGCGGCTAAGTTAGCATTTCAGGTGAAAGTTTCTTGAGATATTAAAAGAGATTAGCTTTTTAGGTGTCTGTTACAGTTTCCAATCTGAGTTTTGAAATATTACTACCGTAATTTTCGGACTATAAACTAGGGGTGTGACAAAATATCGAAATGGTGATATATCGTGATACTTTCTATCCCAAAAGGTTATCGGCATGCTCCTGCCAAGAATCAAGATATCGTTTTAAAAAGGTGTAAATGTTTCCACCACAGCTCACCATCTCCCCGGTGCCTTTGCCTGACATGCAGCCCTATATCATCAAGGACTGAGGGAATTTTGATGTCTTCATCAGGCATCCATCTTTGTAAATCTTACTGGAACGGCACCACACAAAAGTTCCAGCATTATCACCTTGTCAAGAGTCAAGAATCTGCATTTGATAAGGTGTCAAGAGTCGTGAATCTGCATTAGACAAGGTGATGGTGCTGGAACTTTTGTTTGGTGCTGTTCCAGTGAGACTTTAAATGGCTCAAAATTACCTAATTGCCTGGCTTTGACTGCCACTGACAGCCATAGACGTTCAATCCGTTTGAACTGGGAGGGTGGCAGCGGTTGAACATTCGTTCATCCGCTGCCATCCCTTCCACTTCAAACGGATTGAACGTCTACTTGTGATAAACTAATTCCAATTCACACTAGAAGCTTGTTTTTCTGTTCATGAGTTGTTTGTAGAATATCCTAGAATGATTGCCTGACCAATGTATCGATAATCGTTGTATCGCGGCTTTGTATCGCAAATCATATCTTATCGTGAGGTACCAAGAGGTTCCCACTCCGACAATAAACCGCTAGTTTTTGCTTTCATTTTGGATCTTGCGGCTTATTTGTTGATTAATTTGGGTTAATAGGTAACACTTTATTTGACAGCGGCGTCGTAAGACCGTCAGAATTATGACATGACACTATTATGGGCATTACTGAATGCTTATGACAGATGTTATTAGGTATCATCCGGCAAATTATGTCACTAAATTCATTTCTGTCCATGTCGGATCTTGCAAATCCATTCAAAAGTAAGATAATTTGCCAGATAACACTAAATGACATCTTTCATAAGCATTCATTAACGCTCATGACAGTGTCATGTCATAATTATGATTGTCTCATGACAGTCTTATGGCGCTACTGTCAAATAAAGTGTTACCAAATACCATAACTTGTAGGGGTGTAACGGTACACAAAAATCTCGGTTCGGTACGTAACTCGGTTTTGAGGTCACGGTTCGGTTCATTCTTGGTACAGTAAGAAAACAAAATGAAAAATATAAATATGCTAGTTGTTTATTACACACCTTTGTGCTTTCAACAATAGGAACATTAGCCTATACAATGCTAGAATTCTGCTCAAAAAGTAGCGGGTATTTAAAGATAATCCAACAACAATTTGCCTTTCAGACCCCACGTATTGGTCAGCTTTCTTTCTGAAAGAAAGGAGAAAAAAGCGCTAAAGAGAAAAGCAATCCCAATGACAAAGATTTTAACATTCATTTTACAAATGAAATGCCTCAATGAATCTTTTTCTTTCTTATGAACAGTTTTCAAAAGCTTTATTGGTGGATTTTCTGAAGTTAAAGCGCCACACAGAAATTAATACATTTAATTGTGTAAGCAGGATCTGTGTATTATTCTTATTATTTAATTACAGGTGTTTTAGCTCATTTCAATTTATTTTATTTAAATGGGCTATTATTTATTTTAGTATGTGTTTATATTAGGGCTGTCAAAATTATCGCGTTAACGGGCGGTAATTATTTTTTTAAATTAATCACGTTAAAATATTTGACGCAATTAACGCACATGCCCCACTCAGACAGATTTAAATGACAATACCGTGAAATGCCCACTTGTTAATTGTGTTTTATGGAGTTTTGCCGCCCTCTGCTGGCGCTTGGGTGAGACTGATTTTATAGGCTTCAGCACCCATGAGCATTGTGTAAGTAATTATTGACATCAACAATGCCGGGCTACTAGTTTATTTTTTGATTGAAAATTTTACAAATTTTATTAAAATGAAAACAAAGAGGTGTTTTAATCTAAAATTTCTATAACTTGTAGTAACATTTATCTTTTAAGAACTACAAGTCTTTCTATCCATGGATCGCTTTAACAGAATGTTAATAATGTTTATACCATCTTGTCACAATAAACAAATACAGTCCTTATGCACCGTATGTTGAATGTATATATCCATCTTGTGTCTTATCTTTCCATTCCAACAATAATTTACAGAAAAATATCGCATATTTTATAGATGGTTTGAATTGCAATTAATTACGATTAATTAATTTTTAACCTGTAATCAATTCGATTAAAAAGTTTAATCGTTCGACAGCCCTAGTTTATATTTTACAAATGTGATGTAGTATTCATTTATATTGTATATTTTATGTTGTATAACTTTAGTTCCTATGTGAAATTTAGGTTCTGCTTGTTTTGTTGTGGTAGGAGGGTTTTGTATTGAACACGGGGCCCTGTTGGTTATTATTATAGCAGAGAAGACAGCAGTAAATCAACAAAGACAAGTCAACTGTGCCCTGATCTACCACTCAAGAGATCTGATGGACTCAAAAAGTGGGTTACGATTGCATATTAGTTTAAAAATCGACTGGATCCACCGCATTTTTACATGAGTGACTTCCGGTATGCCTGATCCTAGCTACTGGTAGTAGTATTGAGCAGGAGGGTCACGTCTCGCGTCAATTAATAAACTCTGCCGTTCTTTTCGCGTGTGTCGTGTTGAGCCGCTTCTGGGACGCGTCTAACGTGGCTGATTGACTTTAACGCGTTTCACTGCGTTATCACGGCGGCTACGTTGTCGCGCCGTCGATGTTTCTGGGTTATACTGTCCTACTGTGTTGGTCCTCATTATAGTAGAGATGACGGAGTAAATATAATCTACAAAAAGAAACTGTAACCCGATCGACTCACAGCCTCGAAAAGTAAGGGTTACATTACGTCAAAAACTCGTTCGGAACGCCTCCGTTCTGAACCGAGCACCACATACCGAAACGGTTCAATACAAATACATGTACCGTTACACCCTTAATAACTTGCAATTAATGAAACAACTGGAACAGTAAGTGAAGAAATAATTAGCACAGAACACAGAAGATTGATATTTACATCTGTCACGCTGCAATGCATGCTATGAAGCATGTTGGAAAACAACAGTGTTGACAGCAGGTGGCAGCAGAGGTTGACTGTCTCCCCCAAGGGAGCAGTAATGGCCAAATGAAGCTTCTTGAAGCGATGAAGCTTTGCAGCTAATTGGTTGAAAGCTTCATGGTGGGTCATTTAGTCTTATGACAATCGTATGATGCCGCTGTCAAACCAAGTATTAACATCCGGTTAATATCCTAATTAATATCTCTTGGTAAAAATATTCCATATTACAGTGAGGACAGCTGCGGCTTATAGTCCTGTGCGGCTTATATATGAACAAATGTCGTTTTCGTGTCAAATTTGGTGGATGGCGGCTTATAGTCAGGTGCGCTTTATAGTACGAAAATTACGGTAATCCATTTGTGTACTCCGAGAAGCTAAAGTCCTGAAATCCTGCATTCCTTCTCCTGGCCTTCAAAGCAAACTCGCCCCGACCAAACTTCCACCCAGACGCTTCTCCGTGTCCATACCGTTGATCTACACCATCCATCTCATCAATGTGATCTAGTAGTTCTACACTGCGCTCGCTGCCGTTATGTCCTCTCGTAAAGAGGCATCATCTCCAGCGCCGCAGTCGCAAAAGGAGATAAGTACATCGTAAAAAACGCTTATGACTCGGCTCCAAACCTCAACTCAACAAACTGGATTGCTGGACAACAACTTGGGATTTGATAGAACTGCAAATACACTTCAAACTAAATTTAAGGGTCAATGCACCTTCACACTTTGATTTTGTGGATTGCATCCTATTGTGGCGGATGCTAATAATGTTCCAGAGTGAAATAAAGGAATGATTTTGAGTTGGTCCGATGACACAATTCATTCCAACCAATAGTA
The DNA here is from genome assembly GCF_030265065.1 of Corythoichthys intestinalis. Lineage (NCBI taxonomy): Eukaryota > Metazoa > Chordata > Actinopteri > Syngnathiformes > Syngnathidae > Corythoichthys > Corythoichthys intestinalis. The sequence continues at coordinate 10,505,842 of NC_080414.1, forward strand.
CAGTTGCACCTTGATTTACCAAGTTTTCTGAGCAGCAAGCAGTCCCTTTTTTTTTACTTAGCTCACCTTAATTTATCAGCTGTCATTGACAATGACAGATGAACCAGAATTGCTATAAAAATGTTTTTAGATTTACCACACAGTAATTTGGGCATATTACAAGTATAAATTTAAACACTGAAACTCAGGCAACACAAAACTAAAAAACTACCGTAATTTTTGGACTATAAGCCACTACTTTTTTCCCTCATTTTGAATCCTTCAGCGTATAGTCCAGTGCGGTTTATTAGCTGATTTATTGGGTTAGTAGGTCACACTTTTTTTGACAGCGGCGTCATAAGACTGCCATAAGACCGTCATAATTATAACATGACACTATCATGGGCATTACTGAATGCTTATGACTGATGTCAGTAGAATAGAATAGAATAGAATAGAATAGAATAGAATAGAATAGAATAGAATAGAACGCCTATATTCTCATTACACAAAGTGTCATGAGATTCAAAGCTGCCCCACAGAGTGCACACACACTTACACATAGAATGGATTGAAAAATATGTACAATCTCCAGTATGCAATATACAAATATGTATATATCTATCTATTAGGGGTGTCAAAATTATCGCGTTAATGGGCGGTAATGAATTTTTTAAATTAATCACGTTAAAATATTTGACGCATTTAACGCACATGCCCCACTCAAACAGATTAAAATGACAGCACAGTGTCATGTCCACTTGTTACTTGTGTTTTTTGGTGTTTTGTCACCCTCTTCTGGCGCTTGGGTGCGACTGATTTTATGGGTTTCAGCACCATGAGTATTGTGTAATTATTGACATCAACAATGGCGAGCCACTAGTTTATTTTTTGTTTGAAAATGTTACAAATTTTATTAAAACAAAACATTAAGAGGGGTTTTAATATAAAACATCTATAACTAGTACTAACATTTAACTTTTAAGAATAAGTCTTTCTATACATGGATTGCTTTAACATAATGTTAATAATGTGAATGCCATCTTGTTGATTTATTGTTATCATAAACAAATACAGTACCTATGTACAGTATGTTGAATGTATATATCCGTCTTGTGTCTTATCTTTCCATTCCAACAATAATTTACAGAAAAATATGGCATATTTTATAGATGGTTTGAATTGCGATTATAACGATTAATTAATTTTTTACCTGTGATTAACTCGATAAAAATTTTAATCATTTGACAGCCCTAATATCTATACATTTTCACAACGCAAGATAAAATACATCATAAAATGCATCAGTGGGGAGTCAATGAAGTGTCATCTGGCAAATTATGTCACTAACTCCATTTATGTCCAGCTCAGATCTTTTACATCCATTCAAAAGTGAGATAATTTGCCGTATTAATGAAACAACTGGAATAGTAACTAAAGATAGAATTAGCACAGAACATTAATTTTGATTGTTATTTACATCTGTATCACTGCAATGCATGCTAGGAGGCATGTTGGACGACAGCAGTGTTGACAGCAGGTGGCAGCAGAGGTTGACTGTCTCCTCCATGGGAGTAGTGAAGGCCAAATGAAGTTTCTTGAAGCAATGAAGCTTTGCAGCCAATTGGTTCAAAGCTTCATGGTGGTTCATTTGGTCTTGACAGTCTTATGATGCCGCTGTGAAACTAAGTGTTACTGGTTATCTTTTGGTGTAAATATCCCATAATACAGTGAGGACAGCTGCAGCTTATAGTCCAGTGCGGTTTATCTATTAGGAAATTCCGTTTTAGTGTCGAATTTGGTGGCTGGCGGCTTATACTCAGGTGTGCATTATAGTCCGAAAATTATGGTACTGTTTTAACAGCTTTATAATGACTTCATAAGTGAAGGCTGCCATTGACCACGATAGACGTCCAATCATTTTTAACTGGTGGAGTTGGCAGCAAATAAACGAATGCTAAGTCCTGCCACAAAAAATGCAAAACAAATCAACAAAAAGCATAAATAGAACGAAACAAAACAGAAACGGACCACAAAAAAACCCCACAAAACAAAAAGAAAAAACACGTAAACAAGCAAGAAGACAAATATACAATAAACAAAATAAAAGTAAAACAAACAAAAAGCATAAAAAGAACAAAACAAAACAAAATCATGCAAAACAAAAACAGACCACAAAAAACCTACAAAACAAACTAAGAATAGGAAAAAAAACAAGCAAGCACACAAGCTAGCAAACAAACAAAAAAAAGCAAACAAATGAAAAAAAAAAACAAAATAAAAAAAACATGCAAACAAATGAACAATAAACAAAATAAAAAGCATTAAAAGAACAAAACAAAAATAGACCACAAAAAAAAAACCCTACAAAACAAACAAGAATAGGAACAAAAACAAGCAAGCTAGCAAACAAATGAAAATAAACGAAACAAAAGCAAAACAAAAACAAAACAAATGAACACGTGAAAAAACACAAAACAAGAAACAGACAAAAAGAAACCGCTAATAAAACCAAGCTAGCTAAAGAAAAAAAATGTGTTTTTTAGTTTTATGAAATGTTAGCGCGCTCATAAGTCAAAGTATTAGCATCGATGACAGTCATCAGGAAGCAAATAGAAAGACCGAAAGCAAGCTCTGTTTATTCCAGGCAGGCAAGCAGAATAGTAAAGCGGGAAGCAAATGATCAAGTAGGCTGTTGATCCTCGCGCTGGCTTCATATTTGCAATTAGCGGCTGCGGTAAAGTGGGCGGCTTCACTTTTGATTAATTCCAGCTCTTCCACCTCACTCAAGAGGATTTAATCACTTTTTTCCCCGTTGATTGTCCCATCGTCGCCTCCCAATCAGCTTGTCGCTGTCCCCGTCGCCGGCCATTGATTCGCCGCCGTCACGCTAAGCCTAGCCACTAATGAGCGTCCGTTAGGGGGTCACGGAGAGGACGGGCGAGCGCGACCAATCACCTGAGTAGACGGTATGAGTCATCTCGTAGGTGTAACGAGGCTTTTACAAGCTCGGTTATGCTGCTAAAGCCATCAGACAGAAGCAAACGATGACAATGATTGACGTCCAATCATGTAGCATCCAGTCATTATTCTGCTGTGAGTTTATATTAGTTGACCACGGGTAGACGTCCAATCCATTTGAACTGGGAGGTGCTGGCAGCGAATGACCGAATGATGATGTGATAGACATCCAACTGTGTGGTGAGTTTTTTCCCCTAGTAGGCGTTCAAACTATTTGAACTGCGAGGGCTGGCACCAGACCTCGCAATTCAAATACACTGAACGTCTATCACGGTCAATGGCACTATATAGTATAAATTTCAAAACAAAATTAACTCTGAAAAATTATTGGGGGGCCAGACCAAGAGTTTATTCTCATGGATGTGACCCCAAATGAACAGGAAGCAACCTGAAAATATCCCTAAATCAATAGCAAGTAACCAAATTAAACAGGGATTTATCAAAAAATAAACTAAAATCAACAGGAAGTAATCAAAATACACTGGAATTTATCAAAAAATGAACCTAAAATCAATTGGATGTGACCCGAAAATGTCCCTATATCAATAGCAAGTGACCAAATGATCAGGAAGCTATCCAAAAATAAACAACAAAATGTAGTGACCAAAATACACAGGAATTCATGAAAAAAAAGAAAAGAACCTAAAATCAACACGAAGTGACTAAAATACCCAGTAAATGACCCGAAAATGTCCATAAATCAATAGCAAGTGACCAAAATAATCATGAAGCTATCCCAAAATTATCCTAAAATTAACAGGAAGTGACCCTAAAATGTCCCTAAATTAGTAGCAAGTGACCAAAATAATCAGGAAGCTATCCAAAAATGAACCTAAAATTAACAAAAAGTGACCAAATCACACAGGAATATATATATATATATATATATATATATATATATATATATATATATATATAAAAATAACCTAAAATAAACACGAAGTGACCAAAAGACAGTAAGTGACCCGAAAATGTCCCTAAATCAATAGCAACTGACCAAAATATCGGGGAAGCTATCAAAAAAATGAACCTAAAATCAACAGAAAGTGACCGAAATACACAGGAATTGATAAAAAAAAATTAACATAAAACAGAAAGTGACCGAAATACACAGGAATTGATAAAATTTTTTTTAACTTAAAATCAACAGAAAGTGACCGAAATATACAGGAATTGATAAAAATGTCCAAATTTTCATTTAATCTTAAATGGCAAAAAAACGTGTGGCTGTGATTTTTGACCGTACACTTACCATTACAGCGCATTGACATGCAACCGGCACCCAAGTCAAGCTATGCCATTGACAGTTATGAACGTCAATTTTGCCACATACAAAAAACAAAACAAAAAAAACAACAAAAAAACAACAACAACAACAACAAAACAAAACAAATGCCACATGGAAAAAAAAAAGCCACATGCCAAAATCCATTTTACCACATGGCATAAAAATGCCAAATTCCATTTTGCCACACACCAAAAAAAAAAAAAAAAAAAAAAAAATGCCAAAAGACAAAATCCATTTTGCCACATACCAAAAACAACAACAACAACACAAAATGCCACATGTCCAAAAAAAATGCCACATGCCAAAATACATTTGACCACATACAAAATAAATAAATAAATAAATAATAACAAATGCCACATGGCAAGAAAAAGTCACATGCCAAATTCAATTTTGCCACATGGCATAAAAATGCTAAATGCCAAAATCCACTTTGGCACACCCCCCCAAAAAAATGCCACATGCCCAAAAAAATCCCACATTCCAAAATCCATTTTGCAACATTCCAAAAACAACAAAACAAAACAAAAAAAATAATTGCCACATGGCCAAAAAAATTGCCAAATGCCAAAATACATTTTGCCACATGGCATAAAAATGCCAAATGCCAAAATACATTTTGCCACACACCAACAAAAAATGCCACATGGCAAAACCCATTTTATCACATACCAAATACCACTTTTCGTTCTCGGCCATGCTAATAAAAATGAACCTAAAATCAACAGGAAGTGACCAAAATACAAAGGAAGTTATCCAACAATTAGCCAGAATTAACAAGAAATGACCCAAGATAATCCTGGATTGCCAACCTGGATTTTTTGAGAATTTAACTGTTAAACCAACTAATATAGAAACATAACATTTGTATTGTTATCGATTATTGTTGACTTTTTTATTGTTACTCACGGGTTTCCTAACTATTTTTTTTAATATGGCATCGTAAACAGGCACTAAAATGCAAGTGGGTGCTTCGACATGCAGTGTAAATCCAGTCGAGTGAGTTTGTGTCTCATCACACTGAGGCAAAAAGTCTGTGTCCAACTCGGGAGATGTTGGGTGCACTTTATTATCGTCGCTCACTGGGCCGTCACCAAGGAGTGACTGCTGGGAAAGAAGTGAAGCGGCCATTCTGTCAAGAACATTTTTAAGCCCCGTGAGGTCTCCCGTAATCCCCACTGACACCTTTCTGGGAGGGCTAATGTGTTTGGGAAATGACAGGCGGCCCTCTTCGGTGTCACGGCCATGAACAGCATTGGAGGACAAGTGGAACACACTCCAAAAACAAAACTTTTGATCTTAAATTAGGCCGTAATATCATAATCGTCATTTTTTTAATTGACAGTCACAATTTCAATAATATAATTGGGGATACCTCATTTATGGTTTTGGTCTCAAATTGCGTTTTCTATTTTATAGCAGTTTTGCATGTACAGTATTTCTAATAGCCACACTTCCCATTTAATTCAATGGCTGTATTTGCCATTCATTTCAATTGCACAAAAACCTCCACTCACTCCCACTGATTTCAGACCCAGACCTTCAAAACTACACTTTAACACAAAGTGAAATGATATCAACAGGAAGCCCCCAAACAAATAGGACGTGACTCCAGAATGCCCCAAATCAACAGGAAGTGACAGAAACAAACAAGAAGTGACTCTGAAAGGCCTGCAAATCAACATAGCATAGCATATTCTGTCTTGTCAAGATAACAAAACAAATATTATTGTGTGTTACAAAACAAGCAAGCCTGTTGCAAAACAAGCAAACCTGGAGACTAGGAGGACACTGGTGAGATGGAGGGGGGTGGCAGCACATCACATGAGTGGCACAGCCAGACACTGCTGTGATGCAAGCTAACTACACATAAAATGTCACACATTGTGAACATGTGACAAAAACTATGACGCACTTCCGTCTGAAACTTGGCATTCGTTTCATTATGTTTTAGTCTCCCAAGAGACGTTTTTAGCTCGTTACCGCCTCACCATCGTTATGAAAAAACTGTCAACAGAATATTTTCGTTACAGTCATCGTTGACGAAAACAACACTGCCCGGTACATCTCCCCATGTCTGAAAGCCATGACACGGGTAAATCCCGCGTCACAGTACAGAGCAATTTAGCAAGATATACAGTGGGGCAAATAAGTATTTAGTCAACCACTAATTGTGCAAGTTCTCCCACTTGAAAATATTAGAGAGGCCTGTCATTGACAGCAGGGGTAAACCTCAACCATGGGAGACAGAATGTGGGAAAAAAACAAAATGACATTGTTTGATTTTTAAAGAATTTATTTGCAAATTATGGTGGAAAATAAGTATTTGGTCAATACCAAAAGTTCATCTCAATACTTTGTTATGTACCCTTTGCTGGCAATAATAGGACAAACGTTTTCTGTAACTTCACAAGCTTTTCACACACTGTTGATGGTATTTTGGCCCATTCCTCAATACAGATCCCCTCTAAAGCAGTGATGTTTTGGGGCTGTCGTTGGGCAACACGGACTTTCAACTCCCTCCACAGATTTTCTATGGGGTTGAGATCTGGAGACTGGCTAGGCCACCCCAGGACCTTGAAATGCTTCTTACGAAGCCACTCCTTTGTTGCCCAGGCTGTGTGTCTGGGGTCATTGTCATGCTAAAAGACCCGTCTCATCTTCAATGCCCTTGCTGATGAAAGGAGATTTTCACTCAAAATCTCTTGATACATGGCCCCATTTATTCTTTCCTTTACACAGATCAGTCGTCCTGGTCCCTTTGCACAAAAACAGCCCCAAAGCATGATGTTTCCACCCCCATGCTTCACAGTGGGTATGGTGCAATTCAGTATTATTTTTCCTCCAAACAAGAGAACCTGTTTTTTTACCAAAAAGTTCTATTTTGGTTTCATCTGACCATAACACATTCTCCCAGTCCTCTTCTGGATCATCCAAATGCTCTCTAGCGAACCGTAGACGGGCCTGGACGTGTACTGGCTTCAGCAGGGGGACACGTCTGGCTGTGCAGGATTTGAGTCCCTGGTGGCGCATTGTGTTACTGATAGTAGCCTTTGTTATTGTTTTCCTAGCTCTCTGTAGGTCATTCACTAGGTCCCCCCGTGTGGTTCTGGGATTTTTGCTCACCCTTCTTGTTATCATTTTGACGCCACGGGGTTAAATCTTGCATGGAGCCCCAGATCGAGGGAGATTATCAGTGGTCTTGTATGTCTTCCATTTTCTAATAATTGCTCCCACAGTTGATTTCTTAACACCAAGCATTTTACCTATTGCAGATTCAGTCTTCCCAGCCTGGTGCAGGTCTAAAATTTTGTCTCTGGTGTCCTTCGACAGCTCTTGGCCATAGTGGAGTTTGGAGTGAGACTGATTGAGGTTGTGGACAGGTGTGTCTTTTATACCGATAATGAGTTAAAACTGGTCCCATTAATACAGGTAACAAGTGGAGCCCCGTTAGAAGAAGTTAGACCTCTTTGACAGCCAGAAATCTTGCTTGTTTGTAGGTGACCAAATACTTATTTTCCACTCTAATTTGGAAATAAATTCTTTAAAAACCAAACAATGTGATTTTCTGTTTTTGTTTTTTTTTCCCAAATTCTGTCTCTCATGGTTGAGGTTCACCCAGGTTGACAATTACAGGCCTCTCTAATCTTTTCAAGTAGTAGAACTTGCACAGTTGGTGGTTGACTAAATACTTATTTGCCCCACTGTATCTTTTAAGGACTACAAGTCTTTCTGTCCGTGGTTCCCTTTGTTTTATATTCAATTTACAATTTAATTTAATTTAATTAACATGCATTTGTTCCGTGTGAACAATATCCTCGCCGGGTCGAGTCTTTTCTCATGTTCCTTGGCCGGAGAACCTCAGTGACAACAATGTTTTATTCATACGCCTAAAAACGCGTGGCTCTGTGACAGAATCAGGCAACTGTCACGCCGCGCGCAAGTGGGTGACGCAGCGGCCCGAAAGACAACACAAGAAGAAGAGAATGAAGAAGACGGGAGTACACGTGTTTGGCTGCGCATATGTAAATGTCAGGAGGAAGAGGGAGGAAGAGGTGCGTTTTTTCCTTGTCAAAAATCTCCGCTGGGCGCCATTGGCAGCCAATCTTCTCCAACCTTTGAGCTTTTTCACAACAGAAAAGCGGCTGGCAAGGAGTCCATGCATTTTTGACGATGAAAAGAACAAAGAGAATTGGAAGGCACGACTTACGGATTCACTCTGCAGGTCTTAATGAGTAGTTCCCGTTCTCATTTAAAGCCTAAACATCATTCTGTCAAAAATATTTATGAATATTTAACTCTTTTAGTGCAGTTGACGGGTAATAGAAATCCAATTGTAAGTTTATCGCCAAAAGACGTCAATGATAGCCAATGAGTTACTGTCTACAAAGCTCTAACGAGGATCTTCATACTTCAATGTTGAGATGACTCGAGGCGTTTCGGAGTAATCCCAACAAACAAAAGCAGCAGCACTGAGAACACAAAATCCTTGACGGAGGTTTGAAAACAAATACGAGGACGATTCGCTTCGAGTCGGAACAAATTTTGGGCTAATTGAGGGTCCTTCTGCCCCGTTGGCCACTTAAGGAGCGAGCGCATCAGCCCCAGCACACGTAATTAAATGTTTTTTTTTCCTTCTTTGTCTTATTTACGCAAACCATCTGGAGGCCTCGTCCATGGAAACACGCGTGTCGAATGGATTTCTTAATGTTTGTGTTCCCGGGATGAGCTGTTCATTTCTGCCTCCATTAGCAACAGCACGGAAATAAATGCATATGGCAAAGAGATATATACATATTTACAAAGACATACGAACACACACACACACACATGTATATATATATATTTATATATATGTAAATTGCGATTGGCTGGCAACCAATTCAGGATGTATCGTGCCTAGTGCTCATAGTTAGCTGGGATGGCACCACCCGCGACCCTCCTGAGGATAAGCAGAATAGATATTACAGTATATACAGCATATATATAGTTCTACTTGAAAAGATTAGAGAGGCCTGTAATTGTCAACATGGGTAAACCTCAACCATGAGAGACAGAATGTGGAAAAAAAACCTGAAAATCACATTGTTTGATTTTTAAAGAATTTATTTCAAAATTAGAGTGGAAAATAAGTATTTGGTCACCAACAAACAAGCAAGATTTCTGGCTGTCAAAGAGGTCTAACTTCTTCTAACGAGGTCTAACAAGACTCCACTCGTTACCTGTAATAATGGCACCTGTTTTAACTAATTATCGGTATAAAAATCACCTGCCCACAACTTCAGTCAGTCACACTCCAAACTCCACTATGGCCAAGACCAAAGAGCTGTCGAAGGACACCAGAAACAAAATTGTAGACCTGCACCAGGCTGGGAAGACTGAATCTGCAATAGGTAAAACGCTTGGTGTAAAGAAATCAACTGTGGGAGCAATTATTAGAAAATGGAAGACATACAAGACCACTAATAATCTCCCAAGATCTGGGGCTCCATACAAGATCTCACCTCGTGGCGTCAAAATGATAAGAACGGTGAGCAAAAATCCCGGAACCACACGGGGGGGACCTAGTGAATGACCTACACAGAGCTGGGACCACAGTAAAAAAAGGCTACGATCAGTAACACAATGCGCCACCAGGGACTCAAATCCTGCACTGCCAGACGTGTCCCCCTGTTGAAGAAAGTACACGTCCAGGCCCGTCTGCGGTTCGCTCTAGAGCATTTGCATGATCCAGAAGAGGACTTGGAGAATGTGTTATGGTCAGATGAAACCAAAATAGAACTACTTGGTAGAAACAAAGGTTCCCATGTTTGGAGGAGAAAGAATACTGAATGGCGTACCGCAAGCAACACGTCACTTCCGCTCATTAATATTCATGACATTAGCTACTGTTGCTAAGTAAGGACAAGAACCATTTGTCCCTAATAGGAAATAAATGGAAATCGTGTACGAAAGAGATGTTTACAGAGCCAAACCTACCAATTCTCTCCGAAAATGATGTGCCTGGTGCCAAATTGACTGGCAAAGATGTGGAAGAACATAAAAATGTTCAGTTAAAGAGATGGCTTTAGAGTCGAAGGCTGAAAAAGACGAAAAAAACGAGCCGACCTAAGCATAGCTTTAGCTATTTTATCGACGCGACTGACAATGACATTCTCCTGTTTCAACAAGCTATCCTTTACCATCAGCCCTGTCTTTCTTATATATCCTCTGGTTGTTCTATGTCTCTTACCGTTCTTGGGGGTAATTTAGTTAGCTTTGTGTAGCAATCGCAAATGCTACTCAGTGACAGCCAGCGAACACTTTTAATTTTTTCATTGATAACACATCTTAATCCTATAATTTATTTACACTTCCGCCTTACTAAAGTTGATTTTTTTACATATATATATATATATATATATATATATGTATATATATATATATATATATATATATATATATATATATATATATATATAACAAACGGTAACAGTGGCAGTCAAATACCATTGTAATTCTTTTCAGGTCATTCATTGTCAGACAGAAGCAGTACGGCACAACGTTACGCTAAAAAAAATAAGTTATAAATATAAAAATGGCTTACCTCTTTGTCCTCTGAAAGACCATGCCAACCCAACATAATGTTTACTGCATATGAAACGTGAATGGATTCGCCGAGCTGGTGTTAAAGTCCGCGCAAGTTGATTCGGTCTTCACATTTTTTCCTCCCGAGTTTTTGGTTTCCGGAAACATATGAAGAAAACATCCTTCATGGTTGTAATGTCTAGAGTCGTTTCTACAAGTTCCAAAAAAGCAATGCGTGATCGGCATGTTCGTTTTTGAAAGATTACCGGCGAAAAGTAGCACTAATTGCGTTGTGTCTATGCGAGGGCGGGTCTATAATGTCCCACTTCCGCTTTACTTCCGCTTTACGATGCGACGTCACGGTCTAAAAATAGCCTGCGTGCGGTACGCCATTGCATCTGAAGAACACCATACCCATTGTGAAGCATGGGGGTGGAAACATCATGCTTTGGGACTGTTTTTTCTGCAAGGGGACCAGGATGACTGATCTGTGTAAAGGAAAGAATGAATGGGCCCATGTATCGAGAGATTTTGAGTGAAAATCTCCTTCCATCAGCAAGGGCATTGAAGATGAGACGTGGCTGGGTCTTTCAGCATGACAATGATCCCAAACACACAGCCAGGGCAACAAAGGAATGGCTTCGTAAGAAGCATTTCAAGGTGTTGGAGTGGCCTAGCCAGTCTCCAGATCTCAACTCCATGAAAAAATCTGTGGAGGAAGTTGAAAGTCTGTGTTGCCCAACGACAGCCCCAAAACATCACTGCGCTAGAGGAGATCTGCATGGAGGAATAGGCCAAAATACCAGCAACAGTGTGTGAAAAGCTTATGAAGAGTTACAGAAAACGTTTGGCCTCCGTTATCGCAAAGGGTACATAACAAAGTATTGAGATGAACTTTTGGTATTGACCAAATACTTATTTTCCACCATGATTTATTCGCAAATAAATTATTTAAAAAACAAATAATGTGATTTTCTGTTTTTTTTTTTTCTTCCATATTCTATCTCTCATGGTTGAGGTTTACCTATGTTGACAATTACAGGCCTCGCTAATATTTTCAAGTGGGAGAACTTGCACAATTAGGCTACGTTCATACTACAGGTCTTAATGCACAAATCCGATTTTTTCGTGTTTTTCCGACTCGAGTGAGGCATTAACTTGACGGTCTGACCGTGACAAGTCGCATAGACCAGGACCATTTCAAATCCGATCTGGGCCACATTTTTCCAGACTGTCGCGGCAGTCTGTACTGTTCAGTCTTTCAAATCGGAATTCATGCAGCAATTACGTCACCAAAAAGCGAGAGAGATGCCACGGTAGCGGTGCAGCTGTGCGTTATTAGCGCCTAGCTTGCCTTGAACATGGCTTTTTAGGAAGGGTCGGACTTGACAACAGTCATAAAAAAATTAAAGTGGGTTGAGGATAAGCCTGAGAATGATCGGTTTTCTGTCTGCTCCATATAAGCAATATTTCAACATTGCTTACACGGCCGAGAGTCGGGGCAAACTGCGCGTATGTTTGTGTGACATGCACGGACAGTGCGCGCATGCTATCGATCCATATACTTTGAATATAAGCCTCAACTGGGATTATTTATGTCTGTTATTTGTGTCCTCTTTTTAAAAAGCAAAATATGATATCCCTGGAATGACAGATGACAGCCAGCATGTGTGGTCATTTGTTTTGATGCTTCTGCGCATGCGGGTCGTCTTGCTCAGCGCTTGTCGGACTGCGAATTAGTGCGCTTGCGTAATACTTGAATGGTCTCAATTGACAAAGGCAGTCTGAACGAGCACGCCAAAAAAACAGATATGACAAAAAATCGGATTAGTGCATTAAGACCTGTAGTATGACCGTAGCCTTAGTGGTTGACTAAATACTTATTTTCCCCACTGTATATATGAACTATATCAAATTGAGTTGCGTTGACTTTGACTGAACTCATCGGTTGCCACTAACGGCGACAGACGTCTAATTCATTTGAAGTAGGAGGGTTAGCAGCGAATGAACGGATACAACTCCCCTCGTTCAAATGGACTGGACGTATACTAGTGATGATCTCGTGATAAATTCATTTAAATTCACAGCAGTAGGATGAAAAGAGCAACAGCGCGTTAACAATCAACCAGTCGTACACACACACACACACACACACACACAAAATGTAGGACGGTTGACAGTTTATCAACTACGTCGGCGTCAGATCCTCGGACATATCCGCGCTTATCACTATCCACGCCTTGGGAGTTACATGCCATCGCTTTGCTAGAGCGACTCCATCAAAGCGCCCCCCGCATTAGAATGTCAAACTCACGGCGGTCGCCCGATTGAATCGGCGATATCGGCAAGTGCGTCATTTTATCATCGCGAGGCCCTGAACATAAAACGACTTCAAACATTTATGCTGTAAAAATGCAGAAAACAAGATGTGATTTTAGTGACATTAGCTTGAGGTTAATCCATTCCGTCATCAAAACGGCACTTCTGTGCCATCAATCCTCCTGACAGAAAAGTCAATTAATTAGTCAGTCCCTCAATGATCATCTTAACCATGTCTGAATTTCCAGCCCGTCTATTTTTAAATCAGATTACTTGTTGAAATCTAAATTACAGGCCGCGGTCTGTCTCCAATTTACCTCAGCTAACATGGAGTCTATAGACTCCCTTACTTACGCAACCTTGCCTTCTCAGTGGTGCGATTGCAAAATGTAGGTGTTTTGGGGAACCGCAGTTTGGACTGAGTCACCGGGTGGCGGACCGCAGAGTGAGTTACAGAGCGAGCTTGTCGAGGCTCACAGCGCATTAAAAAAAAATGTGGCCGGTGTACTGCTGACTCAGTAACTGCACAATTACAAACCTTGGAAGCCTTACATCACTGCGATGCAAACAAAAGCTCGGGAATAAGTGAGTTGGAAAATGTTATATTTCCTTACAGTTTCTGCCCGATTCACATCATTTACACATTGAAAAAAAGAATTGCAAAATCAAAGTGCATCAAAGTTACCAGCCAGTTTTTGGCAAGAACGTGAGATTCTCTCCATGTTTCCAATGCCTCCATTATTTTCAATGGCACATACAAAATGCACAAAAATCGAATTGGCCTACAATCAACAGGTAGTGACCCGAGAAATGCCCTAAAATGAACAGGAAGTGACTGAAAACAGGAAGTTACCCCAAAATCAACTGGAAGGGACCCAGGAATGCACTAAAATAAACAGGATATGTCCCAAAATGCATAGGAAGTGACCCATAAATGTCCTAAAATAACTGCATTCCATGGTTGGCGATAGATGTCCAATTTGTTGAGACAGGGAGGGCTAGAATTTTAAAACTTTCTGATAAACAATACACGTCCAATCATCTAGCTGTCTTCATCTTTCTGCTGTAAATTAACCCATTCAGACCTAAGTATTGAAGGGAATAGTATCTTTTCTCGCATTTACTGTTCGTTTGTATTACTCTAACACATCCAATAAAAACATTAGATAGCCTTTATTTAGGGCTGTCAAAATTATCGCGTTAACGGGCGTAATTAATTTTTTAAATTAATCACGTTAAAATATTTGACGCAATTAACGCACATGCCCCGCTCAGACAGATTTAAATGACAGTACAGTGAAATGGACACTTTTTAATTGTGTTTTGTGGAGTTTTGCTGCCCTCTGCTGGCGCTTGGGTGCGACTGATTTTATAGGCTTTTGCAATCATGAGCATTGTGTAATTAATTACTGACATCAACAATGGCGGGCTACAAGTTTATTTTTTGATTGAAAAATTTACAAATTTTATTAAAACGAAAACATTAAGAGGGGTTTTAATATAAAATTTCTATAACTTGTACTAACATTTATCTTTTAAGAACTACTAGTCTTTCTATCCATGGATCGCTTTAACAGAATGTTAATAATGTTAATGCCATCTTGTTGATTTATTGTTATAATAAACAAATACAGTCCTTATTTACCGCATGTTGAATATATCTATCCATCTTGTGTCTTATCTTTCCATTCTAACAATAATTTACAGAAAAATATGGCATATATTATAGATGATTTGAATTGTGATTAATTGAAATTACGATTAATTAATTTTTGAGCTGTAATTAACTCGATTAAATTTTTTTATCGTTTGACAGCCCTACATTTATATCATAGTTTGCAAAAAACAAGCAGAATATATCTGATATTATGAACAGTTGGACTTGAAATAATTAGAAATTGCAGCGCCAAGACAACGGGCAGATAAGGACAGAACAGATACAGGACACCTTCTGACCACGGAGGCCCAACGCGCACTTCATGCGTCTGACTGAACAAAATTGACGCTGACAAGCAGGTTACAGGCAAGACATCTACAAGCCCACGTCTGTACCACCAAATCCCGCAATCAGCTCTTCGGGCACTCCAGAACAAATGGCGGGACATCTTGTCTTGCCACAAGGAACATCTGATACAAAGGAACCCACGACCGAAAAGCGAACACTCAGCACTCACGTGGTGCTGAGGCACGCAAAATCCTTAACTCTCGTTGCCCTGACAACAGTAACGCCCAAATTCTACTGTCCAATCGACAACAGACAATAACCCTATAAAAGCCCAAACATACCCTTCTTCCGGACTACAGCCCGCCTCAGCAGAGCCTTTAAAAGACAATGTTTAACTAATCATTGTCATTTTTCTCAGGAATCTTTTGTTGACTTGTGATATGGTGACCCTGGATCCAGTTTGCCTCGTCGCCTGGGTCTTTCTGTGCTGTATTATTGCTGCCAACTTGGAGTAAGTTGTCAATTTGTGTTTCGAAGCCTTTTTCTAGTTTTTAAAAGGGAGTCAGTACAATGGGTTAAGACTAAGGTGAACACAGGTTGTCAGGGTTCTGCCGGCCCGGGTCGTTGGAATTGCGGCAATTCGGTTGGCGTGATTCTGACAATCTGGCTAAAAGGTAGGGGTGTGCCATCTTAGGCACCTCACCATTCGATTACGATTCAGGGTGCTACGATTCAATTATTAAACGATGATCACGGTACTGACGATGATTACGGTTATCACAATTATCAATGCATCTTACATTACTAATTAATAAAGTAGCCAAACTTTATGTCGATTATTTATTTAAAATATCCTAACGATTCAACAGGAACGATGGAAACATCCCCATACAACAAAAACCTGCCCTTAAACTGTTTTTTTTCTTTCTTTTTTTACAAGAAAGGGAAAAAACTGACCATTTTAAAGGCAGTACTTATTTCTCTCAACAATACAATAAAATTTACACAGGTGGAATTAGTTCCACATTTTTTGGAAACAAAGTGTGTTTAGAAATAAGACTTCTTTCAACCAATATAATTTGTTGTCACAAATTTGTGGACTATTTCGCATGTTTGTAGTGAAAGCGCTGTACTTAATCATGGTTTTGAACGTTCTGCATATGAAATACACGTTAGCGAATTAACTAATTAGCTTAGCGCTCGGCGCTAACTGTTAACATCTCTAAAATAACAACAATAAAGGCTAAACAGTTCAAGAGGGTTCGTGTACTCACCTCTTATAGATGCACACGGGTCATAGCAACACACTCTGGACATTTTTCATTTGACATGACTTGAAACTACAGCTGGACAACTGAAGGACAAGGAACAACGAACTATCTCTCTTCCCCTCTCGCTCTAAAAAATATTTCGCGCACAGAAGCGCGACTGCTTGTCTCCCTGCCTGTCTCATACACAAATTTAATTTTCCAGTCTTTTGGAAAAGGAGTAAATCTCAGTAACTGGCAGCATCCATCATAATGTTGTGCGTGTGTCCGTTAAAGGTGTCCGGGCAGCAAATGTGTCTTGAATTTCATTCCGCTATCAGTGGCTGTCATAAAGTTATTAGGGAAAATCAGCGTTTTTTAACCTTTATCAATCGTAATCGAATCTTCACGTGTCGAATCGCGATGCATCAAATAATCGATTTTTGGGAATTCCCTTACTAAAAGGTCAGAGTTGTTCAGTATGCTGCTGAAGGATATGACGTGTTCGTATCTCTAAACCAATAAATACACAGAGTTTAGTTGCTATTGCCATTTCTGGGAGATGATTGGATGAAACTTTACCCATCAAAATCAAATCGTGAGATTTGGCATGCTCTCTTTGCTATTTTTGGCCCTTTGAAAATGGCTGACCAAACGCAACATCAAAAAGTGGTCGTTTCTCATGAAAAACACATTAAAATTAACAATAAAAATAACCAATATTACATGGAATACCCCCACCAAAAAATTGCACTTTGTTCTGGTATTCAAGTAAAAATCAGCGCAATTTTTTTTTTCCCAGCAGAAAAAAAATGCAGGTCTGAAGGGGTTAAATTGAGTTCATCAAGCGCAGTGTTGTTAATAACGGTGTTACAATATAACGGCGTTACTAACGGCGTTATTTTTTTCAGTAGTGGGTAATCTAATTAATTACTTTTCTCATCTTGGCAACGCCGTTACCGTTACTGAGGACGGAAAGGCATGCGTTACTATGCGTTACTATATTGGTCGAAAAGTCTGAGGGAGACGGACTCACCGAGATGACAGAGCAGAGCAGGAGCGGGGAGGAGGCAAGAAAGTTGTGACGCCGAGCAAACGCGATGCTAGGTAGCTCCAATAATACATGTTGTAGTCGATAGCCGGACAAACTACGCCCGCATGTTATGGTAGATATGGTAGACATGGTAGATATCCCATATACTGTATATAGATATAACTAGATGCAAAATGACAGCCGCCATCTTAAAGCAGTAGGCTTTTTAGGACGGCTCTGTTGTAGAGAACCTTCCTCGCGAACCTAAGTAACTTTTTATCTAAAATACTTCTAAATCGGCAAAATCTTGACTTGAATCTATCTTTAAATGATGAAACAGTTTTAAAACTTTCATATGTCGAAAGTAGAGAGAAGGGAACTAATGCAATAATGGGAGCAATTTTAACAACTTTTAACAGTTGATTCAGGGTAAAGGGCAAATTAGGGTAAAGAATTGGGCTCGGGCCAATTGTACCAAAAATCTCCACAAAAAACTTCACATAGTGTGGCCAATGTTTTTTTTTTTTTTTTTTTTTGAGGGAAAAAAAAAAGTAATTATCACCAATTACTTTGCCAAGTAACTGATTACTCTTACATTCAGGTAATTGAGTTAGTAACGCAATTACTTTTTGGGAGAAGTACTTTGTAACTATAATTAATTCCTTTTTTTCAGTAAGATTAACAACACTGATCAAGAGTAGACACCCAATCAACTTGAAGAGGGGGGATGGCAGAAGATTAGCGTTCATTTGGTTTAATTGGGCGTCTATTCGTGATAAATGCATTTAACGGCCTCCAATATGTCGCACTTGCCCTGCCCTAACCTAGTCTGTCCTGCCTTCCCTCTTTCATGTCTAGAACTGTCAATAGCAGCCAATGAGTTAAAGGTCTATTCGATCACCAAATTGTCAGTAAAAACGTCATACACACGTATCTTTCCATTGATCAATCTACGAGTAAACCGATTGGTCGGTTTCATCACCAAGTCTTGGTGTAAACTTTGATCAATCAGGGGTTCCGTTTTTGGGTTTATTCTTCCATTTTGAGGCGAATCACTGATTCTCATTGCTGGTCAACCAAATATTCGCTTTTCTTGTAGTTTTAAGGTCAAAAGATTACGCAGTCAAAAGTTATCCGATGCATAGCTAATTTGATCCGTTTTGGGTGTGCTGGTGCTTCACATAACATTAGCAAAAACACGCTTCAACCTTCCTTCCCGGCTTTCCCCGGCTGGCAAGGACACCCGGCATCCGTTGATTCAATAAACAGACTTTTGAGGCGGAAAGTGATATTTGCAGTTGTTGCCTTTTTCCAAGCCCTTTCTTTCTTCCAAAGCGAGCTGGAATACAGACATATGTGCAGTCAGTATGCTGTCTTTCTGGCTCCGGGAACGCAGTTGAAGGGATTAGCCTGCGCCTGAGTGCCTCGAATAATGATCAGTGCAGCGGAGAAACACATTTTCACATTTGGGGAGATAAGGGCGGGCAATCTGCAAAAAGCAAGAGGACTTAACCGACTCCCCGTGGCTGGCGGTGGAGCCGACGCCAGTCACGACCGATGGCGTGGAGAACAACACCCACCAGTGTCTTTTTCGCTCTGCCGGGAACAACTTTTAAATGACATTCCCCGCAACGGAGCCAGTCGCTGCCGCGCTTCATTTCCCAGCGAGAGATCAAATCTGGCTTCATATCCCGCAGAGAGTTCTTCTCATTTGGTTTAAGGACGCTCCACGTGGAGGGCTACTCTGCCGCGTGGAGTGGCGTCGTCGTAGTTAATCACACGGAATAAAACATGGCGGTCTGTATTCCGACAATCGTCCTAATGACGGCACAACAAACAGCTAAGCATAGCCCGATTTCCACATCACAGAAGAGGGAACGCTGACATTGCGGTTTACCTGAGCCCAGCAGGGGGCCGCGTCTCCGAAAGCGAGCTGTCAGCGAAACTGAAATCTTTTGGACACAAAAATATTTGGAAACACTGTCTAGCGAGGGACTGAATATTATCTGGAGCTGCTGATCTGTGTAGGAAATATGCGAGTGGACTTTTGAAATGATTAAGAAACATTGTCCATTACAATAAACTGATTTCTGACCAGTGTTGGGCACGTTACTTTAAAAAAGTAATTAGTTATGGTAACTCACTACTTCTTCTAAAAAGTGAGTTAGTAACTGAATTACTCTATTGTAAAAGTAACTAGTTACCAGGGAATGTAATTATTTCCGTTACTTTAAAAAGAAGTTGTTGTATGTCAAAGAATTTGAAATTTTCTGAGCAGTATTCGAGTCAGTTAAATAGAGAAGAACAGACAGGTAGTTGTGTTATAGAACCTTGTAATATTTATTGCACCTCACCAGCAACAGATTTATCCTACACTTAAAGTGCAACAAAAAAAAAAAACAGATTTGAATTGCTTACCACTAAGGCTGCAGCTATCGATTATTTTAGTAGTCGATTAATCGATGAACTAGTTAGTTCGAATAATGGAGTAATCGGATAAGGAACATGAAAAATCAAAATACCCGAGCTGAGCCTCAAACCGTATAAAAAAAAAAATGAATAAATGAGGATCTATGTAAACAAAAGAACAGTTGGCTAACTTGGCTAAAAGTCCGCTAGCTTAAATGGTATAAAATGCTAACGTTTTTTTTTCCGATTTTTTTTTTTTTTTAACCATGCTCTTAACAACTGTTTCAGACACATATACCCACGAAAAAAGGCTAAATATATCTATGAACTAATTTCCGAATGCATTAAAAAACATGAGCTCAAACAAAAACGTTGGTCTTAACAGGGAGCAGTTGGATTCAGCCATGTGAAATGAGACAACCAGAGGGCATTGCATCCACCTTAATATATAAAATGAAATGCACACACTTTCAAAGTAAATCATTACAACGCCACTTTAATTAAACGAATATTCGAAGCAACAAAATTTCATTCGAATATTTTTTTTCTAATCGAATACTCGAGTTAATCGATTAATTGTTGCAGCGCTACTTACCACAGATGTCGACAAAAGCTTTGCCCCGGGACATAAATTACACTTTACATGCACGTTCTTTCCTTTAATTTTGACCAACTTGAAATAGTGTTTATATCTCCACCTCGTAAAGGACAAATTTTCCTCTGAATGCTCTGCCATCATATCCCTCTGCATCGGTTTTGCGTGTGTGTGTTTGCTGCACGCGCTGTTCCGGTTTGTGTGTGAAAACACCGCCTCTGAAGTACGTGCGCAATTAGGATCGAGCGTTTACGTCACAGAATGGGGGATCACGTGAGATTTGACAACAATGCAGCCATATTGGAAGCAGGTCTGGCTCGCGGGACATTAAACTTTAACTTGCCAGTTCGATAAAGAGACAAACTCATTATCGAAGAACAGATATGTAATCAAACTTAAGGATGTGAACAATGTTGACCTTTACGAGCAAGCCAAGACAAATGGGGTAAAGATGTCAACGGGCTTCCACAATTACGCGAAATGGACATTCTGCTGTATATATTGTTTGGTGTATGTTACTAAACTCATCAGCGATTCCGAAATCACAAAGCTACGAACAGTTTTGCCCTTGATGGGTGCAGGACCTACACATTATGACCGTATCAAATGGCAACTCCATCGTTCTTGCAAAGGTAGGCTATGTGTGTTTACCATTTTCATTGCCATGAACCTGAAAGCACCCCAAGTCTTGGGGGTAGTTTACATGGCGACTCTGCGACACAAAGACGCAATGACTGAGTAGCGGACTCGCCTCGCGTGCATATGATGTCCGCGAAGACGAAAAATTCTGAATCCTGCCTCCAAAGTGGAAGAATCTGATTGCCGGGGATTAAGAGGGGCTGCATATCAAAGGCTCCCACGGCGCGATATCGCACCGTTAACGTCAGCACTTGTGCACGTCACATTGGGCATGCGCAGCGGTGCTGCTAAACATTAAAAACAGCAAATATGGCGGAATGTCGGCTTTAATTTACTGTTTTAATAATATTTTTAAATTAAATATGTTGAATGTTCCAATTTTTGTGCCTTTTTGAACAAAAGAAAAATGCCATTGCTTCGAGTGGGCGGACATATTTTTTTCCGGGCTGAGGGAGGGAGCTTGCTGGGGGTCAAAGAGCATCATTCTCTGTCGCCTTGTAAATCTGCACTGCCCCCTAGGGCCTGGCATGAATGAATACTACATCATTGTCATGCGGAATTGCGACATTGTTCAAATCGAGACGCCAATGCAAATGCAAATTTGAAATTTTTCGTATTCTCGGAGAGTCACCATGTAAACGGTCCCTTGGATGACAAATAAACAGAGCAGAGTAGTCTCGCTACAGCTGGTAGTTTCTTCAATTTATTCAAAGTAAATAACGCACCGCTTTTGACCGTCAGTAACGGTAACGGCGGAAAAAATAGTTAGATTACCCCATTACTGGAAAAAATAACGCCGTTATGTAACGGTGTTATTTATAACGACGTTATTCCCAACACTGTTTCTGACAATCATCCAGTGTTTTCGTCAACGATGACGGTTTTTTCATGACAATGGCGTGACGATGACGAGCTAAAAACAGGTCTTGGGAGACAAAAACATCACAACCTGGATGCCAGTTTTCGTCTAACGAGAAGAAATTTTGATAAAAATTTGCCATAATTTTCGTCGTAAATTCACAATGTGTGACATTTTCTCATTGTATGTGTAGTTAGCATGCATTGTAGCATTGTTTGGTCGTGTGTGCTGTGTCGCCTCGTACAAATAGGTTCCGACCCCTAGTAGCAATACAATGGCAGCCACCGGAGTGCCCGATAAGACTTCTCAACCACATTGGGTCCATCCAGCCCTTGTTCTTACCTTTCCCACGTACTGCTCCTCTGTCCCCATGTGTTCTTCTAAAACAAAGAATTGGTTCCAGATCCATCCCCGTTTGGGCCTGTGGTGCACCTCCGTCTCCCCGTTGGCCAGCTTGCTCTGGTTCCTGCTGGGGTTGCGGGCCAGCACCCTGGCGGGCGGGTGGTGGCTCGCCCCGTGGACCCTCTGGATGAAGCAGAGGCATAAGAGGACGGGGCAGAGCCCGCCGGTGCCGGGTATCCTCATCTCGTAAGATTATCCCAGCGCTCCGAGACTGTAATTTCCTCGCAGCCGCCACCGCTGCCGACCTCTCCCAAGGCAAAACTTTTAAATCCCAACCAGGAGAAGAGCGGTCCCAGTAAATCCAGGAGAGGTCATGGTCCAAAGAGCCGAGGTACTTTTTTACATTATGGAATTCCCCCGATGAGCCGCCGAAGTCGACGATTCTAGTCGCGGAGGAGGTTAATCCCAGATGACATTACGGATATCCTAAAGGGAGAGAACACAACAAATGAGGGATTAGCATCATTCATACACTAATTACAAAAGAATAGCTCATTTGAAAGGAAGATCAAAACCTTCAAATGAAACCATCCCTTCTCGAAAGTCTATTTTCAGTTTAAACTTAAAAAGTGTTCAAGCCGTAACAGGTTTGAAATTAAATAGGGCAAGGGACTATTTTTAGTAATTACATTCTGTTTTTCATTAATCATGAATGCACTTTCTGGAGAAACTGTGTGGGAATGTTTGATTATCTCCTGTAGGTCACTTTTTGCTGCTTGTAGAGCATTTCCAGGTCACTTCCAGTTGATATCAGGTCACTTCTAGTTGATTTTAGGGGATTTCTAGGTCACTTCCTGTTGATATCGGGTCAGTTCCTGTTGATTCCGGAGCATTTCCAAGTCACTAACGACTGATATAGGGTCACTTACTGTTAATTTCGGGCATCTCCGAAATCTTCTATTAATTTTGGGGCATTTTGGGCCTCTTCCGGTTGTTTTGGGGGTATTTATGTTGACTTCCTGTTGATTTAAAGCAGTAATGTGAAGTAATTTCTTCACATGCCAAATAGGGTCACAAGTAAAGTAATTAAACATTGTCCAACAAATAAAGCATGAAAAAATAATTTATATGTTGTATATTTGACAAAATAATCGCGTTTCCGAAGTTCGAGCCTGAAAGGGGACAAACCCTGAAGTGATACGTCACACCGGGAACGCGATGGCACCTCCATACATACAGCTACCATACAAAGCCCTTCAAACAATGATTCAAACAGCGATATAAGCGATAGATCAAGCACAAGGGAGGAGATCCAAGTTTTTGAAGAGTTGGAGGAAGAAGAGGAGATTGGAATTTTATGTTATTAGCCAGACGCTAATCAGGATGCAAACAATGTGCCTAGACTTCCTGACATGGAATGGATACAAGACCCATCGAGATTACAACATTGGTAAGATATAGGCTGTTATTATTTTCATGATTTGAAGATGCAGGCATTTGCACATAATTTTATGTTTTTGTCTATCTGATGACATTGTTAAAAAAAATAGTAATCAGATTTCATGTTCATTTTGGCAGATCCGGCAGCTCTCGTGCATATAAAATAATATTATAAAAAAGTTGGGGGGAAAGAAGGAGATGAGTCGTTGTTATATCTTGACCGAGTGACCCACACGACACCTTTATTGGCTTTTACAACTTTACTCAACGTCTTGCCAAGTGACTCTGAACAACAACTTTTCTCTCTTTTAGTCAAGGAGTAAGGCACAAACAATAACACATCTAAATGACATGCGTACACTCTACTGGTGAACTCCCGTATTACAACTAAATAATATCCACTATATCACAGTCGCCGATGGCTTTCTCCACTTTATTGTGGCAACAATAAGAAAACAAAGTGGCGTCTAATGGCGTGAGGAAATGCAGTTTTTTCACACAAGCGAACAGATTACAAAGCACCACTTCAGTGTTGTCCCGAGACTACATTTCCCATGATTCACTGCGTGGCCTGCGCGCTCGCTGATTCGCTGCCAGACATTAAAAGCAACACTTGTCACCTGTCAGCGGCTCTTGCGAAGCGGCGAAACACAAACTAGAAGGCTATCTGCAACGTGACCGTGAATTACTGCGATGCCGACCCGCTTATGTGCACACCCACACCCCTTTAAGCCGCCACCCACAAAATTTGACTCGAAAACGGCATTTGTTCATAGATAAGGCGCACTGGAATGTAAGCCGCAGCTGTCCTCACTGTATCATGCGATATTCACACCAGATATTAACCAGTAACACTATATTTGAGAGCGGCATCATAAGACTGAAGCTTTGAACCAATTGGCAGCAAAGCTTCATTGCTTCAAGAAGCTTCATTTGGCCATCACCGCTCCCTTGGGGGAGACAGTCAACCGCTGCTGCCACCTGCTGTCAACACTGTTGTCGTCCAACATGCCTCCTAACATGCATTGCAGCGCTGCAGATGTATAGCACAATCAAAATGTATGATCTGTGCAAATTATTTCTTCAGTTCCAGTTCCAGTTGTTTGATTAACTGCTACTCGTGGTATTTGGTAACATTTTATTTGACAGTGTTGCCATTAGCCTGTCATAAGACCATCATAATTATGTCATGACACCGCTATGAGCATTAATGAATGCTAATGACAAATGTCATTTTGTGTATTTTGGCAAATTATCTCACTTTTGAATGGACGTAAAGATCCGAGGTTGACATAAATGGAGTTAGTGACATAATTAGGGATGGGAATTGAAACGTTTTTTACGATTCCGATTCCATTATCGATATTGCTTAACGATTCGATTCTTTATCAATTATCTTATCGATTCTAATTTGGGGAAAAAGAAGGACAGACGTTTTGATTGGCATCAAGTTTGTTTAATCAGAAGTCACAACCTTACAAGCTCACGAGGTCAAAAGAGGCCCAAAGCCTCATAGTTAACTGTGGCAATAAGTGGCAAATACACAAGAATGTGTAACATTTTACTGAAACATTTTTCTAATAGAAATAAAAAATATTGGTATATAATAGCATATAGGTCATTGCTCTGCCTTTGGCAATATGTGTTAAGCAGGGGTCCTTAAACCACATAACTTTTACCTTCTCTGATGGGCCAGGGTCGTTTGTAACAGAAAGGTGTGACGATTTGCAGGACTGCCTACATGTAAAAATTTATTGTTTTTCAGAAAGCCACAATCAAATAACCCTTTCTGGATTCTTCATGGAACAAAAGTAAATAAAATAAAAATAATAATACAATATAATATAATATATACACTATTAATTAAATAGATAACAAAATAACTCTCACTGGGTTCTTCACAGAAAAAAGCTACGAATTAAATAACACTATTGGAAAAAAAAAATTTGTTCAGGGTGCCGGACCAAATGTGGAGGTGGGCCGTGTCCGACCGCGGGCCGTAGTTTGGGGACATTACACTTTAACAGTTAAAGTGTATTATTTACCATTATATTGAAATTAGGGGTGTCAAACGATAAATTTTTTTTATCAAGTTAATTACAGCTTAAAAATTAATTAATCGTAATTAATCGCAATTCAAACCATCTATAAAATATGCCATATTTTTCTGTAAATTATTGTTGGAATGGAAAGATAAGACACAAGATGGATATATACTGTACATTCAACACACGGTACATAAGTACTGTATTTCTTTATTATAACAATAAATCAACAAGATGGCATTACCATTATTAACATTCTGTTAAAGCGATCCATGGATAGAAAGACTTGTAGTTCTTAAAAGATGAATGTTAGTACAAGTTGTAGAAATTTTATATTAAAACCCCTCTTCATGTTTTCGTTTTAATAAAATTTGTAAAATTTTCAATCAAAAAATAAACTAGTAGCCCGCCATTGTTGATGTCAATAATTACTTACAAAATGCTCATGGGTGCTGAAGCCTATAAAATCAGTCACACCCAAGCGCCAGCAGAGGGCGGCAAAACTCCGAAAACAAGTACACCTTTCACTGTGCTTTCATTTTAATCTGTTTGAGTGGGGCATTTGTGCGTTAATTGCGTCAAATATTTTAACGGGATTAATTAAAAAATTAATTACCGCTCGTTAACGCGATAATTTTGACAGCCCTAATTGAAATGCATGCCTTTTAGTTTGTATGGTGCTTCCACGCTCTTGTGGGGGCGCCCTTGCGCTTCCTCACGCGAAGAAGAACGCGCTCACGTGAAGAAGAGTGCGCTTACACGCGAAGAACTGCGGCGACGAAGCATCCAAGTGAGTGAGCGAGTTAGTGAGAGAGGGAAACACTGCTACGAGCCTACGGTCTTTGTTCATGTTTGTAAACTATCTAGAGGCAACGCCTGTATGTGTCATCTTTTGTGTTGTTGTTGTTGTGTGTTTCCACTCGCGATCAGACACTTAAATCCAGTTGTGCAGTGGTTTGAACGATCTGCTAATGCTTGCGAACGCATGCTAACTGTTTGTTATTGTTGCATTAGCAGCTAATCGTCGCTGATTTACGTTGATGCAAACCTGTTTGTTATTGGGGACGAAATTGATTTGTTTCATTTTTAGTTTGACTCTTCAAGTGATGGTTGAATAAAGTCAGCAAATTATACAAACGTCTTCTGCATTGTCATTTGGGAGTTTAGCTAGCTATATAGCCAGGACTGAGCCTTAGCGTCTCGGTGAGGACAGTGCAGTTGTATTCCCTCCCGATCTCCACCTTGCAATGACTGCAAGTCGCTTTGTTGTAATTTTTCCTCGTGAAGTGAATACACACTTTCGAGCGTTTGATCCTACATGCTGTCATTGTTTTGTTTACGGCTGCAATGCTCGTACTAAACCATCGTAGCCTTTCATTTTCACCCTCTTTCCTGGTGAATTGTAGCCAAACTTTGGAGCGAGTGGTTCTTGGCGCCATGCTAGTTTGATGCGTCTGGACAACAAGACACGTCACGACGCAATACGCGTCTTTAGGAATTGTTAAAGGGATTGTTAAGGCTTTTTCATTGTGATGTCGAAGCCTCGAAACACTAGGAACCGGTTCGGAATTGGAATCGGATTTCGATTCCCATCCGTATTCATAATGCCATTAATACCCATGATAGTGTCATGTCAAAATTATGACGGTCTTATGGCAGTCTTATGACGCCGCTGTCAAAGAAAGTGTTACCTTTTAACCCAAATAAATCAGCAAATAAGCCACACTGGACTGTAAGACGAAGTAGCAGTTTATAGTCCGAAAATTAAGGTACTAATTTTTATTTCATAGTATTTTAACTGATTGCCTGCCATTGACAATGATGGACATCCAATTGATTTAAACAAGAAGGACTGGCTGTGACTGATCATGTTTCACAATCACGAGTACACGGAGTTCCCGAAAGAACATTAGCTTGCTGTGAAGACGTTTGTGATTTGCGGCGGGTCCAAGGTGTACCCCGTTGAGGGATTACCTCCAGACCTCCGTTCCTCCGAGACACCCTTCTGAAAGCACGAGAAGAACAACCCTCCAAAATGTCTTGACGCAGGTGCCTAACTTTGAAGATCCGTCCAACAATTCCCGGATTTACAGTCCCTTTTTTCCCCCTGCCAAATTGGATGACTTCCTTTTCAACTTCTTGGTGTTTTAATTTAGTAATTCCTTTCCTCGGCGCTTTTATTGCAAGAGACGGCGTCCCCGCGCTCTCGCACAATCAAAAGCCTCGCCGGCTACTTTTAATAAAGTCGAGTCAGGGAGCGTCTGATTAATGCGGCTGACCTCGGGTGCGAGTTGTCACTCAGAATGCGGAGCGCCGGCCGTTTAAATGCCGACATGTTTTCGCTACAAACTGCAGTTGCTGGATTCAGACTTTTAAAGTAAGGTTTTAACACTTTATAGGGAACTCATTGGCTGCCATTGACGGAGCGAGACGTCAAATCCATTTTGACTGGGACGGGCCAATGAAAGGAGGTGAACTTAAATGGGATACCCAACATAATTGCAAAAACACTAAAAAACATTGGAGTTTTTTTTGCCGGGTTTAGCCGGAGTTTACCAACTCTGAATTTAAAGTGACTCAACTACGGCCAGTGTTGTTAATAACGGTGTTATATTTTTTTCCAGTAGTGACTAATCTAATTTTCCGTTGCTGAGGAGCGCATTACTACAATTTGGCTGAATGAACCGCCAATTGTCAGATTTTGTCACACATCAACACAACAAGACAGCAATAATGGCGACCGGCCTGGGAATTTAAAAGGTAACGTTCTTAAACTTGTTTTCAATATTTAGGGCACAAGCAACAAGTGGTGCAAGAGCTCGATTGTAATGCAAAAGATTATTCTTATTATCATTCTGTCGTCATAGCAAATGAAACTGGACAATTTGGAGGCCTTGTCGAAAACTCACCAAAATTTGCAGATACATGCGGTACGGCGTAAATTTCCATAATTTTGCAACCTTGCAAAAAACCATAATAAAATGTCTCATCTTAACCCCGTTGATTTTTTCAAAAAGGACTCTCCGATTAGGTTTTTTTCGACGAAAAGCGATCAAAATCGAGGAGTTGATACGTTGTGCAAAACTGCATCAAAAAGTCTCTTGGACCCATATCCCAAACCCAACAGGAAATCGAGTATTTTGGACTGAATGTGATAAAAATATGCAATATTAATCGATTTACAGGGTGCACATTTGACATTGGCACCAAGGGAGTTAGTTGGATCCTCCTCAAAATTGGTGAGACTGTTCATGAGACATATAAGATCTAAAGTTATCAAAATGGTGAGATTTTATTCACGCACCTGACCTGGGCGGGCTGCCAAAGTGATGGGGGAAAATATTATGTGATGCCTTAACATTAGCACATTATGCCTTTGTGATGTATGATTGCCTCTGTGACCTAGATTGTAACAACTTCTCCTTGTTTACTCCGCCACTTCGACGCCTGTTATTGTTTTTCACCTTGGGTTCCATAGTTAGGAGGGAATCTCACGAGATAACTTGTTTTGCGCCATAGTATTGTTTTTTTTATGCGCTTGGGTTCCATAGTTAGGAGGGAATCTCACGAGATAACTTGTTTTGCACCCATAATATTTACCACGGGGACAGAACATCTGTGACCAGGGCGGCAAAACTTGTTGACCATGTGAGAAGCCCTTTTTCAAGGGGCTGAACCAAAAGTAACTTTAATATTTGTCATTGGGCAAGGCCCCCAGGCGGCGCGTTCCTACAAAAACCGGACATTTCCGGGCGACCCGTGAAGTCCGCTGGAGGATCACGTACGGATCCCTCGGCTTTGTTCCTTCGCCGCTTTACCGGAGCGTTGGCTCCCCGCTCATTTGTCACGGTAAGCAATTTTCATTGCTAAGGAACATCTTGTTGTGCTGTAACGGTAGCGCGGGGATTCTGGGATTGACAAGCTCGATCTAACGTCATCGTTACCACTTGTTATGCTTGTTTTGATATTTGTTTGCTTGCTCTTGTGGGATTTTAATTAATAAATCACATTTATTCTGCATTTTGTAATCAATACACAACGTATATTTCGCAAAAGTGTGCCTGTTGCTGACACACTGCGAACCCGGAAATTTTGGAAAACACAAAGTCTGCCATTTTTTGGCAGCACGCCAAAGTCAGTAAATGACTAATAACTCCCTGATCCAAGGTTCAATCTTTTCCATATCTGGCATGTATGAGATGTATCCCAGCCTGAACATGACTATTGAAATATTACCCATTAGGCCTGGCGCCCCCTGCTGTACCTGTTGAATTATCAAATAAAAACTATTCAATCTCATTTTTTTCTGTTGAAGGTTTATCCTATCAAGTTGAATAAATATTATCAAGCTACAAAATGTTTCGTTGAGCATGTTTGGTTTTCAATGGGGCATCAATATTACAAATTTGGACAAAAAAAAATTGGGTTTTTTTTCTTCTTGTCCTTTTGGGTCCAAAATGTTGATTAGAATTGATCAGTGAAGAAAATAACAGTTTGGACATGAAGGTTATTGTGTCCTTAAAAAAAAGGAACCCAACCAGGCCACTGTGAACATTTTTTTCTTTGATATATAAAGGCAACATCAATGGCATGCAAATTCGGACAACACAGGCTCAGGTGTTAAAGGGTTAACATAATTGCTAAAATACACACACACACACACAAAAAAAAGATCAGAGTTCTTTCTTGCATCCTTTTTGCCGGGTTTAGCCAGAGTTCACCAACTCTAACTTTAAAGTGACTCAAATACTGTAAGAGAGTTCTATTTGGAGTATAATGTAAATCCTGCATTCCCGACCATAAAAATCTATGATTCCTTTGCATTATATAATCTCCACACTGCTCCAGTTCCACTTCAACATCCTCCACAAACACCGCATTGCGCGTCTCAAGTTTGCACTCGTGCTCAATTAACTGTAGACGGAGGTTTTATCCACAACTTTTGCCTTGAGTTTTTTTTCTCGCGTGCGCACAGAAGTAAAAAAATAACAGAATTGTCATCTTTTGATTTGTTGCGAATTGAATCTCAGGGTGTCAGCTGATGCTAGCCTCAAACATTGTGGAGGTTTTGTTGTCACAAGACAAAAAAAACGTTGGATGTCGGCAACTAATTCTGCTGACGGGCTTGACTCTACAAGTGGGACTGTCATCCAGACACAAAGTCAAAGAAACCTTTTGTCAGTCTAAAGGGGAAAAAAAAAAAAAAAATTGAAAGTCTGTAATGTCAAAGTGGAGGTGCTCGTTAAAATTCGGATGAGGATTTAATAAGGGACTGGCGAAGGCAGGGAGTATTGGGGGCTCGTCCGGGGTCAGCGGTTTAGCTCTGCAATATTTACTCTTTTAGTGTTATTGACTATAATGGACTCCTTCTGTGAATTTAATCATTTTTGTCAGTAGTAGACGTCCAATCCATTTGAACCGGAGGTTGGAAGCCAAGGCAAGTTCACCACGATTGAATAATTTTCCATTCAACTGAGTACAATATGCAGTATTTTTTTTATATCCACTTGGGGTGTGACAAAATATCAAAATGGTGATACATCGTAATACTTTGTATCCCAAAAGGTTATCGAAAAGCTCCTGCCAAGAATCGAGATGTCGTTTTAAAAATGAAAAAAAATGAATTCACAATTTGCTACCAAAATCTTCTACCATAATACCCAGATAGCAGACTGACATTGAACAAACGTTGATTTTCCATCAAAATCCGTATGGTTGACATCAAAATTTTTGACGTCAAGTGACGTTGAAACAACGTTGTTCGATAGTATGTCAGGCGATGGTTGGGTTAACATTGTTTTATAGTTGATGAACAAATGTTCACAAATAGTTGATTTATGATTGACCGGGAAATATAATTGAAATGTCATTGAATTATGGATAAGCGGGCGTTTTGGTCAAAACATAACATTGATTCAGCGTTGTTCCAATATTATTATGTTCCAATATTATTAATAATCGAAATGACGTTTAGGTTTTGTAAGGATTTTAACGTTGAACAACATTAACTCATTTGCTCCCAAAAACGTATAAATAAGTTCTATTTTTAATTGTTTCAGTGTCCAAAAGACGTAAGGCTGTCAAACGATTAAAATTTTTAATCGAGTTAATTACAGCTTAAAAATTAATGAATCGTAATTAATCGCAATTAATCGCAATTCAAACCATCTATAAAATATGCCATATTTTTCTTTAAATTATATATATATATTCTGTAAAATAATTTGTTGGAATGGAAAGATAAGACACAAGATGAATATATACATTCAACATACAGTAGGCTACATAAGGACTGTAGTGGGCATTTCACTCTACTGTCATTTAAATCTGTCTATGCTGTCCTCACTCCGAAGCGTCTACTTTTTCCAAAGCTAGACAGCTAGTGAACGACGCCTTAATAATCAGACTTCTTCCTTTTTCATCTGATTTATTAATAAAATGGCCTCAAACCACTGTCCCCTTTAGACCGTAGTGAAACTACAAAAAAAAAAGTACACAAGCATTGCATTAGCAACAATGTTAGCTTAGCACGCTATACAGGTTCACTAAACTTGAACAAAAAGCATCTCATACAAAAAATATAACATTTCGCTTCCTAACATAATATGTACATTCTTTACAACAACCATACTTACGGACAAATCTTGTCCAAGGATCATATAAGCACAACATTACAACGTAGGCGTCAGCCCGAGACGTCGTGCAGCCATATTGAACTGGCAAGAAAGCAACAAACCATGTCGCAAAGCGACCACAAGAGTTCGCTGTTAGACAGCACAAAAAACCTTGCTGTAAAACTTACCAAAAGGCAGAATACTGTCTGAGCGGGACATGTGCGTTAATTGCGTCAAATATTTTAACGTGATTAATTAAAAAAATTAATTACCGCGCATTAACGCAATAATTTTGACAGCCCTAATTTATACATCTTTTACTTTTTTTTTTTTTTTCCATAAGAGACATCTCTAAGTTTTGGTGCAACTTAGCTCCAAAGCACAATGCTGAAAATCCAACTCAACAACTCATCATTTTTTGAAAAAAAGATATACTATTGACCCAAAAATCATCTTTAACCCAAACATTTTTGACGAAAGAAACAAAAACATTTCTGCCATGTTAATCACTACTACACGTCTAATCTATCTGATGTGGGAGGGATGGCAGCAAATATTTAGCATTTTTTAAAACCAAAATCCCAACATTTTTTTGACCTTCATTTTGTTTTTCTTAAATCAAAAACTCAACATTTTCGAAAAAAGATATATTGTTGACCCAAAATCATCTTTAACTAAAATTTCCAACATTTTTGACAAAAAAAAAAAAAAAAAAAAAAACAGTTCTGCCATGTTTATCACTACTACACTTCTAATCTATCTGAAGTGGGAGGGATGACAGCAAATACTTAGCATTTTTTAACACCTTAATGGCTGCAATATGAAGCAATTGTCAGAGAATCACAAAATTTGAAAAACAAGGTCTTAATGAAACCTTTTTTTCAAATTTGTAAAAAAAAAAAAATCTGTATAATAAGCACTGTAATATCTACAACCCTTGCTAAATCGTTTTTTTGCTGTTGTTTTGTTTGTTTTCTCATGGAACCTGCAGCTGCATTAGTTGATTTGCATCCATTATTTTTTTGTGAAGAAAGATATTTCAAAATTCTGAATTAGTCTCAAAATCATGAAATTCTAAGTTTATCAAATGTGATACATTTGGCAAGAAGAGAATAAAACCAAAATCCTAACATTTTTGACTGTCATTTTGTTTTGTTTTTTCAACAAAAACTCAACATTTTAGGGAAAAAAATGACCCAAAAATCATCTTTAACATAAAAATTCAAACATTTTTTGACCAAAAAAAAAAAAAAAAAAAAAAAAAAGTAAAAAAACCTGTTTAACTCATTGGATTGGACGTCTTGCATCGCAAATCATATCGTATTGTATCGTGAGATACCAAGAGGTTCCCACGCCTAATATCCAGTTATTTTTTAACCAAAAACCCAACATTTGACAAAACATAAAAATTTTTGGCAAAAAAACCCAAAAACATTTCTGCCATGTTTATCAGTACAACACATCTAATCTATCTGAAGTGGGAGAGATGACAGCATATATTTAGCATTTTTTAAAACCAAAATCCCAACATTTTTGGACCGTCATTGTATTTTTTTTGTTTTTTTTTTGTTTTTTTTTTTATCAAAAACTCAACATTTTTGAAAAAAAAGATATACTGTTGACCCAAAAATCATCTTTAACCAAATATTCCAACATTTTTGACAAAAAATTACCACTACTACACGTCTAATCTATCTGAAGTGGGAGGAATGGCAGCAAATATTTAGCATTTTTTAACCCCTTAATGCCTTCAATATGAAGCAATTGTCAGAGAATCACAAAATTAGAAAAATAAGGTCTTAATGAAACCTTTTTTTCACATTTGTAAAAAAAAAAAAAAAAAGTATAATAAGCGCTCAAATATCTACAACCCTAGCTAAATCCTGTTTTTGTTGTTGTTTTGTTTTCGCATGAAACCTGCAGCTGCATGAGTTGACTTGCATCCATTATTTTTTTGTGAGGAAAGATATTTCAAAATTCTGAATTAGTCTCAAAATCATGAAATTCTAAGTGTATCAAATGTGATACATTTGGCAAGAAGGGGTTAAAACCAAAAACCTAACATTTTTGACCGTCATTTTGTTTTGTTTTTTCAACAAAACCTCAACATTTTGGAAAAAAGATGACCCAAAAATAATCTTTCACCAAAAAAAAAAAAAAAAAAAAAAACTAAAGTCAAAAAACCTGTTTAACTCATTGGATTGGACGTCTTGCGTTGAGTATCGTATCGTGGTTCCTCCTCCTAATATCCAATGGGTTATTTTTAACCTAAAACCCAACATTTAACAAAAGATAAAAAAATTTGGCAAAAAAAATAAATAATTTCTGTCACGTTTATCACTACTACACGTCCAACCTATCAAAAGTGGGAAAGATGGCAGCAAATTTTTAGCATTTTTTTAAAATCAAAATCCTGACATTTTTTACTGTCATTTTTTTTTTAATTAAACCAAAAACTCAACATTTTTTAAAAAAGATATGTTGACCCAAAAATCATCTTCAACCAACCATTTTTGACAAAAAAATACAAAAAAATAAAATAACTAAAGTTAAAAAAAAACCTGTTTAACTCACTGGATTGGACGTCTTGCGCCGTCAATGGCAGCTAATGATTTAAGCACTGTCCAACCAACCCATGATAGAATTACTTTACACTCTTGTTAGTATGTTTTTTGTTAATACACAACTTTTTTTAACCCCCCCCCAAAAAAACCAACATTTTTGACCGCCCTTTTACTGTTTTTTTAACCAAAAACTCTTTTTGAAAAAGTAAAACCTCATAATGTTGACACACACACAAAA
Source organism: Corythoichthys intestinalis (assembly GCF_030265065.1). NCBI lineage: Eukaryota > Metazoa > Chordata > Actinopteri > Syngnathiformes > Syngnathidae > Corythoichthys > Corythoichthys intestinalis. The sequence goes on from NC_080414.1 coordinate 10,540,986, forward strand.
AAAAAAATCAACTTTAAGAAAAAATCCCAAAATTTTTGACCAAAAAAATCCCAAACATTTCTGTCATGTTTATATCACTAAACATTCTTTTTTTAACTAGGAAAATTTGTTCATTCATTCGCTGGCATCCACCCACTTCAAATGCATTGGTCGTCTATCCATGTCAACGGCAACCAATGACAAAGATCCACTTTTTTATTTAAATGTTCTCGTTCGGTATCATCGACGAGAACATATGTCAATGAAAGCGAATATGTGAGTCAATTTAGCTTGTTTTGCTCCTCCTGCGTATTAGCTTTGTCGTGAAACAAAAAGTTGACTAACTCATCGAGCAATTTGCAACTGCCACACACCGCTGAGCGATAATGGCAGAATTGTTTTCGCGCGTCTATAAATAATTCATACGTGTTGATTACATTTTTGCTTTGTCGCCGAGTCTAATCCAGCAAAAGACTTGTTAGCGACGCTAAAGAGGTACCGCCGCGCTCGCTGACGGATGATTCTCCAAGTTGTGGTGGATTGGAGCAGATGGGGATAAACACAAGACTATAAATTTGTCAAGATCGTTGTCTTGTTGACAGTGGTGGAAAGTACTTTGTTACTGAACTTGAGTAATTTTTTTGTGCATCTGTACTTAAGTAAAAAATTTAAAGATACTGTATTTTTACTCCACTACTTTTGAAATTGTCGCCTGCATTACTCACTAGTTTTGTTTTGTTTTCATTGCGGATGGTTTTGTTTTAATGCATGTGGTATAATTGATAAGCCACGTGCAATTGATATATATCACTTACTGTATATATATATATAGAATTTTAGTAGAATCAAAATAAATACACATTCGATCGTTGAACGAAAGTTTTATGGGCGTGTAACAGAGAATACAACGTACAGTTTACCACAAAAGTGAGGACACCCCTCGCATTTCTGCAGATATTTAACTCATTTGCTCCCAAATACATATAAATACGTTGTATTTTTAATTGTTTCAGTGTCCCAAAGACGTATTTATACGTCTTTTATGTTTTTTTGTGTGGTTTTTTCTTTTTTTTTCAAAAAAGACATCTCTGGGTCGTGATTCAATTTAGCTCCAAAGCACAAAGCCGAAAATCCATTTTAAAGCAATAAAACTGGCCACTGGAGGGCAGTAGCTCATTTGGCAAGACCCGCAACCTGTTTCAACGGCAACGAACGGCCAAGCCGCACGGCACTGCGCCGGCGGAGGACGGCCGAATGGATGCCAGGTGGCGGACGACTGAGCAGAACAACCAGTAAGACGCCCGGGATGACAGGCGCTAGAAGACCGAGCAGAATGACTGGAACCACTAATGCAGCGGATGATGCTTTTGAGTCCGGGCAGAGACTCCAAAAAATTCATCTTTACGAGACAGACGGCGATGACGGAAAAGTTTGCCAAAACAGCGTCATCTTTTAGTTAGTTATGTGTAAATAAATTGTTATTTTGCTATCAAAAGCTCTATTTGTCTTGTTGCCTATCTTATTTTGTAAAAGGAAAACATTATTCAGATGTTTGGGATGTAACTAAAGCAAAAAAATAGCTGTGTATAAGTCAAAGTTATGTTTGAAATGTTTGCTTTCACAAAAAGTTCAATTTCTCCGTTTATTTCATCAGAAATTGGAAAATTGCTCAAACTAAGCTATTTTCTAATGCTGATTTCTAAAGAATGGAAAAATATGAACTAACTTTTTTTTCTGCTGAAAGAAGAGAGTATAACCTTGGTTCCATGTTTATATAGCAATAGAACAGAATTATCTGTGGGCCTTGCAAAATCTGTCCAGTAAAACGGCTGGGAGCGAAGGGCCTTGCTCTGGTGAAAACGGCTGGGAGTGAATGAGTTAAGAATATCTTTTCATGTGAAAAGACTGACAAAATGACAATTTTGACACAATGAAAAGTAGTCTGTGTGCAGCTAATATAATAGAGTTCATTTATTTTCCCCCCAAAATAACTCAAAATATAGCCATTAATATATAAACCCCTGGGAACAAAAGTGAGTACACCCCTATGAAATAATGAACATCCCTCAGTGTCCAAATTGAGTACTGCTTGTCATTTTCCCTCCAAAATGTCATGTGACAGATTGAGGAAGTGGGGGGGTCAGCATGTTAGTGCTCAGACCATACGCCGTACTTTACATCAAATTTGTGTGCATGGCTGTCACCCCAGGAGGAAGCCTCTTCTGAAGACGGTACATAATAAAGCCCGCCCGTCTCATCAGACCATAGAACATTGGTTCCAATAATCCATGTGCTTTGTTGACATGTCTTCAGCAAACTGTTTGCGGGCTTTACTTCCTGATCTCACGCACATGCGCACATCGTCTGCTATTGTCGACAGCAAAATACGGCCAACCCACTTGAACTTGTCTTTGCCTCATCTGTGTTGCTTATACGATTAATAGATTGTTAAATAGATACAACGACATGTACGTTTGCCACTTTCCCACTAAAATTACTGCGAACCGGCTTTCTCGTCTCCGGTGACGCCGGTAACCCTAACCCTCAACCCTAACCTGCAAAGGCGATGCTACTATGGTAGGTGGCTCCAATAATACCTGACTGTAGCCGATAGCCTACAAACTACGCCCACATGATGCTTCGGTAGATATTACATATATACAGAACTAGATGTAAATGACAGACACAGCGGCATTAGCAACATGTATAATAAAGAACTAGATGCGTTAGTAAACAGCCGCCATCTTAAAGCAGTAGACTTCTCAGGAAGGCTCTGTTGTAGAGAACCTTCCTACCGAACCTAAGTAACTTTTTATCTAAAATGCTCCTAAATCGGCAAAACTTAACTTAAATCTATCTTTAAATGATGAAACAGTTTTAAAACTTACACATGTTGAAAATAGAATGGAACTAATGCAATAACGGGAGCAATTTTAACAACTCTAACGGTTGATTCACAACATTAAATGACTTCCACACATAGCAAAGGTTACTTACCGTAATTTCTGGACAATAAGGCGCACCTAACTATAAGCCGCCACCCACCAAATTTGACACGAAAACAGCATTTGTTCATAGATAAGCCGCACTGGACTATAAGCCGCAGTTGTCCCCATTGTATTATGGGATATTTACACAAAAAGATATTAAGTGGTAACACTTCATTTGACAATGGCATCATAAGACTGTCATGAGACCAAATGAACCACCATTAAGCTTTGAACCAATTGGGTGCAAAGCCTTATTGTTTCTAAAAGCTTCATTTGGCCATCACTGCTCCCTTGGGGGAGACAGTCAACCTCTGCTGCCACCTGCTTTCAACACTGTTGTCATCCAGCATTCCTTCTAGCATGCATTGCGGCACTACAGATGTAAATAACAATCATGTTCTGTGCTAATTATTTCTTCAGTTACTGTTCCAGTTGTTTCATTAATTGCTAGTTATGGTATTTGGTAACATTTTGTTGGATAGTGGTGCCATAAAACTGTCATATGACAGTCATAATTATTACATGACAATGTCTTAAGCATTAATGAATGCTTATAACAGAGGTCGGTTAGTGTCATCCAGCAAATTATCTCACTTTTGAATGGCCGTAAAAAATCTGAGCTGAACATAAATGGAGTTAGTGAAATAATATGCCACATCACACATATTGACAGCTGTCATAAGCATTCAGTAATGCCCATGATAGTGTCATGTAATAATTATGATGTTCTTATGACAGTCTTATGATGCCGCTGTCAAATAAAGTGTTAAAATTCACATTGTGCGACCTTTTTTTTTTTTTTTTTTTTTTTTTTTTTTGAGAAAAAAAAAAACATGAAAATTATCACCAGTTACTTTGCCAAGCAACTAATTACTCTTACATTCAGGTAACTGAGCTACTAATGCAATACTTTTTGGGAGAAGTAATTTGTAACTGTTATTAATTACTTTTTTAAAGTAAGATTAACAACACTAGCTGTTACCAATCTGCACTGTTTGGTAATGCTCTCAACTCCGAACCGTAGTTGGGAGTGGAACAGCGATTTCCGTGGCTCGTTCGTCGTCGATCCAACGTCTGGTTCTTTCTCCGGGGAGGTGGCATAGTGTATAAAAACACAGACAGGTTGGATGGCTTTATATCGGAGACTTTATTAACACAAACAAATACCAGTGAAGGACACCCAGCCACTGAACAAAAAGCTCCAGCGCAACTATCTCGCTACACTTGTCCCTCCCTCCCCTTACGCTCTCCCACTTCTGCACTAAATTGGCAATGCCGGTCATATTGAATCAGGGCAGCGCCCCCTTGGGGATGCCGTTAACAGCGCAAAGGAGTATAACGAAACTTTTTTTTTTTTTTTTTAATGATAATTAAACATTTGTTTGCAAGCCAGATGCAGCCTTAAAAAAACAGGCTGATCCGGCTCGCGATTAGGGTTGTTCCGATCATGTTTTTTTGCTCCTGATCCGATCCCGATCGTTTTAGTTTGACTATCTGCCGATCCCGATATTTCCCGATCCGATTGCTTTTTTTTTTTTTGCTCCCGATTCAATTCCAATCATTCCCGATAATTTTTCCCGATCATATACATTTTGGCAATGCATGAAGAAAAAAATGAATAAAACTCGGACGAATATATACATTCAACATACAGTACATAATAAGTACTGTATTTTTTTATTATGACAATAAATCCTCAAGATGGCATTTACATTATTAACATTCTTTCTATGAAGGGGATCCACGGATAGAAAGACTTGTAATTCTTAAAGGATAAATGTGACTTTGTATATTGTGACTAAATATTGCCATCTAGTGTATTTGTTGAGCTTTCAGTAAATGATACTGTAGCGACTTAACTGTTCTGCCCAAATGCATGATGGGAAGTGCAACCATGACTGTGCGTAGTGGTACCAATTGATATATCTTCTCTGCGTTGGGAAATAGCATAGGGTGTTAAGAAAAAGATCAACTACTACCTTAATTCCCCACATTGCTTCCTACAATATTTCTTATTGTTGAGAGAGGGATTGTAAGGCTTTAGCCAATTAAAAAAAGGCTTCAAACGCTGCCAAAATTCTCTCTACTCATTTTACGTTGCCTTTTAGCTCTATGTATACGTAAAACGGTGCCATTATAGATTGTACGTGACAATGCGTGAGTGGGTAGTGCAGCGCATGCGTTAATTGCGTTAAATATTTTAATGTTATTACCGCAGTTAACGCAATAAATTTGATAGCCCTACTTTAAGCCAAAACTGAAGACTCTGGATGAGTGTAAGACATTTTGTCTGTAACGTTAAATACAATTAGAAAACGATTTAATTAAAAAATATACTGTATATATATTATAAAAAGGCATGTCCGATTTTTTTTGCCGATTCCGATACTTTGAAAATGACGTGACCGGACATCTCTACTCGCGATCCATAGGTTCCCGACCCCGGTCTAGTTTCTTGGTTAAAAGCAAAAAAACGGGCAGTTATCATTCATTTTACGTAAATATATCAAGCTGAAGTTTTGCTATTTTTTTCAGTCATTTCATTTATTTTCAAAGTGCATGCATGGTGCTATTTTATATTGTAATTACCTTGAATCCTCGACCAAATCACTCGAGACATTGCCTTCCTTTCGTCCTGTTTCCACCTAAATCCGGCATTAGAACGCAGCGTGTGTGAATTTATCGCAGTGAAAGCTGCCACGACACTCTGCCTGGCACGGCCCCCTATGGGAAGCCGTGGCATAATGTCTGTAGGAGCTATCTCGTCAACTAATAGTGAAGTCTATGCAATGACTAATAATAATTTTCCTCCAAATAACTAAAATAGCTGCCAACCAGCAAAATGTCATTTTTGAGTTAGAAAGTTGGTAAAGTTGGTTGTTGAACATAAAATGCAAGCGAGTCTAAATATTCTGCTCACAGTCAGATCCGAGTTGTAACATCACAACACTGTTTTGCTATTTTGGGGCTTGTCGAGGTGCACCTGCGGAGAAGCGAAACGTCTCCTCGCTTCGCGGGAACCTTCAACACTCTTTACACTGGAGACTAGGTCAGGATGACATGTTCAATAATTTAACAAGCAACTTTTGTACTTTTGCCTCAGAGACTCTCCAAAGGCGTCATATTTTATGTCCTCCTGCGATGCAAAGCAATGTTTATTTATTTTTTTCTTGTTTATTTTGCCCTGTCCGACCTCACTGTCAGACCTCACACACACAAAAAATGGTCTTGCTGGTCTCTGCCTCCTGTTTTATTCATGCAAACAGGAATTTTAAATCACAGGAAATCAAGTGGACATGTAAACAACTTAAATTGGACTTGACCAAAGGGGTCGGCCGACAGTCCTCGCGCGTCTAGAGAGGCCGCGGTGGGAGGGCCGCCACCAGCTAGGGAGAATAAAAGACGGAGAGATGTCGGTCATGCTCGGAGGGGGACGGCCTCCCGTCGCCCTCGCTAACAGCCGCACGCTGAGCGCCCGCTGATGCCCGACAACAAACAGTCAACGGGCGGCGTGGGTCAGAACATGTCGGCGAATGTTTAGAGGCCACCGCAGCGAGACAGATGCACTCAACTGTTCACATTACGCAAATATTGAAGCCATTTAAAAGCCCCCTGCTCCCAAAAGCCCTGCTGATGATTCAGTTGCAGTTGCTGGGATACAAAGAAGGACACAATATGGTCTAGTTTGAAAGTGGCAAGCCAACAAATCTATGTAATCTACCTAAAGAACCACTTCGAATAGCCTAAATGGCCATAAAAGGCCCACTTCAACTGAGAATGGCTGACTTTTTTGTGGTCTACTAATGGAAACGGCCGGGCTACTTCAAACCAAAATGGAGGGCTTTGTGTATATTCTACGACAAGGCTTCTTCAGACTTCTTTTGTGGTTCTTCTTTCAGTAAACATCCTTACCAAATTTCATGTATTTGAGTTAAACCAGCCACGGGGGCTAAATTTTCCAAACCTTTTAAAGACTTCAGGTAATGTCCAAAATGTAAGAAAAATGGTATCTTCAAATCAAAATGAAAGACTCCCTTTACCTTTTAGGTGATGACTTCTTGAGAGTTTTTGAAGTGTCTACATGTAGGTCCGATCATGTCATTTTCAAAGTATCGGAATCGGCAAAAAATATATCGGCCATGCCTTTTTTTAATATATGTACTGTATATTTTTTAATTAAATCGTTTTCTAATTGTATTTAACGTTACAGACATGTTACACTCATCCAGAGTCTTTAGTTTAGGCTTAAGGCAGGGTTGTCAATTTTATCCCGATAACGGCGGAAATTAATTTTTAAAAAAATGTATCACGTTAAAATATTGAACGCAATTAATGCATGCACTGCACGACCCACTCACGCATTGTCGCCCTCAATCTGTAATGGTGCCGTTTTACCTATATAGAGAGATAAAAGGCAGCGTAAAATGAGTAGAGTGAATTTTGACAGCCTTTGGAGCCTTTTTTAATTGGCTAAAGCCTTACAATCCCTCTTCCTACGATTAGAAATATCATGGGACGCAACGTGGGGAAGCAAGGTAGCAATTGATCTTTTTCTTAACACCTTATGTTATCTCCCAGCGCAGAGAAGATATATCAATTGGTAGCACTACGCACAGTCATGGGTCCACTTCCCATCATGCATTTGGGCATGGCTACAGTATCATTTACTGAAAGCTCAACAAATACACTAGATGGCAATATTTAGTCACAATATACAAAGTCACAAGTCTTTCTATCTGTAGATCCCTCTCATAGAAAGAATGTTAATAATGTAAATGCCATCTTGAGGATTTATTGTCATAATAAACAAATACAGTACTTATGTACTGTTTGTTGAATGTATATATTCGTCCGAGTTTTATTCATTTTTTTCTTCATGCATTGCCAAAATGTATATGATCGGGAAAAATTATCGGGAATGATTGGAATTGAATCGGGAGCAAAAAAAAAAGCAATCGGATCGGGAAATATCGGGATTGGTAGATACTCAAACTAAAATGATCGGGATTGGATCGGGAGCAAATAAACATGATCTACATGTGTTATTCCATGCCTACCAATGATCATGCCGTGAAATAAAACTGGCTTAGGGGACTGTTTTTTTAAATCATTTTGAAGTAGCTTCGGGAAATGGCCACTGTGACTCGAAAATGGCCACTTCAAACCAAAATGTAGGACTTCCTGTGGCTTTTACGACAAGGCTTCTTGAGACTTTTTTGTACGTCTATATGTTTTATATTTACCCACCAATTTTTATGCTTCTAAATGGAATTGGCATTGGGGACTGAATTTCAAACTTTTTAAGTACTTCTGGAAAGGGAAAACATGACTCGAAAATGGTCATTTTAAACCAAAATGGAGGACTTCCTGTGTGTTTTATGACAAGGCGCCTTGAGACTTTTTGTTGTTCTTCTTTCAGTAAACAATCCTGCCAAATTTCATGTAGTTCAGTTAAATCGGCTGCGGGGAAAGAATTTTCAAAACCTTTTAAGAACTTCTAGTAAGGTCCAAAATGTAACAGAAATGGTTTCTTCAGATAAAAATGAAAGACTCCCTTATCTTTTAGGTCATGACTTCTTGAGACTTTTTAAAGCGCCTTCATGGGTTATACATGCCTACCGGTTTTCATGCCGGAAAAATAAAACTGGCTTAGGGGGTTGAATTTTTAAATCATTTTGAAGTTGCCTTTGGAAATGAACAAAGTGACTCTAAAATAGCTGCGTCAAACCAAAATGGATAACTTTCTGTTTGTTTTCTGACATGGATTCTTGAGACTTTTTTGGACATTTATATGTTTTATACATAGCTACCAATTTTTATGCTTCTAAACGGAAATGGCACTGGGGGCTGAATTTTGAAAAATTTTAAGTATTTCTTGAAATGGCCAATGTGACTCCAAAATGGCCACTTCAAACCAAAATGGAGGACTTCCTGTCTGTTTTACGACAAAGCTTCCTGAGACTTTTTTGTGGTTCTTCTTTCAGTTAACATCCCTACCAAATTTCATGTATTTGAGTTAAAAATGAGAGAAAAATGGTTTCTTCAAATGAAAATGAAAGACTCCCTTTACCTTTTAGGTCATGACTTCTTGAGTGTTTTTTAAGTGCCTACCGATTTTCATGCCGTTAAATAAAACTGGCTAAGGGGGCTGAATTTTGACATCATTTTGAAGTTGCTTCTGGAAATGGCCAAAGTGACTCTAAAATGACTGCTTCAAACCAAAATGGAGAACTTCCTGTGTGTTTTCTTACATGGCTTCTTGAGACTTTTTTGGACGTCAATATGTTTTTACACACCTCCCAATTTTTATGCTTCTAAATAGAATTGGTTCTGGGAGCTGAATTTTCAAACTTTTTAATGAGTTCTGGAAATGGCCATTGACTCGAAAATTGCTACTTCAAACCAAAATGGATGGCTTCCTGTGTCTTTTAGGGCATGGCTTCTGAGACTTTTTTGTATGTCTATGTGATTTATAGGGCCCTACCAATTTTTATGCTTCTAGATAGAATTGGTTTTGGTGGCTGAATTTTCAAAACATTTTCAAGGACTTCTAGAAATGGCCATAGTGATTCAAAAATGGTCATTTCAGACCAAAATAGAGGACTTCCTGTGTCTTTTAGGGCATGACTTCTTGAGACTTTTTGAAGCATCTACAAATGTTATACATGCCTACCGATTTTCATGCTGCTACATAAAACCGGTTTAGGAGCCTGGATTTTCAAATAATTTTGATGGCGCTTTTGGAAATGGCCAAAGTCATTCTAAAATGGATACTTCAAACCAAAATGGAGACCTTTCTGAGTGTTTTTTGACATGGCTTCTTGAGACTTTTTTTTGTACATCCTAATGTTTTACACGCACTTCTGGAAATGGCCACAGTGATTCGAAAATGGTCACTTCACACCAAAATAGTGGACTTCCTGTGTCTTTTAGGGCATGGCTTTTTGAGCCTTTTTGGTGCGTGTACACGTGTTGCGCATGCCTACAAATTTTTATACTGCTAAATAAAACTGGCTGTGGGGGCTGAATTTTCAAAACATTTGTAAGGACTTCTAGAAATGGCCAGTGATTCGAAAATGGCTGTTTCAAACCAAAATTGAGAACTTCTTGTGTGTTTTCTGACTTAGCTTCTTGAGACTTTTTGTGGTCCTACTCACAATAGCCATTCCTACCAAATTTCACGTTGCTGAGTTAAACCGGCTTTGCGGGCTGAATTTTCAAACACTTGTAGCACCCTGCTGCTCGCAGGACTCTTCAATTTCTATACCAGCTTCTTGTCAGCTTACATAAAGTTATTAAGTAAGTCTGGAGAGACAATTGAGAAGTGTGCATTGTAATCGCACAGAGCCGAGGTAGCGGGAGGCACAGGCTGAGTAAATTGAGCCCGTCTTATCAGAATGCCTTCCCCATTCGGGTCCAGCTGTTTGCCGCTTGTTCCAGTCTTGGCCGAGCGGCGTAAAAAAATTCCTGCTGGGATGAAAGTTTTCCCTCGTACACTCTAACTAAAGTTGTCACAGTTGGTAGGTTGATTAAAATGACTTATTTTAATACTGGAAATTACAACCTGGATTTTAAACATGACTTGTTGTTGCAGCGGTTTGTTCGAGTTTTGTATTTCAGTCCAAATCTGCATAATTTGATGTAACAGTCAAGGTTCGGTCCTGAACATTACAAGATAAAAAGAGAAAAAAAATCCCGGATTTGCGTCGAGGATCCTGTCTGCGCTGTAATCGTGAGTGAGAGCAGCAGGTTTTTAAACACAGATTAGCGGTGAAAGTAATCGGCCCACAAGACTCCCGCCGAGTGACGAGGTTTCGAGTGTCAGCCGTCACCACCGCCGACTAAGTCAACAGCTAGCGCTCCAAAATGCCATCTGGCCGCTCTTGTTGCCAATACGTTGTCCGAGCCCTAAATTAGGAAGCTAATTCTGGCTGAAAATCTGATTTTGATAGTCTAAATCACAATTTAAACGCTAACCTTGACCGACTTTTGAAATTCTACTTTTAAACTGAAACTGTGGCTCACGTGAAGCCTAAACTTCAGGTTTTGAACCATTTTTTTGTAAGGAGAAATGTAATTTAATTGGATTCAAAACATAATCGACACCCACTTCTATTTTTAACTCAATCTATTACCTAGCTTCAATCTTGATCCTTAAAGTGCATACGAAAGGATAAAAAAAAAAAAACACTTAAATAGCATTATTATGTGAATTAGAATCATATTTTGAGACGATTCGACTATATACAACAATTTGGCAAAGCGCAGATGACAAGAAATTAGTCTCCTAATCCGCCATTTAGCCACGCCTACCATTATAGGGCTCTAGCGTTCCCAACAGGAAGATGACTTTGGCAGGGTAATGGTCGTTCAAACCCTTTCTTTTATCCCAGCCAATCGTACCCACAGGACATCTTTTCGGTGAAAGCAGCAACATCGAGTGGAGCCACGGTACTTTTCAAAGAAGGTTGAAGAGGCACTGATAACCAAAGACGGTACGAAATTCAATATTCATGTGTATGGCAAGCTGTACTTTTTGCATACAAATGGTGAGTCTGACAAGTGCAATGCATGTTATGATATTCACACATGGCACCAAATATTAGGCCAATGTAATTATGAGGATGTGCTCAAATTACAGAAAGTAGTTGATGGAATGCCTATATTTAGAGCAACTATTAGGTAGCATTGATCATTATCAGTACACTCCAACAACTGTACACCATGACAACCAGGGGACAATCGCTCTTGCCAAAAATCCTGTTAACAGACAGAGATGCAAGCACGTAGACATAAAATATAATTTTATTAGATCTACTGTGAATCAGGGAAGAGTAACATTGACGTATTGTCCAACGGATGACATGATAGCTGATATTATGACAAAACCTGTAACAAAGTTAAAATTGAAGAAGTTTGATGGTGTTATTTTTGGAATTTGAAATGTAAAAGTTCATTTGTTTGTTAGAAAGGCCATCAACATGAGAACAAGTGGGGGTGTTGAGAGAAATATTTTGGTTTCATAAATGGGTCCTCAGTTGATGTTGAAATATTGTTCCTATTGCTTGTTATTACTGACATATTATCTTTTCGCCACAAGATGGCAGGATGGGACTTAATTGTCTAAAGTACTACTTTTCTTACTTCTGTGTGTTTGATTTTGATTACTTTGATTTGTGGGATTGCCTGTGAATACAGCAATGAGAGAGAATGTATCCGCATGTCGATGGAAATTAAACACGCCAAGTTTTGGCTAAAAGACAACTTATTCTCCGTCAATTCTTCCTACGAAAATAACGTTGAGCTGCAACCACCTCAACAGGTTCCATCTGATTTAGAATTCAACACATTGGGGGGAATTATTCAGAACAAGGAAAATGCGACAGAGCCGAAAAACGTCATTGTTTCAGTCTCTCTACTCCCCAAGATTTTTCAGGATATTCTTTTTAATTGGACAATGTTCCCCCAATTGCTAAATAAATTGTATGGTCATGACAAATAACAGTCTTGTGCTAAATGGAATCTATAATTATAAAAATGCATTTAATTAGTACGACATGGGAAAATTACTCCATAATGGTCAAAACTGTCGACTTCACCTTTACTGTCGCACCTCCCGAACGATATTTTATGCCACCGTAGTTAGTCAGGCTTTTGTCATTTCCCTGCCCCGGCTTCGAAGAATGTTAACAAACCAAGAGGCGTGACAGCTATCCGACATGCTAACCCGAACAGAGTGACGTCTCAAAGTCTTATTTTCGCTTTTCCAAGCGAAAAATCACTCAAAACTAGCCAGGGGGTTGTCGATTGTCTTCGCCGATCGGCAACCCGCCCGGCGGTGAGCAAGTTACAGCTCGTTCCCCTGTGTGACGGCCCTGGCCATTTAATTATTATTTTTTGAGAATTTTGGCCAGCTGGCTGCTTCCCCTCCCACCGTGACGCAAGATGATCGGCGCCGGATGGACAGATGACGTCGCCGAAGTAATACAATCGATCAGGGAATAGTAACATTTCTAATATTTACTGTACGATTGTTTGTACTACTCAAAACCACCTAAGATAAAATAAATAGCACATCACAGTTTAATGAAAAGACGCAGAATAGATACACAATGCCATCTTATCACAGAAGCCCAACGTGTGCGTCACGAGCAAGATTGAGGCACCAACTATCGCAATCAGTTCTCCCGGCCACTCTAAGGACAAAGAGCAGGGCGCTCTATCCTAAAACAAGTAGCGTTTCGCCAAGCCTGGATAACAAAGTTGATAGCGGGCGCTTGGGATGTCAAGACCAGCGTCGGTCGCTGTGGCAACCACGTCCCAGCCACGAAGGATGACACACGAACCTAACCGCCCAAAACCGGCCACAGAGGGATTAAACCAAGACAACACCCAGCCACACCTTCGGCCCAGCCCACTCCATCGCATCTTTCAAAAAGACTGTACACCAAGATAACAAACGGTTCGCTGCTCGGGATCATTGCTATGTAGCTGTTTTTTTGACAACCCTGGATGCAGAATTGTCCCTCCTTCATCTGTTTTTGCCTTGTTTTTTGACCATTGTCGACGAATAAATTGTCAACCTGTTTTCTGTGAGCCTTCTTCAAACTTTTGGAACATGGAGTCAGTACAAAGGGTTAACACAGGAAGGGAATGCGCGGAATATTGGCCCCCAATATTGGCTTGCGGGAGCGGTCTCAGCGGAGCACCGTTTCCGTGAATTGGCCGGGGGCGGGGTGGGGGGCGAATTCCTTCAATAAATAGTCCGTTATTTAAAAGAAATTTTGTAGGGTTTACTTCGCAATTTTTTGGGCCGTTTTTAACACAAAGTTGCAATTTCTGGTGGGGTTGAAAATTTGACAGAACACCGGGCACACAAAGATGGCAATAAGCCGAGTATAGAGGGGTGTGTGCAAACAAGCCGCTGGTCGTCGGCTGAGTTACATTCTCGGTGGACAATCAGCCACAAAATGCAAGCCACCTCCGTATTAAAACGTGTGCCATGATCCCAGTATTTGACATAAAACAAAATACGCTGTTTACTCACTTCCTCATAAGTCCAATGGTCCCACAGTAGTAGGGCTTGTTTTGGCCAATATCTGCCGGTGAATGGGAACTTTTTGAAACCAAAAAAGGCTCACACGCCTCTCCCTGGTGCAGCAACAATTTTTTGCTGCCGTTTGGCTGGCGTGATGCGAAAAATAAACGAATTAATCCGCAAAATCAGCTGTATTGTGAGATGCTGACCCGGGTGATGTCATATTTCACATTCGTCCTAAGCCCAAGACTGAAGCCGGAAGTCACTCATTTTAATGGCGCGGGATTCAGGAATTGAAAATATAAAACGATCGCTTCCACACACATCCGAGTGGTCATTTCATTCAGGAGCATAAAACACCGCGTGAAATACTAAACAAACATGCTTTTTGGTGTCATAAGCACTTTAATTCTAAACCTAAACTTAAGTTAAATGTCTCATTTGGAAGCCTTAACTAGTTTTGAAACATTTCTTTTAAGCTTCATTTTTTTAGTTGTGCATTTTCCCTCCGATGAGTATGTCAGTCAGACTTTTTTGCTAAATATAAATTGCACTTAGCGAGCAGGAAGCATCTTTTATCAGGATCAACTTTGTAGAAGTTGTCACCGAAGCTCATTTGCAAACAAATAAACGTGCAAGCATGTACTGTATCTGCGGAATTTATTTTATTTTTTCCAAGTTGTTGTGCACACAACTCGTGACCTAGTTGCCAAGTCGCGAAACGCGTCGCGTCTCGGGAGGTTGCGGCACAACAAACTTTCGGGAACCAAATGTCCCACGTTTGCCTCCGCTGTCACTTGCCGTGCGGCGTTAATTGGAGGAAAGACAAAATAGTGGAAAATATCAAACGGAGGAAAGCATAAATGATGAATATTTTAAATCTACTCAAATTGTAAGCAAAACATGAGAGTATCTCAGTATACGCATGACTAGTTTCTAACACGCTTGTTGTTGCGGATTGGAAATGTATTCGGTTTTGTGACCTGTAGTGTTGAAACTCAACTCAAGACTGATTTTAAGATTGAGAGAATATTTTTAGGGTCTTGGTTTTGTCTCAATCTCGGAGAGTGTTAGGTTAAAAATATCTCAGGTCGTTGAAGCTAGCTAGCTAAATTTTGAAGGTCTTAAGGGGCTGTTATGCTTCTGTTTCGAGGCGACATGGTAACTAAGCCTTCGATGGCGTACTCTGATTGGACCCTACGCCGTAGTATGACATCCGCCTTCCAAAAATCCTGACTATGCGTCGTGGTGATGGCAAGGACTGTGATTGGTCCACACAAATCATTATTTTAATATCAGGCATGCTGTGTGTTTGCTGGTGGGATATTAAAGATTGAATTCGGTTAGCAGCACCCAAGGACTCACAGACCAATGTTTCTCATTTTAAAACAGCAATCACTTACTAGTATCAGTATACATTAATAACTAATGATGCACTAATGTATATGTGAATTAATGTTATATACTGTATATGGATTAAAACCGAATCTTAAGTATGGTATTTCACGTGAACGTACCTCATAAGTATTACTTAACCTTAATTAACCATAACTGAATGTTTTTTGGACCCTTATTGTAAAGTGTAGCACACGTGTTCCTTAACTAAGAAATTATAAATGCTTAGGTTAACAAACCCTAACCTTATATAGGGCTATATATATTTTTAATTTCACCAAAGTATTAGTTACTGTCTAGTTATGCATTAACTAATGCATTAACTAATGTTAATATATTACTAAAAGTTAAATAAGGGATTATATGAATTATTGTAATGTTACCTAAACATTTATTGTCTTAAAATGCATGAACTAATGCATCATCTCATATTAATTAAGATATTAATGAAGGTTAGATAAGGGATTAAATGAATTATTGTCATGTTGCTTAAACATTAGTAATTAAGGGACCCTTATTTGTAAAGTGTTACTGATACTTTTTTGTAAAACTGTAAAAACAACAACAAAATATTGTGTCAATAATATGAAGTCAAATAAAGCAAAGAATACACCATGTTTAAATTTGAATCGCAACTAGTAGTACAGCTGACAGTAATGAAATCATTAGGGCTGTCAAATTTATCGCGTTAACGGGCGGTAATTAATTTTTTCAATGAATCACATTAAAATATTTGACGAAATTAATGCATGTGCGGAATGACCCACTTACGCAATGCCACAAACAGCCTACAATGGTGCCGTTCTACTTATAAAGCTAAGAGGTAGTGTCAAGTGAGTGGAGTAGATTCAAGCATTCATTGGGGCTGTGGTATTAATTGGCAAAAGCGTTGACATCCCTCCCACAACAACAATACATATTGTGGGAAGCGACGTGGGAAGAATGACAGGAGTTGATCTTTTTCTTCACACCCTGTATTGTACTCAATGCAGAGAAGATATAACATTTGCAGCCACCACACACAGTCATGGTTGCACCACTTCCCATCATGCATTTGGGCAGAACAGTTAAGTCGCTACAGTATCATTTACTGAAAGCTCAACAAATACACTAGATGGCAATATTTAGTCACAATATACAAACTCATATTCATCCTTTAAGAATTACAAGTCTTTCTATCCTCGGATCCCTTTCACAGAAAGAATGTTATTAATGTTAATGCCATCTTGTGGATTTATTGTTATAATAAACAAATACAGTACTTATGTACAGTATGTTGAATGTATATATCCGTCTTATCTTTCCATTCCAACAATAATTTACGAAAAAATATGGCATATTTGAGAGACGGTTTGAATTGCGATTAATTACAATTAATACATTTTTAAGCTGTGATTAAATCAATTAAAATTTTTAATAGTTTGACAGCCCTAGAAAAAAACGTAAACATATTTTACCACAAATGCAAACAAACAAACAAAAAAATACACATCTACAGAATACTACACAACACTCATGAAAATAAAACAAAGGAAGGATATAACTAACAAGCGATGCTTTTGTAAGGCACAAACAACGTGGTGATATGGCAAGAACCGCTATAGTACACTTGCTGCAGATGTTTGCTCTTCCATTTAGGTTTATTTGCAATCTGCTCACATCGACATATGATTACGCCAGCAGAAAGTGGTGGAACTTATCAAAACTAATTACCGTAATTGTCGGACTATAAGCCGCTACTTTTTTGCTCCATTTTGAATCCTGCGGCTTATAGTCCAGTGCAGCTTATTTGTTGATTTATTTCGGTTAAAATGGAACACTTAATTTGACAGCGGTGTCATAAGACTGTCATAAGACCATCATAATTATGACATGACACTGTCATGGGCATTACTGAATGCTTATGTCATTAAGTGTCATCTGGCAAATGATGTCACTGACTCCATTTTTGTCCAGCTGGAATTTTTACATCCAAAAGTGAGATAATTTGCCAGATAACACTAAATGACATCTGTTATAAGCATTCATAAATGCTCATGACAGTGTCATATCATAATTATCATTGTCTAATGACAGTCTTATGGTGCCACTGTCAAATATAGTGTTACCAAATACCATAACTAGCAATAATGAAACAAGTGGAACAGTAACTAAAGAAACAATTAGCACAGAACATGAATTTTGATAGTTATTTGCATCTGTTGCACTGCAATGCATGTTAGGAGGCATGTTGGACAACAACAGTGTTGACCGCAGGAGGAAGCAGAGGTCGACTGTCTCGCCCAAGGGAGCAGTGATGACCAAGTGAAGCTTCTTGAAGCAATGAAGCTTTGCAACCAAGTGGTTCAAAGCTTCATGGGGGTTCAGTTGTTTGGTTTTGCTGTCAAATGAAGTATTACCGGTTAATATCTTTTGGTGTTAATATCCCATAATACATTGAGGACAGCTGCGGCTTATAGTCCGGTGTGGTTTACGGTATCTATGAACAAATGCCGTTTTCATGCCAATTTTTGTGGGTGGCGGCTTATAGTCAGGTGCGCCTTATAGTGCGAAAATTACGGTACTCCTAGGCACCAGAGACACAGGCAGGCAATAAGTGGACATGACAGCACTGCCATATGCATAAAAACTAATGTCGATATTACCCAAAATCTTCAAAACACTTATCGGCCGATATTATTGGCTACCTGATAATATTGGACAACAACAATTGCACTGAGGGCGCTAATTTGACATCCTTAAGAGTAGTTTCCGAACCTTAATTTCCACTCTAAACCTGTCCGGAAACCCTAATTAGAATCCCCAAATCCTCAAAACCACTGAACCTTGACTCCAACGTCATCCGTGTGATCTTATTCCATATTTGCTCTGATAATTTCCTGGTAGTGAAACTGCAGAAATCGCCGACTCTCGCTCGCCACGCAACAGTAAGCCGCTGCGCCATAATTGGAGCGAGGCCAGCACTCCGTAATGGGGCGTGGGAGAAGGACGGAGCGCCTCTACTAATTCAAATACGGAGGAGGACAAGGATGAGGATGACGAGAGTGAGGGAGGTTCGTCCACTCCTATCTCATTTCAGTAGGAGTTCATTTAAAATGACCCTGAAGTGTACACTTTTTTCCCTGTGTGTGGCAAAGGGAAATTACACTCTACTTAACTCATAGTAGCAGACCAATTAGAAGAAATTGGACAATTTCCCTCAACCTACCTGATGATCTCTCAGTAGTTAGAAAATGACTGCACTAACCTCCCAGCGAGGGAAAACCGCAACTGTGGAGGAATCAAAGTATCGGACGCGGCGCCAGTTGTGTACACGAGGCGTAAGGGAAAATAGACCTCGCAATAGCAGCATAAATTGAGAACTAACGAGTGGGAATCAAAGAAAAATCGTCGTGGAGGCTGAGCGAAACATTCCGGAATAATGACGATTCTGCCAGTTTGCGAGGGAGTCAACGTCAGCTTGTTTAGTACATAAACGTCACTGCTTTTTGCATGCTGATGAAAAGGAGTAGAATACACATTATACTTAGCTATGCAGTGTCTCACAAAAGTGAGTACACCCCTCGCATTTCTACATATATTTAACTCATTCATTCCCAGCCATTTTTACCAGAGCAAGGCCCTTCACTCCAGGCCGTTTTTCCCGATTTTGACTGTTTTTGCAAGGCCCACAGAAATTTTTTTTCTATAGCTATATAAACATGAAACCCACCAAAAGAAAGATTAGACTCTCTTCTTTCAGCAGAAAAAAAAGTTCATATCCTTTTTAGGGCTGTCAAAATTATCGCGTTAACGCGCGGTAATTAATTTTTTTAATTAATCACGTTAAAATATTTGACGCAATTAACGCACATGTCCTGCTCAGACAGTATTCTGCCTTTTGGTAAGTTTTACAGCAAGGCTTTTTGTGCTGTCTAACAGCGAACTCTTGTGGTCGCTTTGCGACATGGTTTGTTGCTTTCTTGCCAGTTCAATATGGCTGCACGACGTCTCGGGCTGACGCCTACGTTGTAATGTTGTGCTTATATGATCCTTGGACAAGATTTGTCCGTAAGTATGGTTGTTGTAAAGAATGTACATAGTATGTTAGTAAGCGAAATGTTATATTTTTTGTATGAGACGCTTTTTGTTCATGTTTAGTGAACCTGTATAGCGTGCTAAGCTAACGTTCTTGCTAATGCAATGCTTGTGTACTTTTTTTTGTAGTTTCACTACGGTCTAAAGAGGACAGTGGTTTGAGGCCATTTTATTAATAAATCAGATGAAAAAGGAAGAAGTTTGATTATTAAGGCGTCGTTCACTAGCTGTCTAGCTTTGGAAAAAGTAGACGCTTCGGAGTGAGGACAGCATAGACAGATTTAAATGACAGAGTGAAATGCCCACTACAGTCCTTATGTACCGTATGTTGAATGTATATATCCATCTTGTGTCTTATCTTTCCATTCCAACAAATTTTACAGAATGTATATATATAATTTACAGAAAAATATGGCATATTTTATAGATGGTTTGAATTGCGATTAATTGCGAATAATTACGATTAATTAATTTTTAAGCTGTAATTAACACGATTAAAAATTTTAATCGTTTGACAACTCTAATCCTTTTCCATTCTTTAGAAATCAGCATTAGAAAATTGCTTAGTTTGAGCAATTTTCCAATTTCCGATGAAAAAAACGGAGAAAATTAGCTTTTTGTAAATGCATAAATTTCAAGCATAACTTTGATTTTAACAAAGCTATTTTTTGCATTAGTTACATCCCAAACATCAGAATAACGTTTTCCTTTTACAAAATACCTTGAACAACCAGACAAATAGAGCTTTTGATAGCAATGTAACAATTTATTTACACATGACGACTGAAAGATGACGCTTTGTCGCCGAAATGACGCAGTTGTCGCCACATCAGCCGTGTAAATTTTATTCTTGCGTCTTTGGGTGGATCAGTTGATACAAATCACTTTTGTAACCAGAGAAGCATCATCTGACCCAAATCAACATAACTTTTGTGAGCACTATGGTCCTTATTAGTCATTCCCATTTACAGTCGTAAAACCAATCGAATCGTAGCCTCTGAATCGTAATCGAATCGTTAGGTTCCCCAAGATTCGCACCTCTATTCACCACTAGGGCTTCCCATATTGAGTAGCATTCCAATGGTATTTTCCGACTTCATACCTTCCTCAAATGCAGCATCAGTCTACGGGGTCTTGACTAAAGAACGGCAACATAATGAAACGTGCATTTAGAAGCTGTGGAAACAGAAGAAATGGGCAAATGACAGTTTCTACAAGTTCCGTATGAAGAACGAGGAATAGTACAAACTGTGGATACTTGCTGCTGGCTACGACAAACACACCGGTGGAAAAAACATCACTCCGCTCTGCAGCCTGTTACCTACAGAGCTGCTGGATTACAAATGTTGCTGTTCATACGACAGTTACTGACATGCAAATGTTTATATAGTTTTTATAACTTCATCTCGAAAACAGCCAACACCATTGATTGCATCGGTCATTGGGGATTTTCATGCATGCATATGCTGTTTTTATTGGCATGCTAGGACGGGCCCATTGACTCCGGAGCCTTGAAACTAATAAATAACTAACTAACTGCACGGAATTTGTTGAAATCAACTCCAGCGACTAATTAAACCCCGCTAACTCGACAATTAGGCCTAATGTCAAAAATTCTGAAATCCCCTTTAAATGACAAGATGGCTGATTCGCTCATTTCGCTGTGAATCAAAAAGGGATTATGATCATGCCAGCGAGTGAAAGCCAGGCCAATGTTTATTCTGTATATCCTGGTAGCCCCCATTTTTTTCCTCCTCACTCAAAACGTTTTCTCTCTTTTGTTGCTCTGCCATCTTTACAGAATTTGCGCGAAAGGGGGAAATGACATATGCCGTAAAGCCCTCACCACATTTGTAATTTTTTGTGTGTGGCAGGATTCCTGCCACCCTCTTCCACGTTATTTAGTGCTGGTTATAGCGATACAGATCCCCTCAAGATATAGAAGAGGTGTCATTCAACGAGTTGTCAGTCGACATATTATCACAAATGTTATGAAAATATTTTATAAAAGGTTGAAAAGTTACCTAGTGTTGCTTGAACAGATTCTATGCAAAAAAATCAAGACAATATTTAAGGGATATAACTTAAGTTTATGGTTCAATTGAGGATATTAGGGTTTGAAATCAGGTTTAAAAGTAATTGTTGGCGTTTCAATTATGAGTTCAACATTGGATTAGGACTCCAAGATTTGGTTAGTATTTCAAATTATGATTTTAATCAGGTTCCCCCCCCCCCCAATCTGACTGGTTGCTACTACAGGACGGTTAATTGTTTTAGCGGATCAATAAAAAATCTGCACTGCCGACAATGAACTTGTACTAGTCTTTTTTTTTTTTTTTTTTTTTTAAATGATGATTTCCTTCCCGAAGTGATTTGTTGGTAAACACAATTTTCTCTTACTGCTGCATTGGGACGACAACAGCAAACAATGCAATTTGTTAAAGCTTTTAAAAAGGAAATAAAAGACGTCGAGACATCATGAAAATGAGCCATGTAATAGTCGACTTCCACTGGATGAGCTCGTGAAACCAACAAAACCCCGCACGCGCGCGCTCGCCTTCCCGACACGTTTTCTCGTCCCAGATCGGCGAGCAGGGATGTGCTCCGATTACATAATGACGGCGGATCCTTTAAGAGCTATTTAAAAGGCAGCAAATGCAACACGCTTGGGAGACAAAAACCTAGGCCCACCTAATAGGACAGGACCTATTCATGCGGCACATTTGGAAAAGACTGGAAAAAAACTGGAAAAAAGGCAATAGTCACCATGTTAAAATGGACAGAGATGTGGAATGAAACGGAAATAAACAAATAGCAAGAGAAGCTGAAATACTTCACCTAATAATTTCACCTAATATTGAACCATTTTTGGACAATCAATGTCTTTGTTTTAGATGTACATTGTTGAAAACAGCTAACAATTTTCTCAGATGTGGCGATAAAAAAATGCAACAAATTCACTGCTTTCACCAAAAACAAAAAAAACAAAAAAAAAAAACAAAACAAAATTAAAATCTTATGGGAAAAAAATGTCATTACGCCTGATGACACACATCACTTAAAAGTTAGGATGTTTTACCCAATGTGTTTCAATTGAATTTCAATTGTGTCAAGCTATTTTTAAATTCTCATTTGCTCCCAAAAACGTATAAATATGTTCTATTTTTAATTGTTTCAGTGTCCCAAAGATGTATTGATAGGTCTTTTACATTTTTTTCCACAAGAGACTTCTCTAGGTTCTGATCAGAGGTTGCGCTAGACATTTTCGTTGTCTGTCATTTTGACTGACAGGGTCATAAAAATCCGGTCATAATCTATTTTTACCCATCACTTAAATTTTTAAAATGATAATGATGACATATTCAATAGTATTTAGTTTTCATTCATTTTTAATTAATATTGTAACGCTTGCTTGGCGGCGAAAAATTAGACACAGAAGTCGTGGTATTTTTCTCCCTCTTTTTACCCTGCTTACCGCCAACAACACCAACAAAACAACAACTCCACCCCCAAAGAAAAAGAGGCAACTATATAGACCCCAATCACCAACGTCACACAATGATCTTAGTTGTGGTTGTCAGCCCAAAATCTTCTAAATATATATTAAATGCATCTTACCAGATATAAAATGACTACTACATAGTCTGTGGTGATCGTTTGGTGCCCAGATTTCTTGTTGAATTACAGCAGTCCATCTCGCTCTCCACTTCGGGTCTCTCAGAATACGGTAGAACTTCAAGTCTCTCCGTCTATTTTCTCTGTTACTGCAACCAACCGCTACACACGAGCAGAAAAACACGCCGTAATAGGAGGTAATGTGTAAACACGACCAGCTGACGGATAATACGCCGGCTCCAGTCAGGGGGGCGGAGTTTTGACGTCAAGTGATTGGGGTCTATACACAGGCGGCAATCTAGTCCACCAATTGGATGACGCGCTGGCACACCAGTTGCACCAATAAGAACCTCGCGTTGGTGTGTCTCAATCCCGGTGCCGCTGCCAGACCCCGGTGACGCTACAATATTCTGACAGAATAGCCAACGACATCATGCATTAAGAGAGACAATAGCTAATTAATATGCTCACTCGCCACCCTGTGGTCTGGGGTGTGAATTGCAACCTCTCAAAATGACGGACGGACTTCAGTTTTTTCCGTCACCGTTTTAAAAAACCGGTCAACAACGGAAAATATTCGGTTAACGCGACCCCTGGTTCTGATGCAACTTTGCTCCAAAGTACAGTGCTGAAAATCCATTTTAAACCAATAAAACTAACAGTTCAATTGTTTAGTTGTAAATAAATTGTTACTTTGCTAACAAAATCTGTATTTGTCTTGTTGTTTACAGGCATGAAAATCTCTCACCTTTCGGCGAAATTCGCCGTTTTGAAGTCAAAAAACGTGACCTACGTGAATTGTGTAGATACGAGGAGAAATTTTTTAAGGGGGGGGGGGTCAAGAGTAGGCATGTGCCGTTTACTGGTTTACCATTGTATGAAAACGTCGCGGTTTCAAAACCACTAAAATTTCCCGTCACACCGTGGTACGCTATTCGCTATTTTTCATGTGTTAAAAATGCAGCCAGAAGTGGCTTGGCGCTGCAGCGCTCACCCCTTCTCCTGTTTGTTGCTGTGTGTGTCACTGACGCTATTCCAACGAACCCAAAAACAAACACAAGGCATAATTTTCTTCAAGTTATTGAGCTCTCAAATCGTAGTAACTGAAATATACAAAATGAATACATTTGAAATGTTGTATAATCATATTTTTCCATGAGTGAGTAGCTTCAACAGGTTAGCACCATGAAAAAGTTCGCCAAAAACAAAACACACATTTTCCTTTCAAATTCAACGTACAACTCACAAAGACGAATGTTAGCCTTGGCTTAGCTGGGAGAGCAACTTCGTTGAGGTTATAATCGCAGCTGCTGAGTGAGAAACAAGTTTGAAGTGGAAAAAGGATAGCGTCAAAGATCCCTAATTGCGACAGATGATCTTGCCCTAAGCACAAATTCACGTTTGCTGAACGAGGAAAGGTCTCTCCCCCAATGTCTTTTTTTTTTTTTTTTTTTTTTAGAAAAATGCATTTGCCAGCATATTGAATTTTATAAGTAATGGTTTCAATTAGAGATGTCGGGATGCCGATCGATCGGGTCCGATCACATCATTTTCAAAGTATCGGAATCGGCAAAAAAATATCGGCCATGCCTTTTTTAGATATATATATATATATATATCTTTTTTTTTAAGTAAATCGTTTTCTAATTGTATTTAACGTTACAGACATAATATGTTACACTCATCCAGAGTCTTTAGTTTAGGTTGAGGTAGGGTTATCAAATTTATCCCGATAACGGCGGTAATTTAAAAAAAAAAAAAAGTATCACGTTAAAATACTTAATGCAATGAATGCATGCGCTGCACGATCCACTCACGCATTGTCGCGCTCAATCTGTAATGGCGCCATTTTACCTATATAGAGATAAAAGGCAGCGCAAAATGAGTAGAGTGAATTTTGGCAGCCTTTGGAGCCTTTTTTTTAATTGGCTAAAGTCTTACAATCCCTCTCCCCTACGATTAGAAATATCATGGGAAGCAATGTGGGGAAGCAAGGTAGCAATTGATCTTTATATTAACACCTTATGTTATTTCCCAATGCAGAGAAGATATATCAATTGGTAGCACTACGCACAGTCATGGTTCCACTTCCCATCATGCATTTGGGCATGGCTACAGTATCATTTACTGAAAGCTCAACAAATACAGTACATGGCAATATGTAGTCACAATATATAAAGTCACAAGTCTTTCTATCCGTGGATCCCTCTCACAGAAAGAATGTTAATAATGTAAATGCCATCTTTAAGATTTATTGTCATTATAAACAAATACAGTACTTATGTACTGTATGTTGAATGTATATATTCGTCCGAGTTTTGTTCATTTTTTTCTTAATGCATTGCCAAAGTGTATATGATCGGGAAAAATTATCGGGAATGATTGGAATTGAATCGGGAGCAAAAAAAAGCAATCGGATCGGGAGCCAAAAAACATGATCGGAACAACCCTAGTTTCAGTCGTTTTCATATTTTGCGGTAAAACAAAGTGACTGCCGTTCATTGCGTTGAACACTGCCAGAGCTAGCCAAATCTCCGGTGAAAAAATAGCTCCCGTATAGTTAGCGTAAAGCTTGTGTATTTAACAGTAATTTAAAAGAAGAAGCACAAGCTTCTTTCTAATATCGCTGTAATTGGTATTTCAGGGACGTGTGGCGCCTTTTTTTTCTGTGCGTCATTCGTGTCCAGTGTTGAACACCTAACTCGTTTACCTTGAAAGTAAACTTTATTTCTAAATAAAACATGGCCAGCACAAGGTCTATATGTGTCTGTGGTGCCTCCTGCGGATTACTGAAACACAGTGTGGGTCGACAGAGCTCAATATTTTGTTGGGTTTTACAGTGTACCGGTGTTTGGTAATTCCTTGCTACGTGGCGAAACGTCTACACAGTGCTCAGCGTGCTTACGCAAACATTCGCACGCATGCGCACATCGGTTAAAAGTGGCGAAGGCTCATTATTTTTGTTTGTATTGAGTTTTTTTATTACCTTTTCATTCACTCAAAAATACTTTTGCATGTGCTACTCTCTCATACTTTTAACCATTGTTTTTTTGTTGCAGCTTTAAAGCAGTTGACCACATTTGTCACGTAGCGTATTTAAACGGTCCTTATTTGATATAACTACATTTAAGTATTTTCTTAAGGCATTTATTTGGTACGTTCTGCCTGTATGCATCCAAACAAAACAAATTGAGAGCGCACGGTAGTACTTTGGGTGTCAAATTTCCCTCTTATAGGACGTTCCGCCGATACAGGACATTTTGGCAGAAAGCCGGAACATATTTACTCCTCACCCTTCTCGCCTTTATAACCCTGACCCATTTTTATGCCTGTGGTTATGTTATTTTGTAGAAGGAAAACATTATTCAAATGTTTGGAATGTCACAAAACCCCCCAAAAATAGCTGTGTTAAAGTCAAAGTTATGTTTCAAATGTATGCTTTTACAAAAAGCTCAATTTCTCTGTTTTTCATCAGAAATTGGAAAATTGCTCAAACTAAGCTATTTTCTAATGCTGATTTCTAAAGAATGGAAAAAGATATGAGCTTACATTTTTTTCTTGCTGAAAGAAGAGTAATCTTTCTTTTGGTGGGTTCCATGTTTATATAGCAATAGAACATAATTTTCTGTGGGCCTTGCAAAATCAGTCAAAATCCAGTAAAACAGCCGGGAGTGAAGGAGGTTGCACCGGTAAGAATGGCTGGGAGTGAATGAGTTAATATAGGCAATAGAAGTTAATTTTCACATTTTTTGCTGTTGGTCTGACGGGATTTTTTCTAAATGAAAAAAAGTGTGCTGTGGCTCCAGTGTTTTCGTCAACAATGACGATAACGAAAATATTTCGTCAACGAACAATTTTTTTTATGACGATAACGTCACCGTGACGCGCTGAAAACATGTCTTGATAGACTAAAACATAACAAGATGGCATTGTTGTTATCTGGCGACACGAGAACAAGATGAAAATTTGCCATAGTTTCTGTCATAAATTTACAATTTGTGATATTTTCTTATTGTATGTGTAGTTAGAACGCATGAAGCAGTGTTTGGTTGTGTCACTCATTTGACGTGCTGCGCCTCCCCCACCCCACCAGCCAGTGAGTATGCATGTGCCTATTCCAGGCTCATTTTGTGAAACATATGTGTCAGGTACTGCTTAGTAAGTTTTGCTTTCTTATCTTGGCTAGATATGCCATGTTTTTTTAGCCTTTAAAGGTCTCTGCTGAGTGATCATCACACACTAAACCAACTTGTAGCGTTAGCATAGCGTTCGCATTAACATTAGCAGTTAGCGTGGTGACTCCGTGTCTTCTTAAATTCTTGGAAAACATTTTACATACAGTTCGTGGTGTCCAGGTGAGTTTGATTACCGTATTTTTCGGACTATAAGTCGCAGTTTTTTTTCCATAGTTTGGCTGGGGATGCGACTTATGTGTGAAATTATTAACACATTATGATATCATTTCACATGTTATTTTGGTGTTTTGGAGTGACACTGATGGTTCAGTAAACTTGTTAGCATGTTCTTTATGCTATAGTTATTTGAATAACTCTTAATAGCTATTTTACGTGAACATACCGGCCATGTTCATTTCATTGTTCATGTATTATGTAACATTATCATACTGTACACTTATTCAGCATGTTGTTCTCTCTTGTATTTTTATTTTAAATTGCCTTTCAAGATGACATATCTGTTCTATGTGTTGGATTTGTTCAAGTAAATTTGCCCCCAAAATGCGACTTATACTCCGGTGCAACTTACAGTGGGGCACATAAGTATTTAGTCAACCACTATTTGTGCAAGTTCCCCCACTTGAAAATATTAGAGAGGGCTGTATTTGTCAACATGGTTCAACCTCAACCATGAGAGACAGAATGTGAAAAAAACCCAGATAATCACATTGTCTGATTTTTAAATAATTTATTTGCAAATCATGGTGGAAAATAAGTATTTGGTCAATACCAAAAGTTCATCTCAATACTTTGTTATGCACCCTTTGTTGGCAATAACGGAGGCCAAACGTTTTCTGTAACTCTTCACAAGCTTTTCACACACTGTTGCTGGTTTTTTGGCCCATTCCTCCATGCAGATCTCCTCTAGAGCAGTGATGTTTTGGGGCTGTTGTTGGGCAACAAGGACTTTCAACTCCCTCCGCAGATTTTCTATGGGGTTGAGACCTGGAGACTGGCTAGGCCACTCCAGGACCTTGAAATGCTTCTTATGAAGCCACTCCTTTGTTGACCTGGCTGTGTGTTTGGGATCATTGTCATGCTGAAAGACCCAGCCACGTCTCATCTTCAATGCCCTTGCTGATGGAAGGAGATTTTCACTCAAAATCTCTCGATACATGGCCCCGGTTATTCTTTCCTTTACACAGATCAGTCTTCCTGGTCCCTTTGCAGAAAAACAGCCCCAAAGCATGATGTTTCCACCCCCATGCTTCACAGTGGGTATGGTGCAATTCAGTATTATTTTTCCTCCAAACAAGAGAACCTGTGTTTCTACCAAAAAGTTCTATTTTGGTTTCATCTGACCATAACACATTCTCCCAGTCCTCTTCTGGATCATCCAAATGCTCTCTAGCGAACGACGTGTACTGGCTTCAGCGGGGGACACACGCCTGGCAGTGCAGGATTTGAGTCCCTGGCAGTGCATTGTGTAACTGATAGTAGTCTTTGTTACTGTGGTCCAAGCTCTCTGTAGGTCATCCACTAGGTCCCCCCGTGTGGTTCTGGGATTTTTGCTCCCCGTTCTTGTTATCATTTTGACGCCACGGAGTGAGGAGGGAGTTGAAAGTATGTGTTGCCCAACGACAGTCCCAAAACATCACTGATCTAGAGGAGATCTGCATGGAGAAATGGGCCAAAATACCAGCAACAGTGTGTGAAAAGCTTGTGAAGAGTTACAGAAAACGTTTGGCCTCCGTTATTGCCAGCAAAGGGTACATAACAAAGTATTGAGATGAACTTTTGGTATAGAGCAAATACTTATTTTTCACCATGATTTGCAAATAAATTCTTTAAAAATCAAACAATGTGATTTTCTGTTTTTTTTCCCCACATTCTGTCTCTCATGGTTGAGGTTTACCCATGTTGACAATTACAGGCCTCTCTAATATTTTCAAGTGAGAGAACTTGCACAATTAGTGGTTGACTAAATACATATTTGCCCCACTGTATGTTTTCCTCCTCTTCGTTGGCCATTTTATGGCTGGTGCGACTAATACTCAGGTGCGACTTATTGTCCGAAAAATACGGTAATTGAAAATAACGCGCTGTTTTCCAACTGAGTGTGTATTATATTCATGAAAATGGTGATGTCCTTGTAGACTTTGTTATGTGCTCATCTGTCATGTTCATTTGAAATTGTTGGAGACCTTTCATTAATTTATTTATTTATTCGTGGGCTAAAACTTTTGAGAATTGTCAACTAAAACTAGACAAAATTTGAGTTGTCGTTGACTAAAACTAGATAAAGATGAACACATTTTAAAATTACTAAAATAGGACGAAGACTAACACGTATTTTCGTCCAAAACACTGAAACTAAGACGAAAATTAAAATGGCTGTCAAAAACAACACTGTGCGGGTCTAAAAAGGTTGAAAAACACTGCAGCAAATCGGGATTCCTGATAGTCTGAGACCAACCGTCTCAGGGGTCCAGTCTCAAGATTAGTCTTGAGTATTTGATGCCATTGGTGTTGGTTCTATGCATTAACTGAAAGACACATTGATCAAATGATGTATTAGTCCCATCATGCATTGATCCAGTAATAACCCAATAATGTACTGGTCTTAATATGCATTAAGAGCGCACTGCTTCATTATACATTGTTCCCATGATGAATTGTGCCAGTAATGCACTAGACCCAACATTCATTGACTCAATGAGGCACTGGACCAACACTTCACTGGTCTCAAGACACACTAACCTAATGATGTATTGACCTAGTAATGCACTGCTCCCAGGGTGCATTGACCCAAAGGTGAACTGGTCCCGTGACACATTAGCCTGACCCAGTGGTTCTGTGATGCTTTGAACCAATGGTCTCGTGGATCATTAGTCTAAAATTCTTATTGGTTTTATCTAGGGGTGTCAAATGATTAAAATTTTTAATCGAGTTAGTTACAGCTTAAAAATTAATTAATCGTAATTAATCACAATTAATCGCAATTCAAACCATCTGTAAAATATGCCATATTTTTCCTGTAAATTATTGTTGGAATGGAAAGATAAGACACAAGATGGATATATATATATTCAACATGCGGTACATAAGGACTGTATATGTTTATTATAACAATAAATCAACAAGATGGCATTAACATTATTAACATTCTCTTAAAGCGATCCATGGATAGAAAGACTTGTAGTTCTTAAAAGATAAATGTTAGTACAAGTTATAGAAATTTTATATTAAAACCCCTCTTCATGTTTTTGTTTTAATAGAATTTGTAAAATTTTCAATCACAAAATAAACTAGTAGCCCGCCATTGTTGATGTCCCTAATTACTTACACAATGCTCATGGGTGCTGAAGCCTATAAAATCAGTCGCACCCAAGCGCCAGCTGAGGGCGCCAAAACTCCAAAAAACACAACAAGTACACATTTCACTGTGCAGTCAATTTAATTTGTTTGAGCGGGGCATTTGTGTGTTAATTGCATCAAATATTTTAACGTGATTAATTTAAAAAATTAATTACCGCCCGTTAACGCGATAATTTTGACAGCCCTAGTTTTATCACCAAAATACTTTTTTTTTTTTTTCTTTTTTTGAGTCCATTGAGTCCAACTGACTGATAAAAACTGGACCGGACGGCTTCTGCCAAGGTCTTTTTTTCTCCAGAAACATGAAAATTCAACTCTCTTGGGATTCCAGTCTTACTCGGCACGTCTTCAATGAATCATGTGACAGCCCGACACTGAACCGAATGACTGAGACGCACTCAAGCCCGAAACATTTCACTTGGGCGAACTCTCTATTCCCCTCGCTGGTTTTTTTTTTCTCCCAACCAGGAATTTCAAACAATCCGTCCCGCAACCGTTTGGCGGGTCGTCATGTCCGTTTCCATCACGACTGATAAGAAGCGTAATGACAAAAATTCCACGCGTCGTTTATCTCTCGCCACCGCTCGGCATTAGAAGGCGGGGATTATTTAACTTGTCGCGTTGAGGATTTACAAGATTGCACCGGTGCCACCACTGATCAACACCCTTCTCACTTTTCACGAGCCCACTTCCCAAATAACCCCTAAATGAATAAGCAGCAGCGAAATAAGATTGCCGCTGAATGCGGGAAGACGCTATTCGTCTTTCCAATGAGCCGTTTGACGGCTTGGAGGGGAAAAGTTCTTATTGAAGCCTCATCTGTAACTTCAGGGTAGCCAAAAATATATAGTAAGGCATTGTTAGGTGTTTTTCTTTCGCCACAAAAAAACAAAAGAACAAAAACAGCATGCAAAACACAACCGGCACATTAGAACCCGATTCCGTACATTATTATTCGGATTTGTATTCATAATTTATTTTTTTTGGTATGTGTAGTTGCTATTTGTGATTGTACCTGCTGAATTTATGAAGGATTTAGCGTCGTTTTTTGGGATGTGGAATGAAATAATCAAATTACCGTAATTGTCGGATTATAAAACGCTACTTTTCTTCTTTCATTTTGAATCCTGCGGTTTATAGTCAAGTGTGGCTTATCTGTTGGTTTATTTGGGTTAATAGGTAATGGACTTTAATAGTGATGCAACGATTAATCGATTAACTCGAGTATACGATTAGAAAAAAAGATTCGAATTAAATTTTGCTGCTTCGAGCATTCGTTTAATTAAAGTGGCGTTGTAATGGTTTGTTTCGAAAGTGTTTTCATTTAGCTGTATTGATTTGGGTGGATACACGTCCCTCTAGTCTGCTTCATTTCGCATGGCTGAATCCAGGTGCTCCCTGTTAAGACTAACATAAGCTAAGTTTTTGTTTGAAGTTTTTTTAATGCATTCGTAATTTAGTTTATAGGTATATTTAGTGGGTTTTTTGTGGGAATATGTGAACCATTTGTTAAGAGCATTGTAAAAAAAAAAAAAAAGCTAGCATTCGATAGCATATAAGATAGCTAACTTTGCTATGTAAGTTAGCTAATAGTTCTTCTGTTGTACATAGATCATCATTTATTAAATTTTTTTTTATACCGTTTGAGGCTCAGGTCAGGTATTTTAAATGTTTATGTTCCTTATCCGAATACTCGACTATTCAAACGAAATAGTTCATCGATTAATCGACTACTAAAATAATCGATAGCTGCAGCCCTAGACTGTAATCATTATGACATGACGCTATCATGGGCATTACTGAATTAGGAGGGATGGACTGTACACAAATCAGCTCTGTGATCTAGACACCACCAATCGTGTGAATCCCCTGTGAGTGTAAGCCCGTCGGCAACTGACCCTACGCCGCCCGTTGCCAATCCCGGCACTGGGGCCCCTACCAGACCGTGCCCAATCACATCGAGCCCCACCAAACACGCGACAGCCACGCAGACGAGCGGAGACACTGCGCGGGCAACACCCCAGGGCCACGGCACCCACCCAGCTACCCCAGGGGGGTCGGGCAGCGCAGCCCATCCCACCTCCCGCAGCCCAGCAAAGGGGCCATCGTCACACCCCCGGGATCCAGGGTGGTTCCCCAGGCCACCGGCGCCCCATCAACCGGCCTTCAGGGATGGGAATAGGGGATGCACCACCAACCCCACGCCCAACCCCATCAGGTCACCCGGCCCACGAGCCACAGCCCCCTAACCGGCACGGCATGCCATGAGACCCCCAATGGCCCACGAAGCCCAGGGCAGGGCAGGGTCCCCAGCCGAGCAGACAAATGATTTATATTTTCTCGGCCCGGTAGCAAAAGAGCCACGGACCGCTACCGGTCCCCGGCCCGGTGGTTGGGGATCACTATTAATCACAGGACAAGCCTAAATATGAAAAATAAAATGACCAACTTATTGTCCGATAGTAGACTGTACTCATCGTTAATGTATTCACATTTACGCACCAATTTAGTCCACTTTCCAAATCCATTTGGCTGCATTTTGTTAAAACCAACCCATGTTTTACTGTTGATTACTAAAGATCAGAAAAGGGTTGAAACAAACTTTTTTCCCCTGGTGATGAAAGACTGTCTATTCTTTCATTTAGTTCTCACAATAAATTTATTCACAGAACACAATATTCTGTCCGTCATGGTCAGGTTGCGCGAATCCAACCTGATTGTTAATAACCAGCTATTCCCCGAGTGTGAACCTTATGAAATTCCAAAGCAGAAGAATGAACATTGATACATCACAGCACAAGCAGGAAATCCCTAGACAGCATTCTAACATGCCCCCTCATGAGCAAAGACATGAAAGCATCTACTTGGACAAGTGCTATGATCTCACCATTGATGGCATCATGGATTTTCTGTCATGATTAAAACCTTTTGATCTTGTTGTGGAAAATGGAAACCGATAACAGCTACATGCATGGAATTCATTACAATTCATATGTTTGCTATTTTTCGCACATCCGAATCCTGTATTCGTATACCTTCGAAATCTTCGAAAGGTCGCGAACTGACTAAATAAAGCTCCTCTCCTCACTCCGACAAAGTACGTTGGCAATTCCCGTCATATTTTGTGTTGCATTTCGCCTCCCACGCGGTGTCGGCGGGTACGTGCGGACGCGTCTCGACTCTCAACTCGACTCCCTGTCTTGGTTAAGACTAATAGGGCTCTAATTAGCTCGGTGGCCTTTGCAGACAAGGGAACATTCGCGAGAGATTATATCAGCACACAGTCTCACAAAAGATTCCGGTCTGCCCCTCATGCAAGCACTGTCAGAGCGGCAAAAGGATGACAAGGCGCACTTTAAAAAATGGCCTCAAAAGATGGCAGAAAATGGTGAGAAACAATTAAAGGGATTGTAGTAATGATTAGAATATCGGTGCATCACTAAGCAATTTTAAGGTACAATGCTTTGTCACCATTTCGTGGTATGTTGGTGCCAAGGAACTAGGTTGAAGTGAGTTGAGGATCTTCATTCGGATATTTGCTGTCATCTTGTTGTCTTATTTTCATAATCGATTAATCGGATAAATGTCACTTCTTTCAATTACCTTCCCAATTTACATTGAAGTTGTTTTCGGCATGTTGTAAATAGCAACCGAGAGGACGCCCGGGATGCCAGGCGCTGGACAACCGAGCAGAACGACCAGGACCACCAGTGCAGTGGACCATGCCGTTAAGTCCCTGCTGCTCGCCGAGCAGAGCCGGCGCCGCCGTGCTCAGCCGCTCGCGTCCCCCGCACCCTCCAGTGTCCCACACTTTTTCTCCCGGACCACAGTTTTTGGATCGAAATTAGGTAAGTATGCGATAATATATGGTTAAAATCATGGCGTCTTTAATTATGGTCTCTCATGCTCTCACCTCCAGTTAGGGTTTCGCTGTTTAAGAATATAAATATATGTATTTTTTAAATGCCCTCTTGTTCAAAATTTTTATTCCCCCAGAAAATTGAGATTTTAAGCTTTCCAATGATGTAACATTCATAGAAGAAAATTTTGAAATTTGGCCAAATTGGGGTTATCAGAGCAGAACTTCAAGTCAACTGAGTGTTTTCCGCCATGTATATATACAGTATATGTTATAATTTCAAGAAGTTCAAGTTTAAGGTGAAGAAGGGCCTAAACCAAATCGGTTGTCAAAATAGTTGTCGATAAATCTGCTAATCGATTAGTCGTGGATTAATCGATAAATTGTTGCACCTCTAATCTTGTGATCTTTGTTGGAGACGATAAACTTTTTGGGAGTCACTAATTTGCGGACAATAATTTGAATCCTGCGGCTTATAGTCTAGTGCGGTTTATTTGTTGATTTATTTGGGTAATATGTAGCACTTTATTTTACAGCGGCATCATAATTGTGACATGACACTATCAAGGGCATTAGTGAATGCTTAAGACAGATGTCATTACGTGTCATCCGGAAAATTACTCCATTTATGTCCAGCTCTTTTATTTCCATTCAAAAGTGAGAAATTTGCCGAATAACACTAAATGACATTTGTTATAAGCATTCATTAATGCTCATGACAGTGTCATGTCATAATTATGATTGTCTAATGACACCGATATCTTATAGACCCTACCCACGTGACGTCACAACTCCGCCCTCCTGACTGGTGCCGCCCAATTGTCCGTCAACACATCGTGTTTACCTGTTACGGCTACGTACATTCCTCCTATTTACGGTGTGTTTTTCTGCTCGTTAACATTAATAATCAAAATGGTGAAGGCGTGTGTGGCGGTCGGTTGCAATAACAGAGAAGATAGACGGAGAGACTTGAAGTTCTACCGGATTCCGAGAGACCCGGAGAGGAGAGAGCGAGATGGGCTGCTGCAATTCGACGAGAAAACTGGGCTCCAAATGATTACCACAGATTATGTAGTAGTCATTTTATATCTGGTAAGATGCATTTAATATATAGTTAGAGGGTTTTGGGCTGACAACCACAACTAAGATCATTGCTAGGCTAATCGCCGACAACATACACTTATGTATGTAGTGAGAGTGCTATCGCTAAACCATATAAACATTAAAAGCCCTAACTCCATTGACAAATGACATGAAATACATTAGACTTGACAGTGGATGTTAGCAAGAACAAAAGATTTTGAATTGAAAATTTCGTAACTTACCTTTCCAAGCACAAGATAGATTCCTGCCGAATTTTCGTGGACGAGGACCTGTTTCACCCAACCGGCAACGAAGTATTTATAAGCCTCCAAGCTCTTGAAGTTTTTCAAACTTTCGTGAGAATAGGCTGATTTTGTGTGGACAACATAGTTGTACATATCAGGGTAGCTAGCAGATGTCAGGCAAATACGGCGGAGACGGCGGGTCGAAAAACATCGATTTAGGCATCAAATATGGATCTGGCGAATGGATAAACTGAAGCTTTTCCACATAACGCCTTTTATGCAACGCATCAAGTGAGTTCACGGCATCCGAAAGCACCGGGTCTTCCATGAAATGCATTATAAATTGCTCGATCAATTGAGACCATTGATAATACAGACACAAAATGACGGACAAGGGGGCGGAACAATACAGCGATCACGTGATTTTGTGACGTCGGTGGGTAGGGTCTATAGCACCACTGTCTAATAAAGTGTTACTAAATACAAATATTAGCATTTAATGAAACAACTGGAACAGTAACTGAAGAAATAATTAGCACAGAACATGAATTTTGATTGTTATTTACATCTGTAGTGCTGCAATGCATGCTAGGAGGCATGCTGTACAACAACAGAATTGACAGAAGGTGGCAGCAGAGGTTGACTGTCTCCCCCAAGAGAGCAGTGATGGCCAAATGAAGCTTTTTGAAGCAATTAAGCTTTGCAGCCAATTGGTTCAAAGCTTCATGGTGGTTCATTCATTTCTTATGACAGTCATATGATGCCGCTGTCAAATAGTATTACCGGTTAATATCTTTTTCTTGTAAATATCCCATAATACAGTGAGGACAGCTGCAGCTTATCTATGAACAAATGCCATTTGAGTGTCAAATTTGGTGGGTGCGGCTTATCGTCAGGTGCGAGTTATAGTCCGAAAATTATAGTAATTTAAAGATTTTTAGATAATTTCACTTTTTAAAATTGATTTAATAATATTTAAAGGTTTGCGGGCCAAGACAAGAAAAGTCTTGTGGCCCGCCAGGCTTATAAAGCACTTACTGAGTAACTCAACCCTTGCTTTTGGATTCATTTTAAGCAAACTGATGATCAAACCACATTTTATGTCCAACAATAGTTGTCTAATAATTTATAGAATGGATTGGACATCTCTGGCCGTTAATGGCAGCTAATAGGCTCACTAAGAAATTCTAAAGGATTCATACAGTGTTATATATATATGTCCTCCAACTACTTCTAATCCATAAATAGCCAGCAGCACCCTCAAATATTATTTACATTCTGATCGTGAATGTGACCGATCAATACTCTAAACAGCCGCCGGTCAATCATCAAGCAATTATTTGCACAATCAATGAAACATTCACAATAAGGCGATGATGCACATCTTGCAAACTAACCTCTATAAAATGTGACCTGATTGCAAAAGCCAAACCCGACGCGTAGGTTTATTTGACGGTAATTGTTTGGTTGAATAAGATTCTCTGTCATAATATCAATAAAATACGAAGTCATTTTTATTCAAAAATCCATCAAATTACAAGACGTCAACTCCAATGTTTAGAAGACAGACAGAAATAAAGAAAAAGCTTGATTATTTGTCTTTACCCATCAATTCAATTACCGTATTTTTCAGACTATAAGTCTCAGTTTTTTTCATAGTTTGGCTGGGGGTGCGACTTATGTGTGAAATTATTAACACATTATGATATCATTTCACATGTTATTTTGGTGTTTTGGAGTGACACTGATGATTTGGTAAACTTGTGAGCAGGTTCTTTTTGATATGGTTATCTGAATAACTTAATAGCTATGGCCACGTTCGCGTTCTGCCTTTGGCAATGTGTGTTCAATTGTATTATTGACTTTTTTATATTGAAATGGATGCATTTAGTTTGTGGCGCTTTCACGCCCAAGTGGGGGCGCACTCGCACTTGTTTACGCGAAGAAGAGCGCTCACACGCCAGAAGAAGACGGACAGCTACGCAGCATCTCTGAGCAAGTGGGCGAGAGAGGGAGCGAAAAACAGGGCTGCGAACCTACGTTCATTGTTTATGCTTGTAAAATATCTCTAGAGGCAACACCTGTGTGTATCATCTTTTTGTTGTTGTTGTTGTTGTGTGTTTTCCACCCGGGTTCGGACACTTAGAGCCAGGTTGTTTGAACGATGGGCTAATGCTAGCGAACGCATGCTAACTTTGTGTCAGTGCTGTAATAGCAGCTAATTATCATTTATTTACGTTGATGTGAACCTGTTTGGTATCAAGGACGAAATTGATTCAGCAAATTATACGTACATCCAGCATTGTCATTTGGGAGTTTAGCTCGCTGTATAGCCAGGACCGAGCAGTAGCGTGTTGGATTTTAGCAAGTAAATTTCCCCCCAAAATGCGACTTATACTCCGGTACGACTTATACATGTTTTTTTTTCCTCTTTGTTGGGCATTTTATGGCTGGTGAGACTTATACTCAGGTGCGACTTATAGTCCGAAAATATACTTTATTTGAGAATTGCTAATGCTATGTAGCACCAGAGCCTGATTTGTGACTCAAAACTGCAGAAATTTAACAAAATGATCGTGAATTTAAACCAACATATTGCACAAGTTTGCAATTGCAATTTGGGATCAAACACGTGCACACGTAACCCTTACGTGGTTCTGGAGCACATGCCATGAACCCTAAACCCTAACGCAGGGGTGGGCAAACTATTCCACAAAGGGCCGCAGTGGGTGCGGGTTTTTGTTGCAACCCATTAAGAGGACACATTTTCACCAATCTGCTGTTTTACAAGTGCAATCACTCGATTGCAGTCAGGTGCTTCTCATTTCTGCTGAAACCTCATTGGTTATACTATCAGTGCTTGGTCAGTTGGAACAAAGACCAGGACCCACTGCGGCCCTCGAGGACCGGTTTGCCCACCCCTGCCCTAACCCTAACTGAACCTGAGGGTGGGCGCGGGGCCTTTATCATAATGGTGCAGATAGAGGGCGGGAGAATTTTCCTTACCTTAACTTGGGGGAGGGGGGGGGGGGGATTCTCCATCCTCCGCATAAATTTTGGCTCTTTGGTCTCGACCCTTAATCTTCTGAGTAAATAAATATTTCAACATATTTTTGTTTTTAGTTTAAAATAGGGATCTGTTTGGTTTTCAATATATGAAGCATTAGTATAAAATTGGAAATATGGATATACGGATAAAAAAAACAAACCCTGACATATAAATTACTGTATTGGCCCGAATATAAAACGGCCCTGATTATAAGATGACCCCCTCTTTTTCAAGACTGAAGTTTGGAAAAAAGACTTTTTGAACACCAAATTTTTAAACAGAAAATAACTACAGTACATCCGAAACAAATGAGTATAACAATATATTTGAGAGAAAAAGCATGTTATTTTGCCTCATTCAAATCTTAATATCTGAACATTTAAATATGTCAACTAAAGTGCAATCACATTCGTAAATGAATAGTTTCTGGTTTTTGAAATGTAAATAAACCACCAAATCTATTGTGATAAAACAACAAAATTGCAATAACTGCATTAACCATCAAAGTGAAGTCTAACTGTAACTGTAGTCTTGAAACAAATCTGAATAAGGAAAAACATTGCAATAAAATAATGCATACTGGTTGAACCTGAGAGTAGCTGAGATCTGTCATGACAGAACATCGCTTCAATGATATTTGGCGCCATCTAGTGTCGTGAATGGGGACGGTAGCTGAGATCTGTCATGACAGAACATCGCTTCAATGATATCTGGCGCCATCTTGCGTTGTGAATGGGTATGATGTCTAGACCGCGAATATAAGACGACCCCCTCTTTTTCAGTCTTATTTCAATGTAAAAAAACACCGTCTTATATTCGGTCAATACGGTAATACAGTCGATAAAGAATAAATTGTTTACCTGTTCGTCCATAATTACTGATTTTTATCGGGATTGTACGGGATGAGCCTGGGCAAAAATTACTATAATGATGCCACCATGGTTAAAATACAGTATATTCCACACTTTTTTTTGTTAATGGGAAGACTTAAATATTTTAATAATTGTGCTTAAAAATGACTTGTGCCCGAGCATATGAAGAATGTTTGTTCTTTTTTTTTTTTCTAAAAAAAGACATAACCATAACCTGCCAAACCCTAACCCAAAAAGTGCCATTTTTTCCATCGTCATGCATCAACATTCCAACATCCAAAACTTTCATGTAAATTCCAGTCATGCTAATTTGTTGTGATAAGACTGCATGTCAAAATAAATGTCAATAAAATACTAAATTAATGAAAAATAGAAAAAAAAAAAACAATATACAGCTGTCAATTCTTGTGTTGAGAAAAAAAAGTGAGCGGAAAGACATAAACATAGTGTAGACTCCACTATCAGTTAACAAGACACGGTGCTCGGGGCCGATCTGTAGGGGGCCTATTTTCAAAAACTTAACCTAAAACCAAAACAGGCACCTCCCTTAGGCATATATGAGTCTCCATGAGCAGCAGCATAAAAAAATTCAAAATCGTTCCGGATTAATTATTTTTTTATACAAGTGCAACAAAACTTAAAATGGCTATAAAATTCTCAAATTTTACATTAGATGCACACAAATCACCAAATGCAGAAATAATCACCTATATTTTCAGGATCAATAGCAATATTTAACGCCCAAAATAGCAATTTTTTTTCCA
Organism: Corythoichthys intestinalis; assembly: GCF_030265065.1. NCBI lineage: Eukaryota > Metazoa > Chordata > Actinopteri > Syngnathiformes > Syngnathidae > Corythoichthys > Corythoichthys intestinalis. The sequence continues at coordinate 10,581,505 of NC_080414.1, forward strand.
TAGTGCAAGTTTTCAACAGCCAGTAAACCACTCAATTTTCAGAAACTTAATACTTGAAGAAAGCATGCACAATCATCTTAATTTTACTCAATAAAAGCAAAATTTGCATTTTTCTATCACAACTAATCACAACTTATTTAGGTATAATTCCAATGTTACTATTGCCTCAGCACATCTTGCTGGCTATCTGGCCCTCGTCCTTTTTAAAATTGAAATGATACGTAAAATAAAACACACAAGAGGCAAATATTTTTGCATGGGCGCAGAAATGTCTAAATGACTACTTTTTTGTCAAAAAACTGGCAATTGGCCAAAAATTACCAGATCATTTGGCTGTAAAGTTACGCTTCTGTGTATGGATACAACATGGCGGCCATCACAAAACAAAGAGCTTTTTAAGTTGAAAGGTCTTGTAACTCAATGCAAAAATCCATGAATTTCTATAGATATGAACATAGAACAGTCCAGATTCTTGGTTAAAAGCAAACTATGGGCAGTTATCATTCATTTTACGTAAATATGTCGAGCTCAAGTTACGCTAGTTTTTTCCATGCATTTTTTTCACTACGTTTTAAAGTACATGCATGGGGATATTCTATATAATAATTAACTTGAACCCACCACAAAATTACTCTTTAGACACTCCTGCCTGCGTGTATGCAGTAAAACTTTTATCCTTTTTCCACCTAAATCCGGCGTTTGAACGCAGAGCGTGTTTGAGTGAAAGCCCGACGCCCTGCCTGGGTAGGCCCCCAATGGGAAGGCGTGGCGCAATTTTTGTGGGAGCTGTCTTGTCAACTTATGGTGAAGTCTACAGTCCCTGACAAAAGTCTTGTGTCTGTTTTGTGGCAAAAGGGTGGATTTTTCAGACGAATCTTCTATTGAATTACACCACAGTCGCCACAAATATTGCAGGAGACCTACTGGAGCCCGCATGGATGTGAAGTTTGGTGGTGGCAAAATCATGGTCTGGGGTTACATCCAGTATGGGGGTGTGCTAGAGATCTGCAGGGTCGAAGGCAACATAAAAAGTATGAAATATCAACAAATCTTAGCTGCCTCTTATATTCCAAAACATAAAAAGGGACAAATTCTGCAGCAGGATGGTGCTCCATCGCATACTTCGATCAAGATCCTCCAGGAGTGGTCAGCCCAGTCACCAGACATAAACATCATTGAGCATGTCTGGGGTAGGATGAAAGAGGAAGCATGGAAGACGAAACTCAAGAATGTTGATCAACTCTGGGAGGCATGCAAGACTGCTTTCTTTGATGTTCCTGATGACTTCATCAATAAATTGTATAAATCCTTGCCGAACCATATGGATGCAGTCCTTCAAGCCCATGGAAGTCATACAAAATTTTAAATTTGGATCTCACAGCACCACTTCTTAATTCGCTTATGTTTTGTAACATTTTTGTATTTGAAGTACATTTTCACACTACTTTCTGTAGGCGACAAAACTTTTGTCTTGCCAAAATTTGACCTTTATGTCTTCATTGAATGATAAATATTTTCATTCAAATCTTAATATCTGAACATTTAAATATGTAAACTAAAGTGCAATCACATTCGTAAATGAATGGCTTCTGGTTTTTGAAATGTAAATAAACCAATCTATTGTGATAAAACAACAAAATTGCAATAACTGCATTAACCATCAAAGTGAAGTCTAACTAACTGCAGTCTTGAAACAAATCTGAATGAGGAAAAACATTGCAATAAAATAATGCAAACTGGTTAAACTTGAGAGTAGCTGAGATCTGTTATGACAGAACATGGCTCTAATGATATCTGGCACCATCTAGCGACGTGAATGGGTATAATGTCTGGACCCCGAATATAAGACGACCCACACTTTTTTAGTCTTATTTCAATGCAAAAAACACAGTCTTATATTCGGGCCAATACGGTACAACCTTATATACACAGAATATACACACAATTTGAGTGTAAATCTCAATTTTTGAAAAATTCTCATAATTGGACACTTTGTCAACAGCTTTTCATCCGCCATTTTGACTCCCAACTGCTGAACGCCACCAAAATGATCGCAAAATTCCAACCACACAGTTTTTCACAAATTGGGAAAGCGCACACATAACCTCTAGGGGGTGCTGGAGCACCTGCCTTTTTTCTTTCTACATAAAAAAAAACTTTCCATCCTCCCCTCATTCCTCCCATTTTTCTCCTGTTTAATTCAATCACTGATATTGACTGGGCTGGACGTCCAATCCATTTGTTCATTCATTCGCCCCTCCCAGTCCATACGGAGTGAACATCTATCTCCGTCAATGGCCACCAATGAGTTAAAAAAAAATGTGTGCATGACAAAAAAAAAATCCTTTTCATACACGGTTGCGCACTTTATCTAAAAATCTAAATGTATGATACTATTATCTACCATAACTGTCCCTAATAAACTGCCCCGCGTGCCTACCCATGTAGAGCAATCTCAAAAGTCCTTAACTCCTCATTGCACTGCCTGGAAACACGCACGTCCGAACGGAAGCCAATCAGGACGACATTAACAGGGGACGGCGTCTGAACATGCACGCACGCACTCACACGCGCGCACTGTCGAAGCGAGAAGACTGAGGCGTTCTCTCCTTTGCAGGGGAGGCTGCAGCACTCACTCACTCTTTTTCTTCTTTGTTTTCATGCAGCAATTCACGACTGGACGGACGGTTTAACCCGAGCACACGTGATGGTTGCCTTCATGATGATGCTGATGTGAAAAGTAAGCCTCACATTCTTCACCTTCAAGTTTTCCACCCCAATATTCCTGTTCTATTCCTACACATGTAAAAACTTGTAGATTTAAAATCTAGGGGAAAAAAAGAACTTACCTGGTAAAGCTCATCCCCAAAAAGCCAAAAGACGCTCCCTAAGCGTATTCTCCATCATCTCCCAGTTTGTGCCTGCCTTCTTCCTCGCATCCCCCGCGTGTGTGCGCGCGGACGGCGGCGGCAGGACGAGCGAGTCCAGCCAGAGGCTGCTCCGGCTGCCTATTGGTCGACTTATGCGTCAATCGACAGTCGAGCCCCACCCCTCTCTCGCTCCGCTCTCTCTCTCTTTCTCACTCTTCATCTCCCATACCTCTATCGGTCGGTTATCTCCTCCCTCATCTGCTCCTCGCTTTCTCTGTTAACACGTGATTATATAAGATAGCAATCAGGAAACGATATGTTATCCCGTTCTCATTTTCCGCACGCGAGCAATCCAATTTCCCGACTTTGAGGGAAGATCGGAAAACTTTTTTAAACAATGTGGAATGCTAAAGGTGGATTTAAATTTAGAAGGTAAATATAACTGAACTGTATTTGCATTGAAACTACAAAGACACTGTAGTTTTTTAGACACCTTTTGAACATTTAAACCAGTGATTCGTCACGCACCAATAGAGGGAGCCAAATTTTGAAAACAGCTGGAAAACGGAAATTTCGCAATGAAAAAAGCTGAATTTTAAGAAATACATGTTTTTGCTAAGACTTGGCTAGTTAACTTATGAGTTAACTGTGCTAATTAATGTGAGAGTTAATTACTGTAATTGCACATGAAATGTGTCTAATTTTGAATTAAAATAGATTAACATTGCATAAAATGACACTAGTCAAAATAAAAGCGTGCAAAATACTACTCTTGAATTCAATATTGTAAAGAATGATAAGAGTGTTTATAAAAAATTTTTTAAAAAGGCGGACACTTGATAATACAGTGGGGCAAATAAGTATCTAGTCAACCACTAATTGTGCAAGTTCTTCCACTTGAAAATATTAGAGAGGCCTGTAATTGTCAACATGGGTAAACCTCAACCATGAGAGACAATGTGGAAAAAAAACCCAGAAAATCACGTTGTTTGATTTTTACAGAATTTATTTGCAAATCATGGTGGAAAATATTTGGTCAATACCAAAAGTTAATCTCAATACTTTGTTATATAGAGCAGTGATGTTTTGGGGCTGTCGTTGGGCAACACGGACTTTCAACTCCCTCCTCACCCCGTGGCGTCAAAATGATAAGAACGGTAAGCAAAAATCCCAGAACCACACGGGGGGACCTAGTGAATGACCTACAGAGAGCTGGCACCACAGTAACAAAGGCTACTATCAGTAACGCAATGCACCACCAGGGACGCAAATCCTGCACTGCCAGACGTGTCCCCCTGCTGAAGAAAGTACACGTCCAGGCCCGTCTGTGGTTTGCTAGAGAGCATTTGGATGATCCAGAAGAGGATTGGGAGAATGTGTTATAGTCAGATGGAACCAAAATAGAACTTTTTGGTAAAAAAACAGGTTCTCGTGTTTGGAGGAAAAAGAATACTGAATTGCACCATACCCACTGTGAAGCAGGGGGGTGGAAACATCATGCTTTGGTGCTGTTTTTCTGCAAAGGTACCAGGACAACTGATCTGTGTAAAGGAAAGAATGAATGGAGCCATGTATTGAGAGATTTTGAGTGAAAATCTCCTTCCATCAGCAAGGGCATTGAAGATGAGACGTGGCTGGGTCTTTCAGCATGACAATGATCCCAAACACACAGCCAGGGCAACAAATGAGTGGCTTCGTAAGAAGCATTTTAAGGTCCTGGAGTGGCCTAGCCAGTCTCCAGGTCTCAACCCCATAGAAAATCTTGTGGAGGGAGTTGAAAGTCCGTGTTACCCAACGACAGCCCCAAAACATCACTGCTCTAGAGGAGATCTGCATGGAGGAATGGGCCAAAATACGAGCAACAGTGGGTGAAAAGCTTGTGAAGAGTTCCAGAAAACGTTTGGCCTCTGTTATTGCCAACAAAGGGTACATAACAAAGTATTGCGAAGAACTTTTGGTATTGACCAAATACTTATTTTCCACCATGATTTGCAAATAAATTCTTTAAATATCAAACAATGTGATTTTCTGGGTCCCCCCCCCCCCACATTCTGTCTCTCATGATGACAATTACAGGCCTTTCAAAAATTTTCAAGTGGGAGAACTTGCACAATTCGTGGTTGACTAAATACTTACTTGCCCCACTGTATTTCCGATGAATATTTTTCAAAGATTGCTTCCTGTCATCCCAGTCAAAATAGTTTGGACATCTATTCAACTCAAAGTTAACTCAGCAATACCTCACATATTAATTAACTGGAGGTGGGAATCTAACGATTTGATTACGATTCAGATTCGATTATAAATCAATTATTGACGTACAACCCCCTCCCCAGCTTTTAGCTGCTTTCAATGTTTCGTACATTAGTTACAAAAAATAGTACAAAAATCCTCTCAGGCTTAGATAAACATTTTTGGGTTTCGTCTTCCATGCTTCCTCTTTCATCCTATCCCAGACATGCTCAATGATGTCCATGTCTGGTGACTGGGCTGGCCAGTCCTGGAGGATCTTGATCTTCTTTGCCTTGAGGAACTTAGAGGTAGAGATTGAAGTATGCGATGGAGCACCATCCTGCTGCAGAATTTGTCCCTTTTTATGGTTAGGAATGTAAGAGGCAGCTAAGATTTGTTGATATTTCAGACTATTTATGTTGCCTTCCACCCTGCAGATCTCTCGCACCCCCCCATACTGGATGTAACCCCAGACCATGATTTTGCCAGCACCAAACTTCACTGTTTTCTGAGTGCATCTTGGATCCATTCGGGCTCCAGTAGGTCTCCTGCAATATTTGCGGCGACTGTGGTGTAATTCAATGGAAGATTCATCAGAAAAATTTACCTTTTGGCACTTTTCCAGCATCCATACTTTTGACAGGCTGTGGGCTTTGGCAAATCCCACACGTTTTTTTTTTTTTTATTGTCTGCACCCTGAGAGATCTGCAGGGTGAAATATCAACAAATCTAAGCTGCCTCTTACATTCCTAACCATAAAAATGGACAAATTCTGCAGCAGGATGGTGCTCCATCGTATACTTCAATCTCTACCTCAAAGTTCCTCAAGGCAAAGAAGATCAAGATCCTCCAGGACTGGCCAGCCCAGTCACCAGACATGAACGGGATGAAAGAGGAAGCATGGAAGACGAAACCCAAGAATGTTGATGAACTTTGGGAGGCATGCAAGACTGCTTTCTTTGATGTTCCTGATGACTTCATCAATAAATTGTATGAATCCTTGCTGAAGACCATGGAAGTCATACAAAATATTAAATTTGGATCTCACAGAACCACTACTTAATTCGTTTATGTTATGTAACATATCTTTTTATTTCAAGTACATTTTTTGTTCAATTTTCACACTACTTTCTGTAGACGACAAACTTTTGTCTTGCCAAAATTTGACCTTTATGTCTTCATTAAATGATATATATGTTTCACTGAAAAAAAATATTTTTGTACATTCAACATCATTTGGGAGGGTCTTAGCTTTCATAGGAGCCATTTCTGAAACCAATTGAATAATTAAAAGTCAGGTTATTAGCAGTTCTTTCTACAAAATGGATAAGCGACAAGACTTGTCAGGGACTGTATACATGTGATATCTACTGTAGCATCGTGTGGGTGCAGTTTGTAGCAACCGGGTGTTGTTTGTAACGGCTGTCTGCAGTTTTTTTATGTAGCGGCATGAGTTGTGGAATGTGGATGTGACTGTGTTTTAGTCCTGCTTTACTTAACATATTTATATAATCGGAATATGAATGTTTGTGAATCGTTCTCGAATCTTCAGCGGCCAAATTGCGAATATTCTAAGAATCAGCAATTTCACACACCTTTAAAATTAACACAGTTAATTTTTTTAACTAGATGTCGACCAATATGGGATTTTCAAATGCCGATCCCAATATTAAAAAAAAAAAACCAGCCGATTGCCAATATCCAAAACTGATTTTTTTGAGCCGATATTTTAGGTCGATATACTTTTTAAAGCATGTAAATTATGAAAGGCAAATTTAGATTTAAACAGCGGTTCATAACCTTGCTAAAGGTACTGAATCCCACGAGTTTCACATGTGCATTCACCAAACACTTCAGAATTTAACAATGGAGGAATTTTTTAAAATTCAAAACCAATATTGAAAAGCTATCAAGCTCGTATCTAAGTGAATTGAGTCAAATTTCTTCCCATTTCAAATTTACTACAAATAAATTTGCCTTTTGCAGATGATTTTTACGTTGGTAAATAGAAATTACACTATTTTTATGGCGTAAAATAATGCCAGTATGTCCGTTATACTTAATCTTAATATTATGGAAAATGCTAAAAGTGTTTAAAAAAAAAAAAAAATCAGACACGCAAGAGTAAAAGTTGACATTGTTCAATAATTCCGATTAATATTTTTCAAAATGATCACTTCCACTAATGCCAGTCAAAATAGTTTGGACATCTATGACAACAGAATTTTTTTTCTTTAAGTCTTTTTCAATGACTGTTTTTATTGTATTCGCCTGTTCTGCCTCTACAGGCCACTTTTGATACTGCAACTAGTTACTACATAGTGTATTTTATTGTGTATTGCTAAGAGCAGTCACCACGTTTGTTCAGAAATAGCTAAGCTGTTGAAACTCATTCATCTTTACATCTCCGACTCCTAATTGGTCATCTTGCCGAATAAAATTCACACGTTTGCAAATCTGCCGAGGAGAAAAACAAGTGACTTTGACAAAGATGCTGACAATTCAATGCCGAGAAGATTAAAGAGGGGAAAAAAAAACAAGATCCAATCGTCATGTGCGTTCACTCACAGACGCGACTGCCTACAGAGCTTCTGTTCACAGGAAGCGTAAACAGCATTTGAACCTCACGCTTGGCACTCCTGGCTGATTTTGTGTTTCGCCGCTGACAAAAACACTTCCCTCTTCGAGTGTCAACACATTTGGTGACAATGACAGGCTGCGGCGACCCGCGGGGCCTTGCACTGGCGTCTGGTGTGTGGCCATCATCTGAGCTGCCAGTGAATGCATCATCATCATCATCGGAAGAGTAGCGGTTGAAATAAATAACAGAAAATGGGACATTTGGAGGATTTGGGGAGAAATACATACGTCGGAATACTGCACTGACAAATTGATATTCTAATGCTGAACCTATTCAAAACGAGATTATCGTATATCAGTAGTAGTATAGTGCAAATTCTGGAAAAGTGTAACAGTTTAAGATTAGACTATCATAAAATACATGAAGTGGACTCTGCACTGGTCCGTTGTGGTGAAGAAGGAGTCTCTCTATTTACCAGTTGATCTACGTTCCTACCCTCACCTATGGTCACGAGCTATGGGTCATGACCGAAACAACAAGATCCCAGATACAAGCGGCAGGGTGTCCAGGCTCTCCTTGAGATAGGGTGAGAAGCTCAGTCATCCAGTAGGGACTCAAGGTTGAGCCGCTACTCATAAGCAGATTTTAAGGGGGGACAAGGCCCCCCGGTGGCCGAAAAGTGTCATTGCATGAAATTGACTTTCCCATATACAGTGGGGCAAATAAGTATTTAGTCAACCACTAATTGTGCAAGTTCTCCCACTTGAAAATATTAGAGAGGCCTGTAATTGTCAACATGGGTAAACCTCACCATGAGAGATAGAATGTGGGGGGAAAAAACAGAAAATCACATTGTTTGATTTTTAAAGAATTTATTTGCAAATCCTGGTGGAAAATAAGTATTTGGTCAATACCAAAAGTTCATCTCAATACTTTGTTATGTAGCCTTTGTTGGCAATAACGGAGGCCAAACGTTTTCTGTAACTCTACACAAGCTTTTCACACACTGTTGCTGGTATTTTGGCCCATTCCTCCATGCAGATCTCCTCTAAAGCAGTGATGTTTTAGGGCTGTCGTTGGGCAACACGGACTTTCAACTCCCTCCACATATCTTCTATGGGGTTGAGATCTGGAGACTGGCGAGGCCACTCCAGGACCTTGAAATGCTTCTTACGAAGCCACTCCTTTGTTGCCCTGGCTGTGTGTTTGGGATCACTGTCATGCTGAAAGACCCAGCCACGTCTCATCTTCAATGCCCTTGCTGATGGAAGGAGATTTTCACTCAAAATCTCTCGATACATGGCCCCATTCATTCTTTCCTTTACACGGATCAGTCCTCCTAGTCCCTATGCAGAAAAACAGCCCCAAAGCATAATGTTTCCACCCCCATGCTTCACAGTGGGTATGGGGTTCTTCGGATGCAATTCAGTATTCTTTCTCCTCCAAACACGAGAACCTGTGTTTCTACCAAAAAGTTCTATTTTGATTTCATCTAACCCATCCAAATGCTCTCTAGCGAACCGCAGACGGGCCTGGATGTGTAATGGCTTCAGCAGGGGGACACGTCTGGCACTGCAGGATTTGAGTCCCTGGCGGCGCATTGTGTTACTGATAGTAGCCTTTGTTACTGTGGTCCCAGCTCTCTGTAGGTCATTCACTAGGTCCCCCCGTGTGGTTCTGGGATTTTTGCTCACCGTTCTTGTTATCATTTTGACGCCACGGGGTGAGATTTTGCATGGAGCCCCAGATCGAGGGAGATCATCAGTGGTCTTGTATGTCTTCCATTTTCTAGTAATTGCTCCCACAGTTATTTTCTTTACACCAAGCGTTTTACCTATTGCAGATTTAGTCTTCCCAGCCAGGTGCAGGTCTACAATTTTGTCTCTGGTGTCCTTCGACAGCTCTTTGGTCTTGGCTAGAGTGGAGTTTGCCGTGTGACTGACTGAAGTTGTGGACAGGTGCCTTTTTTACAGATAATGAGTTAAAACAGGTGCCATTAATACAGGTAACGAGTGGAGCTTCGTTAGACCTCGTTAGAAGAAGTTAGACCTCTTTGCCAGCCAGAAATCTTGCTTGTTTGTTTGTGACCAAATACTTATTTTCCACTCTAATTTGGAAATAAATTCTTTTAAAAAAATCAAACAATGTGATTTTCTGTTTTTTCCCCTACATTCTGTCTCTCATGTTGACAATTACAGGCCTATCTAATCTTTTCAAGTCGGAGAACATATAGAATACTTATTTGCCCCACTGTATATATAAGTTCTAAAGCAATAAAACTGCCACAAAAATGAATGAAATGAACAAAAAAATATATTTTTATAATGGGTCAAAATTATTTTTCGAACAGATAATGTGACTAGCACCTTAGACTGTCATTTGCTTTGCATATAACCCCCCCCCCCAAAAAAATTAGGGGAGGGCAAATTTTATTTTTCAAATGATTTTTTTTTTTTGATTGAAAATGTTTTTATTTTGGTTGAAGCAACTTTTTTGAGGATTGAATGATTTAGACACAAATGTCCTATCCATAAGTGGCCCAAACACAAAAGGATTGCTTCAATCAAAGAAAACTTTTTCAATGAAAAATTAAGTGTTAAAATGCAAATTTTTCAATGTCAAATATTTTTTCGCATTTAGAAACGTTTTCTACGATTGAAATTTTTCTTTTTTTGGTTGAAGTTATTTTTGAAAATATGTATATTTTTTTAAGCAACTTATTTTTTTGATTGAATAATAAAGACAAAAACGTCCTAGCCAAAATTTGGCCCAAACACAAATCAACATTTTTTGGATTGAAAATATATATTTTGATTGAAGCAACTTTTTTTTTATTGAAGCATTTTTTTTTAATGATTGAATAATAAAGACACAAATCTACCTCCATATGGCTCCGCCCAGGGGATACAACTTTTGACTGAAGTACCTACATTGGCATGACACCGGCGGGCGTATCATATTTCATGGTTGACGATCTTGGCGAAAAGTATTGCCTAAGCAGCCTGATTCAGAATTCCCCTCATGAATGATGGGAAACAAAAAAATGCTCATTGTCAACTTATTATTATAAATATTCTTGTAAGTTAATTTTATTGCTGACACTGCGTTTCGGGGTCATCAACATGTTGTGCCCCTCCACCCCAAAAGTCAAACTTGCCTATGCCGCTACTCCTCCTCATTGAGAGGAGCCAGCTGTGGTGGCCAGGGCATCTGGTCCGGAATGCCTCCTGCACGCCTCCCTGGAGAGGCGTTCCAGGCATATCCCACCAGCTGTCGGCCCTGGGGATGTCCCAGGACACGCTGGAGACACTGTCTCTTGGCTGGCTTGGCAGCGCCTTGGGATTCCGAGCTGGTTTAAGTTTTTAAATATTGACTTTTGTCTTGTGATGCATGCTTTTATTTTGTAGGACGTTGAGAGCAGCTAGTGTTTCCGCACGCGTGAGCGCATGTACACACAAAGAGGGCACACGCACACACGACGAAGAGTGCAGCCGACAGCTGCATGCCTGCGCACATATTTGTTGCTTGTGAAGCATCCAGGTGAACGGCTGAATACAACTCCTTTTGTACTGTTTATTGTGCGTTTTCAATTGTGGTTGAATTCATGGGGTGCCGTCGCTCACTAATACTGTACATAGTAATCGTTTGTGTGGTTTGTTATTACTGTATCAGCAGCTACTTGTAAACACAAATTTAAACTGCTGGTGAGACTGATTTAATTTTATTTTAGTTTCATTCTGCAAGAGTTGTTCTCATGAGCAGCTGAATAAAGTCAGCAAACCACACGGACGTCTGACATCGTTATTTTGGAGCTTAGCTCACTGTCTAGCTAGGACTGAGCTCCAACGTCTTGGTGAGGACAGTGCAATGACGTATAATACATGGTTTTGGAAAGTTATTTTGTGTTTTGGTGGCTATTTAGGGGTAGTTATAGAGTTAATTCTGATTTACGCGGAAATTCGGGTTACTAGCGTAGGGAGGGAACTGGATCATAACACGGGGACGACCTGTAGTACAAAAGCAGAGTAGCTTAAAATGAGAGCACTAAATATTCGGCCCCAACAACTAGTGTCAGAAATATTGAACACATAAAACTGAGCCAAGTCAATTCACAGTTGTGCATATTAACTCATTCACTGCAACTGACAACTAATCAATTTCAACTAGAGTGGCTAGTATTGAGGGATAATATTTCACTGCCATTGGTCGCGATGAACGTCCAATCCAATTTCACTGGAGTTAAAATATACTACTGTAAATCCTTCAAGGTTAAAATAAGTAAAACAAATGCACATTTCACAGATTGAAATATGACTACAATAATAGTCTTTAATATCTACCAAATGTAAAGCAAAAACTACTGGTAAAAATAAGACTTCCTCAAACACTCCAAACACAAAATCAAAAGGATGGCTAAAGCTGTAGCATTGTGTGCAAAGGACCACATTTTTGGAACTAACTTCATGGAGCATTCAAAATGTTACATTCCATCTCAGTTTTCATGAAAAAACTCAAAGCTCAACTCCTAGCAATGTATGCCTAATATGCTGATTCTTCGGGATAACACTGCTCCTGTACTTCGCATCGAATCCAATGTAGCTAGAATGTTGAAAGTATTAATTGTATGTCTGTGTATAAGTATGCTATCCACATTTATAATGGTATCTGGCCAATATCTCATATTTGTGGAAAACTGGGTCCCCTACTAAAAGCTTTAAAAACGTCCTTTTTACGCATCTAATGGTCTAAACCAGTGCTTCTCAATTATTTTCTGTTATGCCCCCCAGGAAGACGTAAACGTTCCGCGCCCCCACCAAACTCTCTGCCGCCACTGTAAATATACTGTCGTATCATTTGTATATAAAATTCTTATTTTTATAAGTACACCTCTGCATAACATTGCTTTCTTTTTAATATTAAAGAAAAACGTTATATAGATCAACTTAGAATCAAGTGTATAAAAAAAAAAACACATCCATACTGTAAAAGTACACTCAAGATACATATTTTGACCGTTTGATACTGAAAAATAAAATTCAATAAAATCACTAAACAATAATATATTCAAATTGATTAGCAACATTAACTCACGAGGACAATATGCCAAACAATTAGACCAAAAAAACAAAAATGAATAGAACAAAAACGACAATGTCATTGGAAAGAGGGACAGTTTTTGTTTTTGCTGCAGGCAGTAACAGCTCCTTTCCTATGGCGTAGCGTGGCGTTATATTGCACTGAGCACCTTGGTATGCCACCTTTAATGATGCTGAGAGTGCTAGCTTGTTTACTGATGTAACACTGCCAAAGAGGGAGGATTGTTGGCAATATTCGGAACGTTTTCGCTGAAAAAAATAATTCCTGCTGTCCACTGTGAACATTTTCAAACAAAGTAAACAGACTGTTCTTTCCTTGTCTCCCGCTGTTCTAAAAGTCAAAGCCAAAAGCTACATACGCTTCTTCATATTTCCTTGTCTTAGCTTTTCATATCTTCAGTGCTCTTTGCTGTGTGCTCGTTTTGTTCCAAAATATTGCGCATACGCTGAAAATGAGAGCGGCACTGCCACTCACTGAGTGGATGTGTAATTACACTTTATTCTAGTACGGCAAAAAAGTATGTTCACCAAGGTCACATGCGCCACCCCCAGTATCGCTCTGCGTCCCCCTGGTGGGCCCCGGTCTGGTCTAAACTGAGGCCCGTTTCAGACATACGCTGAACTCCGGGTAAATCCCGGGTAACCCTTTTATCTGAAAGCAATTTCCCGGGTCGACTCATACGGAAATGACACGAATATTAACCGGGCCCTGTCCTAATATAAAGTCCGGGATTTACCCAGGACGCGGCATGTGTGAAAGCATTTAATTCCTGGGTCACAACGTGAAAGCTAATGAAGTAATTATCATGGCGGGCTGATCGTCATTTCCTTTTTCTTCGAAGTAAGACAAAAACCTGTAAACAAACATCGCTAAATATCAACATGGAAAACTGGAAATATAGCAAAATTAAACAGCAAACATAACAAAATTAAATTACCAGTGGATCGTAGAGCCGAGACAGTCCATCGTCCATCTTTGGAAATGTGTGGTTTAATTTGTTGCCAATGCGGACCAAAAATGATGTAACGTCCGGATTTTGATATCCCGCCCTTCGCGCACAGAGAGCGCCAAGTCGCGAACACGGGACAAGTCTGAAAGTGTCCAACCCGGGTAATTCCCGGTACATGTCCCCATGTCTGAAAGCCATGACATGGGTAAATCTCGCATCACCTTACACAGGAATTTAACTTGACATAATTCTGAAAGGGGCTAAATAGTGTATCTGTTTGAATATACCATGTACCGTATTGGCCCGAATACAAGACAGTGTTTTTTGCATTGAAATAAGACTGAAAAAGTGGGGGTCGTCTTATATTCGCGGTCTAGACATTATACCCATTCACGAAGCTAGATGGCGCCAGATATCATTGAAGCGATGTTCTGTCATGACAGATCTCAGCTACTCTCAAGTTTAACCAGTTTGCATTATTTTATTACAATGTTTTTCCTTATTCAGATTTGTTTCAAGACCACAGTTACAGTCAGACTTCACTTTGATGGTTAATGCAGTTATTGCAATTTTGTTGTTTTATCACAATAGATTGGTTTATTTACATTTCAAAAACCAGAAGCCATTCATTTACAAATGTGATTGCACTTTAGTTTACATATTTAAATGTATAGATATTAAGATTTGAATGAGGCAAAATAACATGCTTTTTCTCTCAAATATATTGTTATAATCATGTTTCAGATGTACTGCAATTATTTTCTGTATAAAAATTAATTTGGTGTTCAAAAATTCTTTTTTCAAACTTGAGTCTTGAAAAAGAGGGGGTCGTCTTATAATCAGGGCCGTTTTATATTCGGGCCAATACGGTATTGTATACTTTAAACCAGACATGTCCAAAGTCCAGCCCAGGGGCAAAATGCGGCCCGTGGTCAAATTTCATCCGGCCCCCAGCCTCTGTCATAAAATCAATAACATCTGGCCCGCACACAGACTTAATAAATTGGTCAGCAGTACTGCAACCAGCATATGAAGTAGTTTACACACGAAATGCTGCTCCTCATTTACCCACTAAAAAGCAGCAGCACTTTAACCCTTTATTGCCAAATGTATCGCATTTGATACACCTAAAATTTAATGATTTTCAGACTAATTTATAATTTTGACATTTCTTTTTGAAAAAAAAAAAAAATGATTGATGCAAGTTGACACATGCATCTGCAGGTTTCATGAGAAAAAAACATGATTTAGCATGGGTTATAAATATTGGAGCGCTTATTACACATATTCATTCTCACTTTTCTTTTCACAAATTTGAAAAAAGGGTTTCATTAGGACCTTATTTTTCAAATTTTGGGATTCTCTGATAATTGCTTCATGTTGCAGGTATTTAAGGGCTAAGCAACATTACTCCGTGTGACCCTCTACTTCCAATTTTCTAAAATGGCGACAATCAACTAAAAAAAGTTGACTGACGGCTGACGCTTCAAGGATAGGTGGAAATTGGACTATTTCTTCATTAAAATATGCAACAACTGTGTCTTGCCTGATTTGCAAAGAGACAGTCGCTGTTTTTAAAGATTTCAATGCGAGGCGATGTTACCAAACAAGACACGCTGACATGTACGACAAGATTACAGGGAAGATATGCAGCGAGAAATTGAAGCAACTTGAAGCTAGTTTCATTTCACAGCAGTAGTATTTTGCAAGAGCCCGAGAGTCGAAAGAGAAACCCGCAAAAGCTAGTTGCGAGATTGTTGAAATTATTCATTAAAAAAATAATAAAGCAAATGTGACAGACTGAATGGCTTGCTAAATTTTGCTTAAATATATTGTTCTACGTAAAGGACGTCAGTCAAGGTCCCCCCCCCATTTTTACCACGTCAAATCTGGCCCCCTTTGCAAAAAGTTTGGACACCCCTGCTTTAAACGATGTGTGAATAAACTAAACACTGTACAAGTACTAATAAAACTGTTGTAAATCTCCAAAGCTACACCAGTTAAAAAAAAAATAAATTAAAAAAAATCACTGTAAACCCCCTGAAGAAGCTGAGCATCAAAAAAATGAGATTACCGCAAATCCCCTCCAAAAATATGACTATTATAAATCAACTCAACGTCTGGCAAATTAAAATAAGACAACCATAATTCAGTGGGAAAACACAGGGTTAGAATAAGACAACAACAAATACCTCAAGGGTTTCTTACATTGTGCTTGTCAAATGTGTTTTCCAAGAAAGGTGCGAAGTGGGGACTCACACACTCACATCACTGCTCACTTCCTACTTGCCTTTCAAGTCACCCTAACCAGTCTTTCAACTTGATAGATCTTGCCCACCACTACCCATCTTCTCAGTCTCTCTGTAATGACGCCTCCCTAAACACACACATGCAAACTCACGCACACACACCTCTTTGCCGTCCATGACGCATCGCTTCGCCATCCTGTTGATTTCTCCTCCACGCTCTAATTGATGAGTGAACACTAACAAGTTGCCCTCCCCTTCGTGCTCTGCATCATGCCGTTGCTCCTCAAGGACCTCTCCCTCCATCCCTCTCTCTCTCTCTTCTCAGGCTTCCACGGAGGCGTTCATTATTCATGGAGTTAGTCTTGGGAGAGCAAAAGCACGGCTGGATTCACGGGCCGCCTCAACAGCTGGCCTAAGGCGACGCAGGCGGAGGCGGAGGCAGGTCGGACATGACTGACTGACTAATTGATTGACAGCAACCAGTCGGACGAGGAACAAGCAGCGGAACACGAGCGGCCGCGCCTCCAACGTGGCCTAATTGGACTTTCAAAAAGGCGGCCAAGAAGTATGGAAATGTTTTTTGTTTTTATTCCCTGAGGGGTTTTCTTGGGAAAACGCCAGCGCATTTTCTCACATTGTTGACACCCGTTTTGCTGATTCATGCCGTTAGCGACCTTTCATGTGAGGCACAAGGTTAGCATGAGTGGGGATTGTTGCTGTAGCAACACGCAGTAGGGGATTCGAAGGATTTCCAGTTTTGTGCTCAGTGAATTTCCCAAATAAAAATAGCTTTGCACCAATAGGCAAGGCAAGGCAAGGCAAATTTATTTATATAGCACAATTCAACACAAGGCAATTCAAAGTGCTTTACATCACATGAAGATCATAAAAATCACATTTAAATCAACACAACGTAGAAACGAAGACAAAAGGTCGCATTTAATCACAAAATAAAAATAAATAAATAAAATAAAAATAAAACAAAAACTACTACTACTAATAATAGTTGAAATCAGCAATGGAGATAAAAACAAGAGGAATAGAAAGCAGGTAGATCGAAATATATAGACAGTTATAGATATGCAGTGCTAAACAAAAGCGTTTTTAGCCCTGATTTAAAAGAGCTAACAGTTTGAGCATACTTCAGACGTTCGGGTAACTTGTTCCAGAGGTGAGGAGCATAATAACTAAATGCTGCCTCACCCTGCTTGGTTCTTGTTCTTGGAACATGCAGAAGACCGGTTCCAGACGACCTTAGGGGTCTAGATGTCTCATAGGACTCTAACAAGTCAAGCATGTATTTTGGTCCAAGGCCATTAAGTGTTTATACCATACCATACCATATTTTGTGGCTCCTGTTACCGATACCGTTCATCCACCAAATGTGATTGCTAAATGAGCACATTTAATAACACGAGCCAGATTACCGTATCTTTCAGATTGTTTATCTCCAAAAGTGATGCCTTATGCATAAAGTCTAGTTATGCTTTATGACCTCGAACCTGCGGGTCTAACTGCAATA
Organism: Corythoichthys intestinalis; assembly: GCF_030265065.1. Lineage (NCBI taxonomy): Eukaryota > Metazoa > Chordata > Actinopteri > Syngnathiformes > Syngnathidae > Corythoichthys > Corythoichthys intestinalis. The sequence goes on from NC_080414.1 coordinate 10,599,005, forward strand.
TGCTGTGCCAGTAAAGTGCTCAAGACACACATTCATCGAACCAAGGAATAAAACACCAAAACAAATAAATTAATAAATAAAACAATAATTATGATACACCAAAGGACTTACAAAAAAAAAAAAAAAAAGTATTCAACCACTAAAGGGACATAGGCAGAAATAAAATGAATTTAAACTAGGGTGACCATATTTTGATTTCCAAAAAAGAGGACACTCGGCCTGGCCTCGAGATACTTCAATTTTACTCAAAGTTCACTCAAAGATGTCTATATCACTTTAATATATTTAAAGTGTGCCTCCTCAGTCTAGACAGAAAAATTCAGTTTTATTAAAAAAAATTAAAAAAAAGCCATATATACTATATGGAATTTTTTTTAAAAAAAATTAATTAATTAATGACAAAAAAAATCATGCAGACCCGTGGAAATATAGTACCGTCAATACAGACACACAGTAGGCTTGTGCCACATAAATTTTTTTATAAATTACTATCACAACAATTGTTGTTGAGAAATTGTTATTCCCACTCTATTTTTATTCTCATTCAATGTTCTAGATTACACGCAAAAAATAACCCAAATAAACCGACAAACTATTCAACCAGCATGTTTCCAAACGCAGCAGTTCAAAACTACATTTCCCATAATGCCTAGCGTGGCTTAGCTCACTGATAGCTACCCAATTAGCGAGTATCGGGAGACGAGGCAAAATCAAACTTTGCTATCTGTGTTTACAATCATCGGTAGCGCAACAATTTGACATCAATTTTACAGGTCACGCCAGTACAAAGCTCCGACAGAAGTCAACAGTTGCCATTATATCAGAATTTATCGTAAAAAACCTCTTAACAACTGGGCAGGCGCTCCTACTTAAAAAATAATGCCAACATTAAACCAAATACACGAACACAGAACATTTAATACAAGCCTAATACAACATACTGCATCTCTTTGTACCCATATATTGTATAATATTTAACAGATGATAAACTTACAGAAAGGTGTACAGAGCACTATAAACGTCTCTTAAAATTACTCCTTATTGTAGTCTGTAACTGCCTCTTCTCTTGCCAAACCATCAACCCAGTAGATGGCGGTAATGCCCTATAATACAAGGGGTAGACTGTACTCCTTCTCCCGCCCCTACTAGTAGGAGCCACGACAACGCAGGCAAGCGCTGCCCCCCAGCGGCCGGAGATATTCTCCTCAAATTGGTCCCGTGAAAAATCATAAAAACCGGACATATTCATAAATTTATAAAACCCGGCCGGATAACGAGGACACGACGTGAAAGGTGGACATGTCCGGGCAAAAGAGGACGTTTGGTCACCCTATTTAAACAATCTGGTGCGCACCAGATTGTTTCTAATGCGCACCAGAATCTTTCTGGTAAACATTAGCATTACATAGCATTTAAGCTAACTTAAATGCTATATAATGCTAATGTTAACAATTGGCTAGTTAATTAAAACATTAGCATTATACAGCATTTAAGCTAGCAGACTTTTGCTATGTCCGTTCGTTTTGTTAGCCAATTGTTGAGATTAGCTAACGTTTACAACAATAGGGTAATTTGCATATAAAAAGTCTGCTAGCTTAAATGCTATATAATGTCAATGTTATCAACAATTAGCTAATTTGCATATCAAAAGTCCACTAGCTTAAATGCTATATAATGCTAATGTTAACAACCATTGGCTAATTTGCATATCAGAGGTCCGCTAGCTTAAACGCCATATAATGCTAATGTTTACAACAGTTGGCTAACTTGCATTGCAAACGTCTGCAAGTTTAAATGCTATATAATGCTAATGTTAACGACAATTGGCTAACTTGCATATCAAATGTCTGCTAGCTTAAATGGTATATATTGCTAATGTGTATAACAATTGGCTAACTTGCATAGCAAAAGTGGAAGCTTAATGCTATATAATGCTAATGTTTACAAGAATTGGCTAACTTGCATATCAAAAGTCAGCTAGCTTAAATGCTATATAATGCTAATGTTTACAACAATTGGCTAACTTGCAAAGCTAAAGTTCACTTACTTAAATGCTATATAATGCTAATGTTAACAACAATTGGCTAACTTGCATATCAAAGGTCCGCTAGCTTAAATGGTATATATTGCTAATGTGTATAACAATTGGCTAACTTGCATAGCAAAAGTGGAAGCTTAATGCTATATAATGCTAATGTTTACAAGAATTGGCTAACTTGCATATCAAAAGTCAGCTAGCTTAAATGCTATATAATGCTAATGTTTACAACAATTGGCTAACTTGCATAGCAAAGTCCACTAGCTTAAATGTTATACAAGGCTAATGTTTACAATAATTGGATAACTTGCATGGCAAAAGTCCGCTACCTTAAATGCGATATAATGCAAATGTTTACCAGATTGCTTAAATATATTTTATTTCTGTCAATGTCCCTTTAGGGGCTGCGTACTACTCAATGACTTTTCAATACTTTTTTTTGTGCCTTTCATGCTTCCTTGATTGGGTCTTGCTGATTTTAATGTGAAGTAAAGCAATTTGAACTAGCTTATGTTAAATTCCATTACAAATGAACTCGCCTAGCTTTTATAGGTCGGCGTTTCATACTGGCGGATATCTTGAGTAGTGCAACCAACAGTTGAAAACTAATGCTTTCTTCACGTGTTCTGGGAAAGATAATTCTTACCATTTGCTAGTTGTGTGTGTCATGTTCATGTGCTTTTGTTAAAAAATACACATGGACTTCATTTTGGTCTGTTGTGTAGGCAAAACGCATTTAGGCCTATTAATTCATCTGCTACAACAAGAAGAGAATGCATCAAAAGATATGTAAATTAACATTTTTGCAAACACTTGGTTGGAAAGTACGAATTTTAAAACCATCTTTTCTATGTTGTTATGCTGACTATGGTTATTCTTACCATTCACAACTTCTTATTCACGCTCCGCTATTTTGAAAAGTAAAAGGTCATCCCATTTCAGAAACTCGTGTATCATAATAAAATCTCAGTTCTCCAGTAGTAGTAGTTCTCCAAGTTTCGACTCGACAAGTGGTATTTACTAGGGTTGTCTGTTAATGATTTTTTTAAACCATAAACTATATCCCAATATTGTCCAAGTCCAAAAATCCAATATAGATATCAAACCAATACCAATAAATGCGATCATGCACTTAACGTGTTATTGCTAATTGTATTGTGATGCCCCACCAGATGCCTTAATAATGATAAAGGTAACAACTTGAAGGTTTTCCAAATAAACATTTTGTGAAAAATAAGAGGTTATAGAAAATAAATGTCTCATATAAATAATATGAATTGAAATAAGCCAGAATTTCCCTAATTAAATTAAAGGAATCATTCACAGTTAAATCACGTTTATTGTAGTAACCCCAAAGAGCTACTAGGGGGCAACCAAAGCATTACAAATACGGGCAAGCAATCATCGGACATGCCAGTGCAATGACAATTCTCAAGATTTTGCTGGGCCTTTCCTCAGATTGTATTTTATTACTTTTCTAGTTTTCTTAGTGACTATTTCTTTCTAGTAAAGCATATGTAATGAGTTTATTATTCATTATTATTCTATCAATTGCTCATTTAAATTTTTGCAACGTAAATGCAAATCATCTGCTCACATCACAAATCCCAAGCATCTTAGTTTGGAGACATCCATAAGCGGATTTTAAGGGGGAGCCAGGCCCCCCCTGGTTGCCGAAAAGTGTCATTGCATGAAATTTACTTTCATATGTACATATATATATATATATATATGTATATGTATATAAAGTTGTAAAGCAATAAAACTGCAACAAGGCCCAGGGGATACTATTTTTGACTGGGGTAACTACATTGGCACGACACCGGCGGGCATACGATAATCAACGGCTGACGATCTTGGCGAAAAGTATTGCCTAAGCAGCCTGATTTAGAATTCCCCTCAAGAATGACGGGAAACAACAACAACAAAAAAACGCTCATTGTCAACTTATTATTATAAATATTCTTGTAAATGAATGTTATTGCTGACACTGCGTTTTGGGGTCATCAGCATGTTGTGCACCCCCTGCCCCAAAAGTCGAACTCTGCCTATGGAGACATCTAACGGTCAATAAGCATAAGTGCTGTGCTAAACTGTGACCAGCCCTTGCACAAAGGCAGAAGGCAACATGCATATTGGCCTAAAACCGCTAATGAAAAACCGATATTGATATTATCCGATATCATTTTAAAATACTTTTATATTATTGACCACCCGATAATATCGGACAACTCTAGCATTTACCATAATAACGACAGCACATGAAGGCAGCATAAATCACGAAGAGTACATATTGCAATGCACTTCCGCGTTATTTGTAAGTACTCGCCGATATCAATGTCTGAGTTTTAGTGCCGCATTGGGGCCCCTTCCGATATTATTAAAACATCACGATCAGTCCATTCTCTTCACATTCTTTTGTGGCCTCACAGATCACCGACACCTAAATTGCCGTCTGACATCTTCGGTAATTTCACCTCGTTGCGATTTTCCTGTCAAAATTCCCCCGTACGAGTATCACGTTTCTTATCTGAGGCAGCCGACGATTGAGCAGTATGTCCTGAAGTAGCACGGAGGAGGAGAGACTCTGAAGACTCCGCATTAAAAAAGATGAAAGTACAAAGCTCTTGAATAAAGCCCGGCGAAAGGCTCCGCTGGGAGGCGGTAAAGTGGTATTAAAACAGTAGTAAACAGCCTATAAAGCTGGATGACGGTAGTAAACGCGCATGGATCCCGCAGATGATTTATTAATGCACACCGGGAGAGCCGGCGGGCTCATAGAAGTGTTAATCCCGGTAAACACAAAAGGCTTTTTCTCCCTAACAACAAAAACAACAACAAGCCGTTACGGCGGAAAGGTTACTGGACTATCGATCGCAGGGTCGGTCCCGCGACTCTCTTCCTGATGACTTTTTAATGACAGACCGATACATCACAGCAAGGGGGAGGGGGCTAATTGTCGTTGTTGCTTTGAGTGACCGTGGGGGGGTGTTCGAAACAAAATGCTCGATCGATAGTCGTGATGATATTGCATTTGTATTGTTTGACCTTCGTGGAGGGAAAATAGTCTAGTATGTTTGTGGCTCTAAAGGTATTTTCTAATTGTTGTCAGACACTTTTATAGAAGTTATGAAAAGAAGACAACAGTGTAAACATACTGTATATGGGTGAAGATATCCTATTAACTCATTGGCTACCAATGGCGGTGCTAGACATTCAATTCATTTAGACTGGGAGGGGCGATTGAACGTTCTTTTGAATTAAGCTTTCACAGGCTGGTTTACCACCTTGACGCTGGAATTTACATTTGGGGGTGGGGGTTGGTGGTGATAAAAAAAAAAAAAAAAAAAGTAAAAAGGAGGAATTTATAAAATTAGAAATGCATTAAATTTTTAAAAATATATATGGCGGAAAACACAGATAAGACTGAAAAAGCTGTTTCTGCTCTTGCACTCCTCAAAAAAATACTGCTGTATTTTAAGCCAAAACAACTGTTGTGTTTGATAGAACAATATGTCTATATGCTGCCATAGCAGATTCATGGCACGTTAAGCCCCTGAACTATTTTTAATTTGTCCGTTTTACCCTGAAATCCCCCGTTTACAGACGTCGCGCAACCGCTTTTGTTTCAACCCATCCATAAAACCTAGGTAATTATATTTATTATTCAAAATGCCTGTCCGTGGCGTGCTGTGCCGGTTGGGGGGCAGCGACTGTGGCTCGTGGACCGGGTGTGGGGTTAGGCGTGGGGTTGGTGGTGCGTCCCCTCTTGCCATCCCTGAAGGCCGGTTGATGGGTGCGCAGGTGGCCTGGGGGGACCACCCTGGATCCCGGGGGTGGGGGGGTGATGGCTCCTTTGCTGGGCTGCGGGAGGAGGGATGGGCTGCGCTTGAACCCCAGCCCCCGCCCCGGGCTGGCTGGGTGGGGGCCGTGGCCCTGGGTTGGCGCCGGCGTGGCGTCTCCGCTCGTCTGCGTGGCTGTCGCACGCCTGGTGGGGCTAGCGTGCGGCACGATGTGATAGGGCGCGTTCGGGTGGGGGGTCCCGGTGCCGGGATTGGCGATGGGGTGGCGTAGGGTTGGTCGCCAACGGGCTTACACTCAGAAGGGATTCACACGATTACTGGGTTCTCGTTCACAGAGCTGATTTGTGTACACTCTACCCCTTTCAATCATTTAGCTTATATACTCCCCCACCCCCGTCCCCCACTTTCCTGGTCAACAGGCCCCCCACATGGTGTCAACCGGAAATACATCTAGCTGACGATAGCACCAACATATTAGTAATTAGTCTAGATGTTCAATGTATTTCATGTTGTAGTTTGTGTTTTTCTTTCTTCTCTTGTGTTTCTTCTGTTCCCCCATAACCCCTTCCTGTTCGCTGCTTTGTCATAATAAACGAGGTATGTTGAGTGATCACAAGTAGGTTCTCAATGTGAAACATTAAAACTGTTCAGACTATCCGGGCACTTAGACTTCCATTCTCTGTGTCAAACAGCTGAACAGGACAGGTTAACAAAAAAAAAAACAAAAAAAGTCGTTTTTAGCTGAGAATCATTAATTGATGTCTAATATCTCGTTTAAAAAAAAAAAATCACTCGGAAATTTTAAACTTTAAAACAAATTACGTCAGAATGAAAAAAACGTCTGTAAAAAAGTCACAGATATCTACCACATAATTATAGCTTAATTGTATTTTTTTTTTTGTTACTATCGCATTTTCTCCGATATGTTAGATAAATAATCGATCCAAACAAAGAAAAATTGAAAAACAACATTTAAAAGGGTAAATATATAAAAAAGAACATCTCGACCACTCCTTGATTTCTGTGATTTCTGCATCGCGACCCTTCTTATATTACCATGTTTCACCCATAAAATGAATTTGAAATGTTCGGGTTTTTTTTTTTTTTTTTTTTTTTTTAAATAGTACAATTTTTTGTTTTTTATTTTTAGTATATAAGGATTTTCACATGTTTAGTTATATTTAATTCAACTGTCCATATTTATATATTTTTTAATTTTAAAAAATATATATATTGCGATTTTCACATTTTTAATTGTATTTTTTTTTTTTAAATCAAATGTCCTTATTTAGTTTTTTTGTTTTAATTTTTTTTTTTCTGGGAAAAAAAATAAATAAAAGGGAGAAATTAAATAATCAACTTAAAATGTTCATTTAATAAATAAATAAATATAAGAATGTATTATTTTTTAAATCCTTTTTATATTAGGATTTTCACATTTTGAGTTTTATTTTTTTATTCAATTGTCCATATTTATTTTTTTAATTCTATTTTTATGTCTGCTGAAAGAAAAGAGTATTATCTTTCTGTGGATTCCATGTTTATATAGCAATAGAACAACATTTTCTGTGGGCCTTGCAAAATCAGTCAAAATCCAGCAAAACGGCTGGGAGCGAAGGGCCTTGCTCCGGTGAAAATGGCTGGGAGTGAATGAGTTAAGACTTGCTGTATGAACCTAGCCTTAGAGGCCAGGGCCAGGTCACACGCCCAGCACCCCCTAAGTTCCGCCCCTGAGCTGAACGATAACTTTGCACAAAAGGCGTATTGTTGACAACAAAAACAGAAACAAAAAGAAAACCGAGTAGTAATCTATTTATAATATACTAGAAGACAGACCAACAGGAAGTCACCCATAAATGCCCTAAATTCAACAAGAAATAATCCAAACTGACCTTTGAATACCCCAAATGTATAAGAAATGACCCATGAGTACCTTAAAATTAACAAAGAAGTGCTATTTTTTTCACTCCCCTCTTCCAGTCAAAATCAATAGGATGTCTAACTCTAACTTAATGGCAGCCCATGAGTTAATTCAAAATAATACATGAAATCAAAATGTAGACTTGACGAGTTGAAAGGCTGGCGAGCTGCCACTTGAGATCGGTCCTGTCCTGCTCGCTGCAAAACATCTAATTTTAATGCCAGCTTGGTGTTTTCCTACCATTAAAAATCCATAAAGTACTTTAGTACAAGGAGTGTGCTGTCTGCGTCCATAAACAAAAGCTGACATGAATAATTGCGGCGCAAGACCCGGGTATTTGTTTTGCCGTCCGCCCACCGAACATATCATTTCCTCGTTAGAATGGATGAATCGTCGGACTTTCGGCAATGGCGCGTGAGACGGCTAGCCACTCCGGGTCTTTTAAATGAGGACCGAACAGGCGGGGAGCGCTTGGCGGAGGAACCCCGCGGCGTTGCCAGAGGCGGGAAAAGGCAGGGGCGGCAGAAGTTCTAACATTTCCCACCACCGCGTGTAGCCTTTGTGATACTTTTGTGATCCTATCGCTGTGAAAATGTGGTCGTGGCGGGCTATACTGCCAGCCACGGTGTGAATATTTCATGGCGTGAAGGGTTAATAATGGATTGGCTGTAGTTTTGTCACAGAGAAGGTGACGGGAAAGGTGGATAGGGATTCGAGTAGGGCAGAAGGTGTTGGGGTTGGAGTTAGGTGGGGGGAATGGAGTGCCCTGGAAGGTACTAAGAGTGATGGGGAGAAGTATATTTTGATATCTGGCAGTATTTCTGGGAAGGTTAGACTTAGTTTAGGCTTTAGGGTTGGAGATTTTAGGGTTGGGTGAGTTGGGGGTAGTTGTTGAGGAAGCAGGTGTCAAACACAAGGCCTGGGGGCCACTGGCGAAACAAATCTGAACTGATCCAGACTGCGATGAGCATCAACAATGCCACTGCGAGGTGAACGTCCAGCGGGTAGGAGTCCTGCCGGATAATTATTCGCAGGCCCTTCAAGACGATCGTCCGATTGTGCCGGCAAACCGGGCCTCTAGGGGGCCTGCGTGCAGCCAAGTCGCACCTGAGTATAAGGCGCACCAACCATAAAATGCCCAACGAAGAGGAAAAAAACATATACGTCGCACCGGAGTATAAGTCGCATTTTTGGGGGAAATTTACTTAATAAAATCCGACACATAGACCACATATGTCATCTTGAAAGGCAATTTAAAATAAAAATACAATCGAGAGCAACATGCTGAATAAGTGTACAGAATGATAATGTTACATGATGCATGAACAACCAAATGCAAACGTGGCCACTGTGTTAACGTAACTTTGCTATTAAGAGTTTTTCAGATAACTATAGCATATAGAACATGCTAACAAGTTTACCAAACCATCAGTGTCACTCCAAAATATCAAAATAACATGTGAAATGATAAAATAATGAGTTAATAATTTCACACATAAGTCGCTCCTGAGTATAAGTCGCACCCAAACCACCAATTTATGGAAAAAAAACTGCGACTTATAGTCAGAAAAATACGATAAACACTTTATTCCAGCTCTATTACAGCTCCGTGCATCATCTTACATTTCTGTTTAGCCCTCCCCTCGCCCAACCATGCCCCCTTTACGCCCGCAAACCGGGCCCCCTAGTGGCCTGGGCTAGGGTGGCACTGTACCCCTAGGACCCAGCTAAGCTTCGCCCCTGCAGGGGGCCACATCTGGCCCGCGACATGTTTGTCGCTAAGATAAAATTTAAATCCAATTTTGCAATCCTCAATGAAAGATAAATCACTACGTACTGCATGTAGATACAGTGGTACCTCGACATACGATCGTTTTGACATCTGACGTAAGATTTGATTAGTTTTGACATATGAGAACATGCTCGAAATAGAACGATTTACAATCTTGCCACAATTTTACTGTTTTCCCCCAAGACGGCAGCAAGGTGGAAAAGCGCTATATAAGTATAACACCATAACACCATAACCATAACACGGCGGATTTTCTTGTGAGAGAAATCAACAAGGGTCCCAATAAGGTTAGTGGAGGTGGTGAAAAAAAGGAAAAGAGTGACGCTTATTGAAATTAAGATGGAAAAGATGGAATGTGCCTACCATCTCAACGGTCCTACCCTGACCTCCGTTTGCCAGTCTTAATAAGTTAAGGGGACAATTATCATTATTGTAACATCAGCAAGGAAGTCTTTTGGACGATAATACATATTAATTTTAGTCATATTTTAGTCACCTCAAAATGTGTTTGTCTAGTTTTTGTTGACAAAAACAAGGCCAATTTCGTCTAGTTTTTGTCAACGTTTACTCAAAATGTTTTTGTCTGTAAAATTTTAAAAAATTACTCCAAAAAATGTATAAATAAAGGTTTCCAAATATTTCGAATGAACATTGACAGACGAGCACAGATTTTAGCGTCTACAAGGACGGCGCCAATTTGGTGATAGTACACTCTCGGCAGTAAAACAGTACTTTTTTCTTCAGTTAATTAAACACACACAAGGATGCCAAGAACTGTTTGTAATAAAAGTTGTACGAGAGTTTAAGAGGACGCTTGCCATTAGCATTAGCCTAATGCAAACGTGAATGCTATGCTAACTCTACGAGTTATATTGAGTGTGTGATGATCACTCAGCAGAGACCTTCAAAGGCTAAAGCCACGCTGCATATCCTCTCTGGCAAAATCTGGAAAATCAGCCTGGAGACTGGCGAGCAGCAGCACGTCACATAAGTGACACAACCAGCCACTGCTACAATTCAAGCTAACTACACACAAAATGTCACACATTGTAAATATGCAACGGAAACTACTGCATTTTCGTCTGGTTTTCGTCTCATCAGACGAAAACTTGCATTAGACTCGTTATGTTTTAGTCACCCAAAACAAGTTTTTAGTTTGTTATCGTCTCGTCATCGCCATGAAAAGTTGGTCGTTGATGAAATACTTTTGTTATAGTCATCGTTGACGAAAACAACACTGCTCATTACTGAAAAAAAGAACGCCGTTAGAAACAGCGTTATACTGTAACGCCGTTATTAACAACACTAGTCGTATTGTTTTTGGTAGCCCTTTTAATTTTCGTCTTCGTCTTTTGGACGAAATACTTATGAGTCATATATGAATCATTTCAAAGCATCTCTCTTTTTTTTAAAAACTTTTCTATCAATGTCACTGTGATAGTTTTGCTAGCTAGACGCTAGCTCCCAGGCCACTCTTACCTCTCACAAAACAACATACCTAACCCTATTGACACCTATTTATATGGAATAGTATTGCATAATCACCGACCCTTGGACAGCACAGACACTCTGCAACAGCACATTTGCGGATTCATTTTCAAAAAAACATTTTTATCATCAATCATGTGAAATAGGATGATTTTCCACGGCATACCAGACACTATGTCACGGCACATAGATTGAAAAACACTGAATTAGTTAATTCATCGCTGTGGCCCTATTAGGTTTTAGGTTAAAAAATTTGGATTCGGGTTCATCTTATTTTGTGACTATGGGTAACACAGATAGTCTTGATTAATTGGATTAATCTCAGCAGCGATTCTTCCACACTGCTGCCTGCCTGTGTCGCGGCCTCTGCTGAATCATTGATGAGGTCAATAAAGTCTTTTTGCAGCCGGGCATGAAATCCAAGTCCCACCTTTGACGTTCCGACCGGGCGTGGTGACCGCCAGCCAGACATGAGAACAGCTTGACATCCGATACACTCGGCGGGGATGAGACAGGATAGACTTGATGTATTTCATATTTTCAAGAAAACAAGGCGGTCCATCGCAGAGGTCGAGCTGCTCTGTCGCCACCTTAACTTTTCAGCCTGTCCGCTGAGCGAAACAAGCGCGTAAAACTTTAAATTGATACGACGCGGCGACGAGCGGCGCTTTATTTGGGCCTCGGAAGCCCAGCCGTATGGAAAAGTAAAGTAGTATTTATGGATGAACATTATGAAAAGTCACGGGTCAAAATGTTTCACTTCCCGGCAGACGGCAGTGTCTGCGGCTCAACCTTAGCGGTCTTCTTACAACCTTTTCACACTCGATAAACACCGCTTTATGAACAAAATACGACTAGCGTTTAATGGCCGACAAAATCCCAGATGACCCTGCGTATTGTAATGACATACGGCTGTTTAAGCAGCTACTGTATGTTCTGTTGAGTTTTAAGTGGGGTTGGGCTTTGGGGAAGGCTAAAAACATCTAGTATGGAGCTCAGAGTTTGCTAACCCCCCAAAAAACTAATTAACTTGTTTTATTACCAAATGACTTTAAGCAGATATTTTCCTCTGGCTTATGGGTTGTAGTTTGTACTGTTGTCACGATTTTCAACCTTATAACGACCCTCAGAAAAAAATACTGGATGCCATTGTCTATACAGGTAGTCCCTAGTTTACAAACGAGTTCCATTCCTGTGCTAGTAATGTAACCCAGAAAAGTGGTATTTCGTATGTGGCAAAACTGATTTTGCCATGTGGCAAAATGTATTTTGGCATGTGGCATTTTTTTTTGCAATGTGGCAGTGTTTTTTGGGTATTTGGCAAAATGTATTTTGGCATGTGGCATTTTTTTTTTTTTTTTTTTGCAATGTGGCAGTGTTTTTTGGGTATTTGGCAAAATGTATTTTGGCATGTGGCTTTTTTTTTTTTTTTTTTTTTTTTTTTTTGCAATGGAGCATTTTTTGGTATGTGGCATTTTAAAAATTTTTTGGTGTGTGGCAAAATGGATTTTGGCATGTGGCCTTTTTTGAGTATGTGGAAACATTGATTTTGCCATGCAGCATTTTTTTTGCAATGTAGCATTTTTTGTCATGTGTCGCAAAATGGATTTTGGCATGTGGCATTTTTTGGGTATGTGGAAAAATTGATTTTGCCATGTGGCATTTTTTCCGATGTAGAATTTTTTGGTGTGTGGTAAAATGGATTTTGGCATGTGCCATTTTTTTTTCCCTGTGCTGCATTTTTTTTGGGGTGGGGGAGTGGCAAAACAGATTTTGGCATGTGGCATTCTTTTGGATATGAGGAGAAATCGATTTTGCCATGTGGCATTTTTTTTTTTTTTTTTTTTGCAATGTAGCATTTTTTGGTATGTGGTCAATTGGATTTTGGCAAGTGGCATTTTTTTTGCCGTGTGGCTTTTTTTTTTTTCTCTAAGTGGCAAAACCAATTTTTCCACGTACCCCAAAAAAATGCCACATGCCAAAATTGATTTTGCCATGTGGCATTTTTTTACCATGTAGAATTTTTTGGTATGTGACAAAATGGATTTTGGAATGTGGCATTTTTTTTTTTTTGCCGTGTGGCATTTTTTTTTTTTTTTTTTTTTTTGCCGTGTGGCATTTTTTTTTTTTGTGGCAAAATGGATTTTGGCATGTGGCATTTTTTTGGGTATGTGGCAAAATGGATTTTAGCATGTGGCATTTTTTTTTTTTTTTGCAGTGCAGCATTTTTTATATGTGGCAAAATGGATTTTGGCATGTGGCTTTTTTTTTTTTTTTTTTTTTTTTTTGCCGTGTGGCTTTTTGTTTTTGGTACATGGCAAAATGGATTTTGGCATGTGGCATTTTTTGGCATCAACACTTTAAAACAGCTAGACAGCGAGCTAAGCTCCGAAATGACGATCTCAGACATCCGTGTGGCTTGCTGACTTTATTCAGCTGCTTATGACATCAAGACTTGCAGAATGAAACCAAAATAAAGTGTTTTTTTTTTTACAAGTTTACAAGTAGCTGCTGATACAGCAATAACAAACGATTAGCATGTAACAGTTAGCGTCCGCACATCATCAGAAACGATCATATAAACTTCCCCCAATTAATCGACCACAATTGAAAACGCACAATAAACAGTACAAAAGGGGTTTTATGCAGTCGTTGCCTCTGGATGCTTCACAAGCAACAAATGTCACCTCTTCACTATTCTGCGCTCTTATGCATATGTGTGTGTGTGTGTGTGTGTGTGTGTGTGTGTGTGTGTGTGTGTGTGTGTGTGTGTGTGTGTGTGTGTGTGTGTGTGTGTGTGTGTGTGTGTGTGTGTGTGTGTGTGTGTGTGGGATGGGCAGTGTGCGGAGTCTCGCGTGCGGAAGTACTACCTGCTCTACGCTTCCTGCACTAAAATAAAACCATGGATAACAAAACAAAAGTCAATTTAAAAAAAAAATAAATAAAAAAAAAAAAACTTGGTGACTACCTGTACTACATAAATTTGAAAGTTGTTTATCCATTAATGACCATTTATTTTGACAAAATAAAAACTTCCTCAAATTGTCCAGCCGCACCAAAAACTGCCACCAGAGGGCAGTGTATCCTCCATCATTAAACAAAATACTTTACTTTTTGGATGGTTATTTTTTTTTAAAGGGTTCATTCCGATTTACGCAAAAATTTAGATTACGTCGCCAGCATAGGAACAGAATTCGTTCGTAACCCAGGGACTACCTGAATACACAGTAAGCAAGAACAGTACTTTATTTTCGAATAATTAAACCCACAAAGATGGCACGACGAGATGTAAATAAGTGAGGGTTTAAGTGTATGCTCGCCATGCTAAAGGTAATGCTAACACGTATGCTATGATAACACTACAAGTTACATTTAGAGTGAAAGGATACCTCAGTAAACACATTAAAAGGCTAAATCAACATTGTATATTATTATTAGGATAAAAATCTTTCAATAAAGGCAGGCAAGCCTGAAGCTTCCCATAGCAGCATGCCTTCAAGCTGCAACGGGGTCTGTCCGGGGTCCTACTGTCAGTCAATTGCAGCCATAGTCGGCCACACAGATACCTGATCAAAATCCTTTTTTTAATCGGCTTATTGTTTTGTCTGCTAATAGACCGTTTTTTTTTTTTTTTTTGTTAACATCACGACAAGATGTAAAAAAGTGAAAGTGATAGTTTAAGAGTATGCTCGCCATGCTAAAGCTAATGCTAACGCGAATGCTATGCTAACACAATATTATAGTAATATTTACAAAACCGGCAAGCCTGAAGGTTCCTGTAGAAGCCTGCCTTCAATCTGCTGCAGGGTCCTTCCGGGGTCCGACAGTCTGTCAGTTGCCCACACAGATGCCTGATCAAAAATCCTTTTTATCTGCTTATTTTTTGGGGGTTAACCAGCCGATGCCTATGTTGGAAAAAAGTCAATATATTGGCCCTCTAATTTTTAACAAAATAAAAACAAATTGCCTCAAATTGCTGATAAATTAACAGGAAGTGACCAATTAACAGGAAATGACACGGAAACACCCCAAGATCAACAGGAAATGTCCCAAAATGTTCAGAAAGTGACCTTGGAATATCCCCAAATGTATTGAAAGTGACCTATAATCACCTGGAATTGACCCAAAATGAACTTATTACTTAGACATACATCGTCATTCAGTGCCATTGACTGTGCTAGATGTACAATCCATTTTGACTGGGGTGGGCGAATTAACCACCATCTAGCACAGTCAATGTGCGCCCTATAGAGGGTTAATACCAACCACACACTCTTAAACCTTAACTCAAGCTCTAAAAACTAAGAGACAATGGCTGCTTAAACAGCTGTATGTCATTAAAATAAGTAGGGTCATTTGGGTTTTTGTCGGCCATTAAAAAGCTGCAGCATTTTGCTCATAAAATCATGTTTATTGAGTGTGAAAAGGTTTTGAGATGGCCTGTTACAGCTTGCCCACTGACAAAGCCAGCGGCAAATGCCGTGTGTCAGTTAGTGAAACCATTAGACTTATGATTTTCCACAATGTTCAGTATCTTTTACAAAAATAACTGATTTAAACAAATAATACTGACGAGCATTACTGACTATAAGTAACTTCCTGTTGATTTGGGGGCATTTCCAAAATTCCAGGTCACTTCCTATTGATTTCGGGTCAATTTCTGTTGGTTTTGTGGTAATTTCTGATGATTTTGAGTAGGGTTGTTCCGATCATGTTTTTTTTGCTCCCGATCCGATCACGATCGTTTTAGTTTGAGTATCTGCCGATCTCGATATTTCCCGATCCGATTGTTTTTTTTTTTTTGCTCCCGATTCAATTCCAATCATTCCCGATAATTTTTCCTGATCATATACATTTTGGCAATGCATTAAGAAAAAAATGAATAAAACTCGGACGAATATATACATTCATTTGTTTATTATGACAATAAATCCTCAAGATGGCATTTACATTATTAACATTCTTTCTGTGAGAGGGATCCACGGATAGAAAGACTTGTGACTTTGTATATTGTGACTAAATATTGCCATCTAGTGTATTTGTTGAGCTTTCAGTAAATGATACTGAAGGCCATGCCCAAATGCATGATGGGAAGTGGAACCATGACTGTGCGTAGTGCTAACAATTGATATATCTTCTCTGCGTTGGGAAATAATATAAGGTGTTAAGAAAAAGTTCAATTGCTACCTTGCTTCCCCACATTGCTTCCCATGATATTTCCAATCGTAGGGAGAGGGATTGTAAGGTTTTAGCCAATTAAAAAAGGCTCCAAAGGCTGCCAAAATTCATACAACTCATTTTATGCAGCCTTTTATCTATCTATATAGGTAAAACGACGCCATTACAGATTGAGCGCGAC
Source organism: Corythoichthys intestinalis (assembly GCF_030265065.1). NCBI lineage: Eukaryota > Metazoa > Chordata > Actinopteri > Syngnathiformes > Syngnathidae > Corythoichthys > Corythoichthys intestinalis. The sequence goes on from NC_080414.1 coordinate 10,615,406, forward strand.
ATTGCGTGAGTGGGTCGTGCAGCACATGCATTAATTGCGTTAAATATTTTAACGTGATACATTTTTTGAAAAATTAATTACCGCCGTTATTGGGATAAATTTTATAACCCTCCCTTAAGCCTAAACTAAAGACTCTGGATAAGTGTAACATATTATATCTGTAACGTTAAATACAATTAGAAAACAATTTAATGAAAAAATATACATATATATTAAAAAAAAAGGCATGGCCGATATTTTTTTGCCGATTCCGATACTTTGAAAATGACGTGATCGGACCCGATCGTTCGGCATCCCGATTGATCAGGACATCTCTAATTTTGAGGCATTCTCGGGTCATGTCCTGTACATTTTGGGTCACTTCCCGTTGACTTGATGGCATTTATGGGTCATTTCCTGTTCATTAGTCACTTCCTGTTGATGTTGGGGCATAGACAGGTCATGTCCTGTACATTTCATGTTACTTACTGCTGATTCCGGGGTATTCCTGGGTCAGGTCTTACGGTTCATTTGCTGTTCATTAGTCAGTTCCTGTTGGTTTCAGAGCATATCCAGGTCACTTTCTGTTGATTTGGGGCATTTCCGGGTCAATTCCTGTTCATTAGTCATTTCCTGTCGATTATGGGTCACTCTCGGGGCATGTCCTGTACATTTTGGGTTACTTGCTGATGATTTTGGGGCATTCCTGGGTCATGTCTTAGACATTTTGGGTCTTGTGCTGTTGATTTTACGGCATTTGGGGGTCGTTTCTTGATCATTAGTCACTTCCTGTTAATTTCAGGGCATTTCTAGGTCATTATCTGTTGATTTTAGGTGACTTTCTAATTATTTGGGGCACTCCGGTGTCCTGTTGATTTTGGGTTATTTCCTGTTGACTTTAGGACATTCCAGGGACATATCTTGCACATTTTTGGGCGTTGCCTGTTGATTTTCGGGTATTTTCGTATCATTTCCTGTTTATTAGTCATTTGGGGTTAATTTCAGGGCATATAAAGGTCACATTTTGTTGGTTTTAGTGTATTTACGGGTCAATATCAGTTGATTTTGGGTCAATTTCTAATGATGTTGGGTCATTTCCTGCTGACTTTGGAGCATTCCAGGGTCATTTCTTGCACATTTTGTGGCTTTTTCTGTTGATTGTAGGGCATTTTTGCGTCAATTCCTGCTCAATAGTGACTTCCGGTTAATGTCAGGTCATTTTCTCTTGCTTTTGGGTCACATTCTGTTGGCTTTGGCGTATTTATGGGTCAATATCGGTTGATTTTTGTTCACTCTCTGTTGATTTTGTGTCACTTTCTGTTGGTTTGGGGGCATCTATAAGTCAATATCTGTTGTTCAGGGGTCAATTTCTGATGATTTTGGGTCATTTCCTGCTGACTTTGGGGCATTCCAGGGTCACTTCTTGCACATTTTGTGGCTTTTCCAGTTGATTTTAGGGCATTTTTGGGTCAATTCTTGTTCATTAGTGACTTTCGGTTAATGTCAGGGCATGTCCAGGTCATTTTCTGTTGATTTTGGGTCACATATTCTGTTGGCTTTGGCGTATTTATGGGTCAATATCGGTTGATTTTAGTTCACTTTCTGATGATTTTGGGGTACTCACGGCTCATTTCTTTTACATTTTAGGTCACTTCCTGTTGACTTTAGGGCATTTCTGGGTCATTTCCTGTTCATTGAGCATTTACTGTTGATTTTGGGGCATTCCTGGGCCATTTCCTTTACATTTCGTGTTACTCGCTGATGATTTTGGGGTATTCCCGGGTCATGTCCTTTACATTTTGGGTCATTTCCTGTTCATTGGCCATTTGCTACCGATTTTGGGGCATTCCTGGGCCATGTCTTGTACATTTTGTGTTACTTGCTGATGATTTTGGGGCATTCCCGGGTCATTTTCTGTTCATTAGTCACTTCCTCTTGATTTCAGGGCAATCCCAGGTCACTCTCTGTTGATTTTGTGTCACTTTCTGTTAGTTTTGGGGCGTTTATAAGTCAATATCTGTTGTTTTGGGGTATCGTGCTATTAATTTTGGGGCAATTCAAGAGGGTTAAGAAAAATGAACACATTGGAGAATAACAATTAATTTGAGGTTTTTATATATTATCCAAAATGGTATCGAGAATCAAGTAGGCTATCGATAGAGTTAAAATTTGTTGTAAACATTTTCTGTATCATTTCAACAGTAAACACAACCGACAGCTGCTCTGATGTAAAGGGTTGTCTATATCGATGGATTAACATTATGTGCGGCAATCTTGCCGTCGGCTGTGTCAACAGCTCAAATGTAGCCGACGCGCTCCGCAACCTTTTCACACACAAACAACGTTTACGGGAGAAAAATACGACTGGTGTTTAATGAGAGACAAAAACCCGAATGACCCTACTTACTGTAATGACATATGGCTGTTTAACAGCTAGTCTCTCTTCCCTAAGAAGCCCTTTGTGAGTGTTATGAGCGGCACGAAAGCAAAACTAAAGTCGTCCTGGAATCCCTCCTCTTTTGTTCCCGCATACACTTGCAAGGGACCAATTAAACTAATGGAAGTTTTACTGCTGAACTCTGCATCAGCACGGCATGTTTTGGTCCCACATGCACCGTGAACTCCAATGCGCCCCAGGAAGAAGTGCACTATTTAACACAACGTGAGTCAAGAGGAAGGCCTCGCGTTGAGGTAACAATTTTTGGAGTGAGGGGGCGGGTGGGCGGAGCAACCCTTGACGAAACGTGAGGCGACAGGTGCGCGATTTTCCCCGGAATTTACGGGAGATGAGACGACAGCGCAAAGGTGCCCGGAGCGCGAGTGAGAAGCGCCGAGTGAAAATTGACACTGTCAGATGTCATCGGCGCGAAGGGGTAGGAAAGGCAGACGCGCACCTGCGTCACTCCGGTTTGTCCTCGACGGCGCGCGACGGGAAAAATGCCGAAAGGATATGCCGGGGCGAGCAGAGCGCGCTGAAATATTCACGCGGTTCCAGCGTTGCCAAATTGCTAACAAAAAGACAGGAGACTGCGTATTAAGCTTTCATAGTTTGGTGTAAATGTTGAATGGCAAATCTAATTAGCTTCATCATGTCAGCTGAAAAATGTTTCTTTCATTAAGCCGAGCGACCTTGTTTTGCACCTGATTTAGTAGGGTAAAAAATAACTTGCATTAATAAACTAAGATGGATGTCACTTTAGCGTGTTGTTGTTTTTTGTTTATTTTCGTCTCTTAGGGACTGACTAAAAAGTTCAAGTTGACAGAATGCTATACACTTGCTGTAACTCATTTTTAGCGGATGAGGCGTGTTTACAGGTCTTAACAAAAAATCAATCAGGATGCTGCAGATCTGACTTGTGCTGTTTACTAGGGTTGTTCCGATCATGTTTTTTTGCTCCCGATCCGATCGTTTTAGTTTGAGTATCTGCTGATCCCGATATTTCCCGATCCGACTGCTTTTTTTTTTTTGCTCCCGATTCAATTCCAATCATTCCTGATAATTTTTCCCGATCATATACATTTTGGCAATGCATTAAGAAAAAAATGAATAAAACTCGGACGAATATATACATTCAACATACAGTACATAAGTACTGTATTTGTTTATTATGACAATAAATCCTCAAGATGGCATTCACATTATTAACATTCTTTCTGTGAGAGGGATCCACGGATAGACTTGGAATTCTTAAAGGTTAAATGTGACTTTGTATATTGTGACTAAATATTGCCATCTAGTGTATTTGTTGAGCTTTCAGTAAATGATACTGTAGCCATTTAACTTCTGCCCAAATGCATGATGGGAAGTGCAATCATGACTGTGCGTAATGGTACCAATTGATATATCTTCTCTGCGTTGGAAAATAACATAGGGTGTTAAGAAAAAGTTCAACTACTACTTTTCTTCCCCACATTGCTTCCCACGATATTTCTTATTGATGAGGGATTGTAAGGCTTTAGCCAATTAAAAAAAGGCTTCAAAGGCTGCCAAAATTCTCACTACTCATTTTACGTTGCCTTATAGCACTATGTATACGTAAAACGGTGCCATTATAGATTGAACGCGACAATGATTAAAAACCAATCAGGATGCGGCAGTTGTGACTTGTGCTGCTTCTATTTTAATTGTTTTTTAGATGTCGTGGTCACTTTAAGGGTCACATCCTGTGGATTTCGGGTCGCTTTTCGTTGGTTTTTGTTGTTGGTTTTATTTTCTGATGATTTGGGGGCATTCGCAGGTCCGATGCTGTACATTTTGGGTCACTTCCTGTTGATTTTAAGGCATTTTGGGGTTATTTCCTGTTCATTGGTCACTTCACCTGTTCATCATTTTTTTGCAGATTAGGTGTATTAAATGGTAAATGGTGTTATACTTATATAGCAGATCTAAACAAAAATCAGGATGCTGCAGTTGTGACTTGTGCCGTTTCCTACTTTAATTCTTTTTGTTTTCAACTGTCTTGGTCACTTCCTGTTGATTTGGGGCATTTCTGGGTCACATCCTGTTGATTTCGAGTCACTCCTTGTTGATTTCAGTGCATTTACGGGTCACTTTCTGTTCATTTTTGGTTACTTTCTGATGATTTTGGGGCATTTCCAGGTCAGGTCCTGTACATTTTGGGTCACTTCCTGGGACCCAAAATGTGTGTTTTTTTTGGGGGGGGCATTCCTAGGAGATTACCAGAACATCAGTTTTAGCAGATCAGTCATGTTTACAGGTCTTAACAAGAAATCAATCAGGATGCTGTAGTTGTCACTTGTGCTATTTTTTTTGTTTTGTTTTTGTTTTCAATTGTCTTGCTGAATTTGATGTGATTTTCAAATAAGCTTTCATTTGTTTTTTATAATATTTTTTTTTTTGTTTGTCGTTTCATTTTTTTTGCTGAATTTATTGTGAAGCACAGTACTTTGAATTACCTTGTGTTGAATTCTGCAACACGAATACATTTGCCTTGCATAGCCTAAATATGTAGCAGCCTGACTTCTTAGGAAAAAAATTAAAAGAATAGTGAATGCATACAGTTTTTGCGCACATTCGAAGATAAACTATCATATGACTGAATCAGATTTTGAAGTCGGTTAAGGTTCCGTTTAGACAAGAATCTTAAGCCGCCTTTGACATCTTGACTGAGTTAAAAATGGTTAATGTTCATTCCATCAGTAGAAAAAATGTAATGTCATTAATCCAACCGGCCTCGTTTTGTACTACATTTAACTTTCATATTGAAAACAACTCTGGTTAATCAACAAAGATGGATGGCTACTACTGCGTGTAATTACTTAATTTAATTGGATTTGGGGGTTTTTTGCCTCGAAGAGTCATATTTGCCATCACTGAACAGCTAGAACATTTTACTGTGAGTAGAAAAAGAAAAAAGGGGAAGGAAAGTAGGGTTTTTAACCTCTTAATGCTTGAATTTACAAATTAACTAATTTGCTACAATTGACGGTGCTACACGTCCAATCCATTTCCACTGAGAGGGGCGAATGAACCTTTATTGGCCCCGCTCAGTCGATATAGATTGAATGTCTGGCACTGTCAATGGATGTTTTTAATATACTGTACACGTAATTCTTCTTTTAATAATTATCACAGCACATACTCTATATATACCTGGGCTGGAAGTGAATAAGTTTCAAAATGTCAAAAAGCATTGGGGGAAAACACAAGTACATGAAAATAATAATGATAAACAAATATGTATCAAAAATCTGATCTGGGCCGCAGTTTTCCAGAATGTGGCTGCTGTCTGAACTGTCAAGTCGGCACGGAGCTTGGCAGCAATGTAGAGTTAGCGCCTAGCTTGAACTCAGCTTTTTGGGAAGTGGCGGGCTTGAAAACAGTCAGAAAAAAAGAAAATGGGCGGGTCAAGCCTGAGAATTCTCGGTTTTCTTTCTGTGTTGTAAATGAGCAGTACTGTATTTCAGTATTGCTCACATGGCCGAGAGTCGAGGTAAACTGACCATATGTGTGCGTGCATGCATGACGCACACACATAAGGTGCATGCCTTCTATCAATCCACATAAACTTTGAATATAAGACTAAACAGGGATTATTTATGTCTGTTATTAGTGTTTTCTTTTTGGAAATCAAAATATGATCACCCTAGTGGTCTCAAACCGGTCCTCAAAGGGCCGCAGGGGGTACTGGATTTCATTCCAACCAAACGAGACAAATACCTTTTCACCAATCTGGTTTCTTACAAGTGTAATCAGTTGATTGCAATCAGGTGCTGCTTATGTTAGTAGAAACCTCATTGGTTGAACTGTTTGTGCTGGATCTGTTGGAACAAAAACCAGGACCCACTGCGGCCCTTTGTGGAGTCGGTTTGAGACCGCTGCCCTAGAATGATGCAGTTAATATTTTGATGCTTCAGCAAATGCGGGTCAGTTTGTTCAGCGTGTGTCGGACAGAGTTAGTGCGCATGCGTAATACTTGAACGTGGTCAATGGACAAAGGCAGTTTGAACGGCCACGCCAAAAAAACATATGACAAAAAATCGGAATTGTGCATTAAGACCTGCGGTATGAACCTTGTTTTAGTCCAATTTATTTATATATTTATTTATGTTATTTATTTTCCCTTCATGCATGACAAATCCAAGCAAACATACAGCATTTATATGTGTTTACAATTAATTCAACCCGAAAAGAAAAAGGCAGCCGGGAGAAGCCAAAGCTTAAAGCCAATGCAGTGCTTCTCAATTATTTTCGGTTACACCCCCCAGGAAGACGTAAATGTTTTGCGCCCCCCAACTCTCTGCCACCACTGTAAATAGTATTTGACTATAAATTATTAATATAAAAGTAGGGGTGCACGATATCCATTTTTTTGGAAACCGATATCGATAACTTCCTGCTCCTCAAAGCCGATACGATATCCAATAACATATATATATATATATATATATATATAATTTTTCAATGTATATTCACCTGAGTTTTTGAACACCTGTTGGTCAAAAATACTAGTGGTTGATTCAGCATAGATTTGCCTTTGACCAAACCAGAATTTTCATGATGACATGAACATTATTATACTGAACAAAGACAAGAACAGTTTTGACTTTAAAAAAGTGGCCATATTAATATTTTCAAATAAATATAATTTGAGTCAATCAAAATCAATCATTCAATATCACTGACGATGTGTTCCCCTGAACAATGAGCACTGAACTAAAACCCAACAGGTATTGTGCCTTGTCATCAGACAAAAATATTTGGTCGATCCCCATCTCCTCAAGCGCAATTGCAAACTGACAAAAGCACAAACCCCAATTGCCACAACACAACAGAAAATGGCTCGCAAGACGAATGCACAAACCCCAATTGCCACAACACAACAGAAAATGGCTCACAAGACGAATGCAAAAAGCCACAGCACAACAGCAAAAACCCACAGCACAACCGCAAAATCCCACAGCACCACAGCAAGAGGACAACCCGGAAATAAAAAGGACGACACTTTGCATATTGCCTTTTGCGCTTTGTGGCAATCTCTACGGACCTTCGTGAATTTGGACTTTGCATTTCGCCTGACACCTCTCGACCACCATATCTCCCACTGTATTGAAAGTAAAGCAAATGCTACATTCGCTTCATATTTCCTCATCTTAGCTCTTCATATCTCCATTGCTCTTTGCTGTATGCTTTTGTTTGGTTCAAAAACACTGCGCCACCCACCGAGCTGAATTACACTTTATTCTAGTACGGCAGAAAAGTACGTTCCCCGAGGTCACATGCGCCACCCCCGGCATAGCTCTGCGCCCCATTATTTGAGAACTACTGGTCTAATGTGAAAGCACCCTTAAGTAGGTAGGTCGGTAAGTAGGACAAGTAGGTAAGTAGGTGTAGGATAAATAAGCAGGTGCAGCAGGTATTTTGGGTACACAGATTGGTAGTTACTATATGTGAGATGGATTAGTTAGGTAATGTGGCCAGGCAAATTGGTGGTGTCATCACTAGGTAGGGTGAAAATAGTCCCGTTGTACAATTACTCAAATACCTTTAACACTCCCTTTTGTGCAAGTTAAACTACTAAAAGTAACTGAAAGTCGTGAGGTTAAACAACAGAAAATGGTAGTTTCTCAGACATCGCAACACTAGAATTGTACTTTCTTCCCTATTCAATTCATTGACTACCATCGAACTTTCATTCGCCACCTCCCAGTCAAAATGGAGTAGATGGCTAGTGCCGTCAATGGCAGCCAGCGAGTCAAATGACTGCCCTATAAAGGGTTAACACAGTCAAACAGGAATCATTGTTAATGGCCGATTCATAGAAACATAACATTTTTTGAGGGCTGTCAAACGATTAAAATTTTTAATCGAGTTAATTACAGCTTAAAAATTAATTAATCGTAATTAATCGCAATTCAAACCATCTATAAAATATGCCATATTTTTCTGTAAATTATTGTTGGAATGGACAGACACAAGATGGATATATACATTCAACATACGGTACATAAGCACTGTATTTGTTTATTATAACAATAAATCAACAAGATGGTATTAACATTATTAACATTCTGTTAAAGCGATCCATGGATAGAAAAACTTGTAGTTCTTAAAAGATAAATGTTAGTACAAGTTGTAGAAATTTTATATTAAAACCTCTCTTAATGTTTTCGTTTTAATAAAATGTGTAAAATTTTCAATCAAAAAATAAACTAGTAGCCCACCATTGTTGATGTCAATAATTACACGATGCTCATGGGTGCTTAAGCCCATAAAATCAGTCGCACCCAAGCGCCAGCAGAGGGCGACAAAACTCCAAAAAACACAAGTAACAAGTTGGCATTGCACTGTGCTGTCATTTTGATCTGTTTGAGCGGGGCATGTGCGTTTATTGCGTCAGATATTTTAACGTGATTAATTCAAAAAATTAACGACTGCCCGTTAACGCGATAATTTTGACAGCTCTAATTTTTGATTTCTTAGAGGAAAAGGGAAAACAAAGGTGGAAAAGGGGAAAAAAAACAACTCACATGCAAAAGAATGAAACATGATGACAAAACGCAAAAGATATTCACATACACACAAAAAGCTAATTGTCAGTATGCTCCTGCCAAGATTTGCTTCCAAAACTGAACTAAAAATCGTAAACCAAGACACATTCCCGGTAATATGTGTGCTGATTCCTTCCTTCCAAGAAGAGAATCATTCCCAAAACCCGCAATTAGACGAGGGCAACAAGCTGCTAATAGCCTATTAGCCGCTAATTGAGTGGATCAATGCTGCAAAAAAATGAGTTATCCATTTGTTTGTTCATGCGGAAAGAACACGGCCCTCCGGAGGAGAGCCCACGTAATTTAAGAGTATGATCCAAAGTGCAAATAGACGCACCGTCAACGAAGCTTCCAATGTTTTTCTCGGACACAAACGGAGCTTCGAGCTAATGTGCCGGCCCGAACAAGCCGGCTTCACCGTGGGACTCATGCTCCATGAATTCAGAGTTAGAGGGCGTAATGAGGCCTGGAGCGTGAGCAACACACTGCGTGAGCGATGGGGAAGCCGGAGGTGGACCGGCATACAGATGGAGGCGCTTGCCGGGTTGCGGGAACAATGGCGCTTCTCCGCGGGGGAGCGTCTTGTTGCGTGCAGATTACTCCGACCAAAAACAGAGAGCGCGCCAAGTAGAAATCAATTCTCTCCAAAGCACGTGTACCGGCAACTGCCGCTAATAATTAACTCAAGATTACATGGGTTATATGGATATTCTGCAGTCTTTGCATTTGTGAATACTGAGAAGAGCCGCCAACATTGGAGTATAATAACAAAAAGTATGTTGTGGTAGCTTTCAGGCCTGTCACTGGGTGGTACTATGAAAGGTTCTGCTGTTCTAACCTTGAACGCTTCAATTGAAGGACATGATACATTGAATAATACAGTGGGGCAAATAAGTATTTAGTCAACCAGTAATTGTGCAAGTTCTGCCACTTGAAAATATTAGAGAGGCCTGTAATTGTCAACATAGGTAAACCTCAAGCATTAGAGACAGAATGTGGAAAAAAAAAAAAAAACAGAAAATCACATTGTTTGATTTTTAAAGAATTTATTTGCAAATCATGGTGGGAAAAAAGTATTTGGTCAATACCAAAAGTTCATCTCAATACTTTGTTATGTACCCTTTGTTGGCAATAACGGAGGCCAAACGTTTTCTGTAACTCTTCACAAGCTTTTCAAACACTCTTGCTGGTATTTTGGCCCACTCCTCCATGCAGATCTCCTCAAGAGCAGTGATGTTTTGGGGCTGTCGTTGGGCCACACGGACTTTCAACTCCCTCCACAGAATATCTATGGGCTTGAGATTTGGAGACTGGCTAGGCCACTCCAGAACCTTAAAATGCTTCTTACGAAGCCACTCCTTTGTTGCCCAGGCTGTGTGTTTGGGATCATTGTCATGCTGAAAGACCCAACCACGTCTCATCTTCAATGCCCTTGCTGATAGAAGGAGATTTTCACTCAAAATCTCTCAATACATGGCCCCATTCATTCTTTCCTTGACACAGATCAGTCGTCCTGGTCCCTTTGCAGAAAAACAGCCCCAAAGCATGATGTTTCCACCCCCATGCTTCACAGTGGGTATGGTGTTCTTCGGATGCAATTCAGTATTCTTTCTCCTCCAAACACGAGAACCTGTGTTTCTACCCAAAAAGTTCTATTTTGGTTTCATCTGACCATAACACATTCTCCCAGTCTTCTTTTGGATCATCCAAATGCTCTCTAGCGAAACGCAGACGGGCCTGGACGTGTACTGGCTTCAGCAGGGGGACACGTCTTGCAGTGCAGGATTTGAGTCCCTGGTGGCGCATTGTGTTACTGATAGTAGCCTTTGTTACTGTGGTCGCAGCTCTCTGTAGGTCATTCACTAGGTCCCCCCGTGTGGTTCTGGGATTTTTGCTCACCGTTCTTGTTATCATTTTGACGCCAAGGGGTGAGACCTTGCATGGAGCCCCAGATCGAGGGAGATTATCCGTGGTCTTGTATGTCTTCCATTTTCTAATAATTGCTCCCACAGTTGATTTCTTTACACCAAGCGTTTTACCTATTGCAGATTCAGATTTCCCAGCCTGGTGCAGGTCAATAATTTTGTCTCTGGTGTCCTTCGACAGCTCTTTGGTCTTGGCCATAGTGGAGTTTGGCGTGTGACTGACTGATGTTGTGGACAGGTGTCTTTTATACCGATAATGAGTTAAAACAGGTGCCATTAATACAGGTAACGAGTGGAACCTCGTTAGACCTCGTTAGAGGAAGTTAGGCCTCTTTGACAGTCAGAAATCTTGCTTGTTTGTAGGTGACCAAATACTTATTTTCCACTCTAATTTGGAAATAAATTCTTTCAAAAACAATGTGATTTTCTGTTTTTTTTTTCCCAAATTCTGTCCCTCATGGTTGAGGTTTACCCATGTTGACAATTATAGGCCTCTCTAATTTTTTCAAGTAGGAGAACTTGCACAATTGGTGGTTGACTAAATACTTATTTGCCCCACTGTATATGTGTATATATTTGTTCTGAACTAAATCTGAGATGATCCACGGACTCCCGAGTCTTATTTTACAAGGCAGATCCCCTCACTTAACCGGCGTCAGTTTGACCTTATAAACGCGACGCATCGATCATGTGTTATTAAATGTTTACAAGCCTTGCGAATGGGCCACTCATGTGAATTTATCGCCCTCCTTAAGAGAGTACAGAGCTCTGCAGTGTATTGCTCTCCAAAACAGACTCTGCTAATACACCCAATTGCTACATGCTGTTTTCCGTCCTGCGGTTGGATTGGTCAACCCTGTGTGACAGCTTTTTAAATTTTTGAAAATTTTTGGTAACTAAAAATTGACACTCGCCCTGAAAAGAGTTAAAGCCACATGAGCCTTTGTGACTAATAGTGGCTAATCGGCAGCTTTCCTCCATCTAACGAAAGCAGAACCCCTGTGAAGGTTTTTTCAAGCACAGACGCTGGCTTAGGATCAAATGGATCAAATTTTGGGGATGACACGTTTGCAGTGTTTTGACTCCGACTGAAGAAAAACAAGCCAACAAACAAGTTCCTGCCTCCCTCGCCCGAGGACGAATTATTATCTAATGAGAACAAGGTTTCCAGATGTTGGAAATCGCTCAAACTTTTAAGGCTATTGGCTCCTGTGAATGTTTACTTAGAGATGCAAATACGGCAGGTGCGAGGAAGCAAGCGGTGGAGGTGGGCCACTTCTCCGGCTGCCGTGTGGCTGACTTCTTCGTTCCTAATCTATGCGGGACAGATCTAGGATTAGCCAATCAGGAGCAGCAGGTAATCCAACCTTTGAGTGAGTGTGTGTGTCTATGCCTGATGCTAAATATGGCCTCCAGCCGGCGGGATAAGCTGATCGGCAACTCCGCTGAGGGGGAGTCAGGTGGCCCCAACTGGACCCCTGTGTTGGGTTTAAGAGGCGGGTTCTGCATTTGCTGCTTGGGCCTTAAATGGGGATTTACCTGATTTACGCCGCATCTTAGCTCATTGGTTGCTATGGAAGAACAAGAAATAAGAACAAAGTACAAGCAGAAAGTCCAAGAAAAAACAAAACAGGACAAGAAGGATGAAAGTACAAGAAAAAAATTACAAGGAGAAATAAAGTGTAAGAAAAAGGTGCAAGATATATGAAAGTACAGTAGTCCCTGTACTTCACATACAAAGTTAATTCGTTCCAGGACCTTGTTTGTAAGTCGAAATGGTCGTATGTTGAGCATGATTTCATAATCATTCCTGTAATAATGTAACAAATCGGGTTCTAATGTGGCGTAAAGTGTAGTTCTAGGCTGAGCCCTCACTTTTCTCATCATGATTGATGCCTCACGAGGGGAGATTTGAAATGGAGCCCCAGTCCGAGGTAGATTACCAGCCATGTTTAACCTTTTCCATTTTCCAACAATTGGATTTAACTGTTGATTTATTCTCACCAAGCTGATTTCCACTTGTACCATAGCCTCTTCCAGCTTTGTGGAGATCAACTTTTTTTTTCTTTTTTTCTCTGGTGTCTTTTGAAAGCTTTCTTGTCTTGCCCATGGTAGCAGTTGGATTATGACTGACAGTGAGGTGCACAGGTGACTATTGAGCTCAAATGGGTCGTCGGTGGGTGGTTACTCATTAGGTAAAGGTGGCCTTTTTTTAAGGTAGACTGACAACTCAACTTACCCCAGTAAATTACAAATAATCATACATTGTGATTTCTAGATTTTTATTTTAGATTATGTCACTATGAGTGGAAATGCATCTATGAAATTTCAGACCTCTACCTATTTTCTTAAGTGGGTGAAATTGCAAAATTACAAGGGTTGAAAATACTTTTGGTCCTCACGGTGCACACATATATATACTGTGTGTATATTTCATATATATATATATATATATATATATATATATATATATATATATAGATATATACACACACATACATATATGTCTATATGCTGCCATAGCAAATTAATAGTGCATTAAGCCCCCAAACTATTTTTATTTTGTCCGTTTTACCCTGGAAACCCCCGTTTACAGATGTCGCACAACCGACTTGTTTCAACCCAGCCATAAAAAGAATTATATTTATTATTCAAAATGTCTGTTATTTTTAGCTTAGAATCATTAATCAAAGTCTACAGTGTCATAATTATTTCTGATTCTCAGGGGTACAAATATATACCCCAGTAAATTACAAATAAAATATTTTTTTAAAATCATACAATGTGATTTCTAGATTTTTCTTAAGATTATGTCACGATGAGTGGAAATGCATCTATGATTGAAATTTCAGACCTCTACCTATTTTCTAATTTGCACTGTTTGTGTGTGTATATACTGTATATGTGTGTGTATATAGAACAATATGTCTATATGCTGCCATAGCAAATCCATGGTGCATTAAGCCCCTGAACTATTTTTAATTTGTCTGTTTTACCCTGGAGATCCCCATTTACAGACACCGCCCAACCGCCTTGGTTTCAACCCAGCCATAAAAAGAATTATATTTATTATTCAAAATGTCTGTTAGCTTAGAACCATTAATCAATGTCTAATATTTCATGTTAAAAAAATGACTTTAAAAAATCATTCACTCGCATATTTTAAACTTTTAAACAAATTACGTCAAAATGAAAAAATTGGTGTCTGTAAATAAGTCACGGATATCTACTTCATAACTATCGCTTAATTGTAATTTTTTGGTTACCGTCGCATTTCCCCCGATATGCTCGATGATAAATAATTGATCCAATAAAGACAATTGGAAAATAAAATGTTTCAAAGGGTAAATATATGAAAAAGAAAATCTCGACCACTCCTTGCTGTCTGCGATTTCTGCATCGCGACCCTTGTTATATTACCATGTTTCACCCATAAAATCCTCCAAAAATCCAGCTGTGGCCATTCCTAGCTGTGTGTTGACACCCGGTGATACATGCTACATGGAGTTTTTGGATCGAAAAAAGGTAAGCATGTGAGAATATCTCGTTAAAATCATGGCATCTTTAATTACGCTCTGGTGTGCTCTCACCTCCAGTTAGGGTTTTGGTGTTTAAAAAAAAATTTTTTTTTAAATGCCCTCCTGTTCAAAAATGTTCTTCCCCCAGAAAATTGAGATTTTAAGCATTCCAATGATGTGCCACACATGCATATAGGATAATTTTGAAATTTGGCAAAAATATATATTATATATATATGTATACGCCATAATTTTTGGACTATAAGGCGCACCTGACTACAAACCACGACTCACCAAATTTGACATGAAAACGGAATTTGTTCATAGATAAGCCGCACTGGACTATAGGCCACAGCTGTCCTCACTATATTATGGGATATTTACACCAAGAGATATTAATCAGTCACACTTTATTTGACAGCGGCATCATAAGACCGTCATAAGACCAAATAAACCACCATTGCCAAAGGAAGCCACTGCTCCCTTGGGGGAGACTGTCAACCTCTGCTGCCACCTATTGTCAGCACTGTTTTCATCCAACATGCCTTCTAGAATGCTTTGCAGCACTACAGATGTAAATAACAATCAAAATTCATCTTTTGTGCTAATTATTTCTTCAGTTACTGTTCCGGTTGTTTCATTTATTTGTTAGTTATACTTTCTGGATTGTGGATGGATGTAAAAGATCCAAGCAGGTCATAAATGGAGTTAGTGAGATATTAGGCCGGATAAAACTTACTATCATCTGTCGTAGGCATTCATTAATGCTCATGATAGTGTCATGTCATAGTTATGACCGTTTTATGGCAGTCTCATGACACCGCCGTCAAAGTAAGTGTTTCCGATTAACCCAAATAAATAAAAAAAATAGGCCGCACTGGACTATAACCCGCAGGATTCAAAATGAGGGGGAAAAAGTATTAGCTTTTTGTCCGAAAATTACGGTATGGATTTTTTGTTGTTTGTTTTTAATTATACTTTGGGGGAAAACATGGAGAAAATATGTCTAATACGTATGTATCTCTTTCCAGTCTTGCTAAATCTGAATCCCCCCCAGTAAAAAAAAAAAAAAATATATATATATATATATATATATTACTGCTTTTTTTTATGTAAATAAGCTCCGATCCCTATCAACCGCAAAAAACTGAGGGATCATTGTACTATATTTTTTCAAATGGCGTACTATCGGTACAGTATTGGCATCCCTCGGTAGTAAAAATCTGTAATGGGTGCCACAAAATGTTACCGGAAAAACACTACTTTAAATGCCATTGATTGACGGCTCTAGATTTCCAATCCATTTTGACTAGAAAGCGCGAATGAACCATGGCGGCCAATGACAAGGAAGTGACACAAAAATGCCCCAAAATGAATAGGTAGTGGGCAAAAATCTCTGCAATTTCTCCAGAAATTACATTTTCTTGCTATATGATTTGAGCAAAATTAAATGTTTATTCAAAAGCATCAATGAACGCTATATAGAAAATCTCTCACTATTTGTTGAGTCATCAGTAGGCATCGACGTCGCTTTTATACCCCGGCGTGTTAACACAGCTTCCGCTCTGACAGACCAACATCTTAATCTCTTAAAGTGTTTAGCGTGCAGTAAAATTCCCGCCCCACCTGCGGAGCGTCATGCCCGCATTGCAGCGAGCGCGCCCGTGTACCCGCCTAATCCTCGGTTATCACTTTAGCCATAGAAAGGCGGCAGATTGGCTTTTCGCACGATGTTTGTGAAGCGCGCCTTTATCGCGCTGAGAAAAAAAAGTGACCTCGTCATCATTTCTTGAAAGGATCGCGGCAGTCGACGCTGAAAAGTATTGACGGAAAAGGGATTTTTTTTTTTTTTTGTATGTGCAGTCTACAGGTGGCGTTAGAAACAGAATACAGTAAGATTATTAACTCAGTGGCTGTCATTGATGGTGATTGGATGTCCAATACATTGAGACTGGGAATATTAATTTGCCCCTCCCAGTCAAAATAGATTGGACTTCTATAGTGGGTAATGGCACTGAAACAGTAAATATGTGCTGTGGTAGTTAGTAAAATGAGAAGAAAATGTCAGTTTTAATAAAAGTTCACATTGACAGCAATTTTTATTCATCTGAAATTCATGTTTTTGACTAATGATTCATTTTTCTAAAATGTTTTAATTGTCTTTTTAGTATTGTAGTAGTTATAATTGTATTTTAATTAGAGCTGTCAAAATTATCGCATTAACGGGCGGTAATTAATTTTTTAAATTAATCACGTAAAATATATGACGCAATTAACACACATGCCCTGCTCAAAATGATTAAAATGACAGCACAGTGTAATGTTCGCTTGTTGTTTTTTGGTGTTTGGCGCCCTCTGCTGGTGCTTGGGTCCAACTGATTTTATGTGTTATACCATGAGTGAGCATGGTGTAATTATTGACATCAACAATGGCGAGCTACTAGTTTATTTTTTGATTGAAATTTTTTACAAATTTTAATAAAACGAAAATATTAAGAGGGGTTTTAATATAACATTTCTATAACTTGGACTAACATTTATCTTTTAAGAACTACAAGTCTTTCTATCCATAGATCGCTTTAAGAGAATGTTAATAATGTTAATGCCATCTTGTTGATTTATTGTTATAATAAACAAATACAGTACTTATGTACCGTATGTTGAATGTATACATCCGTCTTGTGTCTTATCTTTCCATTCCAACAATAATTTACAGAAAAATATAGCATATTTTATAGATGGTTTGAATTGCGATTAATTGCGATAATTACTTTTTAAGCTGTAACTAACTCGATTAAAAATTTTAATCGTTTGACAGCCCTAATTTTTATATATTTATTTGTTCTCATACATTTACAAAAATCATGAATTCTCCTATTATGGTCATTTATGTCGTAATTTTGGTTTTGATCAAATATTTTTAACCCTATTATTGATGTATTTCTTATAAATCTAATGTTTTGGTAATATGGAAATTTCCTATTTTTTTGTACTTAGTTGCTGTAGTTTTATATCAATTTTTCATAAAAACAAATCAAGAATTTTCCTATTATGGTCGTTTCCATCCTAATTTTTTTTTTGATGTACTGTAGTTCTTATAAATGTAATGTTTTTGCTAATATTATGTAGAGTTCCCATGTTTTGTACTTAGTTTATGTATTGCAATTTTTGGACTATAAATAAGCCGCTACTTTTTTCCTTTATCTTGAATCCTGCGGCTTATTTGTTGATTTATTTGGGTTTACAGGTAACACTATTTGACGGCGGCGTCATAAGACTGTCGTAACACCGTTATGATTATGACATTACACTATCATGTGCATTAATGAATGCTTATGACAGATGTCATTAACTCATTTGCTCCCAAAAACGTATAAATATGTTCTATTTTTAATTGTTTCAGTGTCCGAAAGACGTATTCGAAAGACGTATTTATACGTCTTTTACGTTTTTTTTTTTTTTTTCATAAAAGACATCTCTGGGTCCTGATTCAACTGAGCTCCAAAGCACAAAGCTGAAAATCCATTTTAAAGCAATAAAACTGGCCACTGGAGGGCAGTAGCACATTTGGTAAGACCCGCAACCCGATTCAACAGCAACGAACGGCCGGGCAGCACGGTCGGGGGGCTGGCGGAATGATGCCAGGAAGCGGATGACCAAGCAGAACAACCGAGAGGACGCCCGGGATGCCAGGCGCTGGACGACCGAGCAGAACGACTCGGACCACCAGTGCAGCGGGCTTGCCGAGCAGACCCCACAGAGACTATTAAAAAAAATCCATCCATTACATCCATTCAAAAGTGAGATCATTTGCCAGATAACACGAAATGACATCTGTTATAAGCATTTAAAGTGTGTAAGAAAGTGTTAGCAAATACCATAACTAACAATTAATGAAACAACTGGAAAAATAACTGATTAAATAATTAGCGCAGAACATGAATTTAGATTTTTATTCTTATCTGTAGCGCTGCAATGCATGCTAGGAGGCATGTTGGACAAACAACAGTGTTGACAGCAAATGGCAGCAGAGGTTGACTCTCCTCCAAGGGAGTAGTGATGGCCAAATGAAGCTTTTTGCCGCAATAAAGCTTTGCAGCCATGGTGGTTCATTTGGTCTTATGACAGTCATATGATTGCGCTGTCATATCAAGTTACCGGTAAATAAAGTTATCTTTTGGTGTAAATATCCCATAATACAGTGAGGACAGCTGCGGTTTATAGTCCAGTGCGGCTTATCTATGAACAAATAACGTTATCGCGACAAACTTGGTGGGTGGCGGCTTATCGCCAGGTGCGCCTTATAGTGCAAAAATTATGGTAGTTTTATATCAATTTTCATAAATAGAAATGATCATGAATGTTCCTATTATGGTCGTTTACTTCCCAATTTCTGTTTTGATAAAAACATTTTTTTAAACCCTATTATTGATGTAGCTCGTTCTTATAAATCTGTTTTTGCTAATATTATGTAGATTTGTTCAGTTTTGTACTTAGTTAAAAAAATAATCATGAATTTTTCTATTACGTTTACGTCCTTGTTTTTGTTTCGATCAAATATTTTAAACCCCTCTTAAAAAATCTCATGTTTTTGCTCATATTACCTAGATTTCCGAAGTTTTGTACGATAGTTTCATAAATCTTTATGATTCAACTAAAATTGTTGTCTTTCCAATTTTATTGTTATATACGCAGTATTTTATTAAAGGGATCCTCTTTTCTTAAGACAAGTAATTCTTAAAACATAAATGTTACTATGACTTATAATAATTTGATACTAAAACCCCTCTTAATGTTTTTGTTTTAATAAAGTTTGTAAAATTATTTGAAGTGATAGGTCGCCATTCTTGTTACGTCGCAGTGCGTGACGTCACTGGCCCCGAATGCCGAAATTCCAGCTTGTCACTCGTTAGCTTTCCCAACATGTCGTCAGTTCTACCCTTCCGATTTGAACCAGATCTGAAAAGTGAAGAGCAGGACAGCACTGTCGGTCGTTCACAAGACGAGCTTCAGGGAAAAATGCGTGCAGCAAATACCTGATAAGACAAAAGTTGGACAAAACTGGTGATGCGAGAGAGTCCTGTTGGAGCGAGAGTGTATGCTGTCCGGTTTTATTAGCAGATATTCAAGGTAAGCATATTGCATTTTCAAACGTTTTCCCAATATAATTATGTAGATTGTTACCATCCAGAGCTGTCGTGTGCTTTACATACAGTACAGGCCAAAGAGCACACCTTGTGTAATCCAGGTCTTGTACATTGTAACGCGTGGTAGCTAGGATACGTGTATAAGTACCAGAAAGGGGAGAAGCTTCCACTTATGCATTTATTCACAAAAAATAATATTTCCACCTTGACCACTCTTCACTCGGGAGCTCAGCAGTACGCAAACACGCATTCCCTGACGAACTCCAACATTGTTGTAAGGTCCACGTCAGAGTCACTGTCGTCACTGTAGCGTGCCATTTAATTATTTAGTATGATTTGGGGAAAACTCCCACGAACAATAGTCAACAAAAAAGATAGCAATAGTAATCCAAATCCGTGTTTTTTACTCACTCGAAGGTCCAGGAATTAGACCGATCCCATGGCAATATCGCAGCCGCGATTAGGCCGTCGATTCCACAAAATAGACTGATCCGAAAAGCCGCTGTGGGACTGACGAATAAAAATAAATGGACAGATCCAAAACCATTATTGCAGACGCGATGGGACCCTTACTTGACTGAGGATCCAGGAAAAATGTTCGGACGCCAGTTGTAACGCGTGGTGGGTAGGATTCATGCATACAGGGACCAAAAAGGGGGAGAAGCTTCCACTTATGCACATTTATTCACTAAAAATAATAATTCCACCTTGACCACTCACTTCACTCCCTTTTTTACCATTTGACTGGAAATTGCATCCAAAAGCAGCCCATCGTGGCATTTTACTTCGCGAGTTTAGGCAGCAATAAGCAATTGTTGAACAGGCTACACATTTGGAAAGACACCAATTACGTCATCACTGCGAGCCCGCAAACCATGGCGCTAACTAACGGTCAAAATATGGACTAAATATTATAAAATATTGCCATTGATTTTATATGTTTCTAACAACATATTTTAGTACAAGAGAACAATTGTGGTTTATTAGAGCCTACATGTATTTAAATCGGAGGATCACTTTAATATTTAGATAGTAATGGTTTTATTTACTGAGGGGACACCATGCAAGTTCAAATTGATATTTATGGACGTCAATGAGTTAAAAGAGTATTCAAAAAGAGTAATACACATGCTACGTGATTGTAAGTAGCATTGCAAAGTATTCACGATTTTAAGCAATGTGAAGATAGCAACATCTATCTAAAAAGTGCAATTTCCAGGACATAAAAAATGAAGTCGAGGTGCAAAATGTGAAAATAAATGTGACAGCTTGTGATTTTTATTTTCTTCTTAACGCATGACCTGGCACTTCTCATGCACGGTGAAGGTAAACATCACTTTAGAGGGCGTCAGACGTCTGCTGAGCGCCGTGATAGATAGGGCCAAACAAACCTACCCCGAGTCCATTATAAAGCTTTCGCATCCCAACGTCCGCCTCATCACTTCCATCTCCCGGGGGCCTTGAAGTGCTTCCATGAAAGCAATAAGAAGAGGAGAGGGCGCTCCGTTCACTCGCCTTATCAGTGAATTATAGCTAATGCATCCTGCTGGTGGCAATTAAGCATCCGGGTGGGGGCTGTTTACGCGCTACGCGCCAGAGCGGCTGACAGCTTTCCACGGGGCTCTCTACCTGCACCGGAATGTTCCCGGGGAAGGTCTGTACTCTGTCAGCTTGGCTGATTTTCACACAGAGGGGAAATGGCTCCGAGCAGATAAGGCAGCCGGACAATGAGCACGTCCGCCCGCCGAGGCCGGATGCTCCATCACGGCAGCCCGGAGGTTGGCCGCGTGTCGGGAAAACGGACGGGTAAAGTCTCGCTTCGACACGAAACGCACATTTCTAGCTTTGGCATTTCGGGTAAATGAGAATTTGATGAATAAACTGTTACTATCTATTCCCATAGATGGAGTTTAACTTTTGGGGCATTGGGAGCACAACATGTTGATGACCTCAAAATGCAGTACAAGCAATAAAATGAACTTACAAGAATATTTATAATAATAAGTTGACAATGAGCGTTTTATGCTTCCCATCATTCTTGAGGGGAATTCTAAATCAGGCTGCTTAGGCAATACTTTTCGCCAAGATTGTCTTCCATTGAATTTGGTACGCCCGCCGGTGTCGTGCTAATGTAGTTACCCCAGTCAAAAATCGTATCTCCTGGGCGGAGCCATATGGAGGTAGATTTGTGTCTTTATTATTCAATAAAAAAAAAAAAAAAATTAAAGTCGCTTCAATCAAAATATATATTTTCAACCCCAAAAAGTCACTTCAATCAAAAAAAATGTTTTTGAATGCAAAAATAAATTTGAAACTCTGAAAACAAAAAAATTATGCATGTGAAAGATTTTTCTTTAATTTTTCATTTCTTTTTGATTAAAAAAGGAAAATGTCAATTATAGAAAAAAAGTTTTGAATGTGAAAAAATATTTGAGATTGAAAAATTGGCATTTCAACACTTAAATTTTCATTGAAAAACTTTCTTTGATTGAAGCAATCCTTTTTGTGTTCGGGCCATATTATGATTAGAACATTTTTGTCTGAATCATTCAATCCCCCAATCAAAGAAAAAAAAATCTTTAAAAAATATATTTTTTCTCGAAATTATATGCAAAGCAAAGGTGCTCGAAAAATATTTGTGACACATTATTAAAATGTTTTTTTTTTTGTTCATTTTTTGTTGCAGTTTTATTGCTTGACGACATATATATATATATATACAGTGCTGCTCAAAAGTTTGTGAACCCCCTCAACATTTTGGAATTTTCTATTATTTCAACCTGATTTCCTAATCAATCAATTCAGTAGTTTTTTTTTGTTTTTTTAACAGTTGTGTTGTCGAGACTAAATTAAAAAGAGTTTTCATCAACTGATGTAGGTGCAAAATTGAACTGTTTGGTCACAACCAAAACCGCCATGTCTGGCGAAAAGTCAACACTGCATACCACCAAAAGAACCTTCTCCCAACAGTGAAGCATGGAGGTGGGAATGTCAAGATCTGGGCTTGCTTTTCATCCTCAGGACCTGGACAACTCCACATAGTCCAGGGAATCATGAATTCTGAGGAATATTGTCAAATCCTAGAACATAACCTGACGCCATCTGTTTTGAAGTTAAAGCTTGGCAGAAGGTGGATCATGCAACATGATAATGATCCAAAGCATTCCAGCAATACAACCAAGGAATGGCTGAAAAAGAAGAAGATTCGTGTTCTGGACTGGCCCAGTCAAAGTCCTGACCTAAATCCCATTGAAATGCTGTGGCGGGACCTGAAGCGAGCAGTTCATGCCAGACGCCCATCAAACCTCTCTCAACTGACTGCGTTCTGCAAGGAAGAATGGGCAAAAATCCCCCAAAGTAGATGTGAGAGGCTGATTAGTCACTACAGAAACCATTTGGTTGAGGTAATCTCTGCAAAAGGAGGCGCAATATCCTATTAACTGAAGGGGTTCACATACTTTTGCACACATGATATCTGAGTTTTTCTTAAATCAACCACTTTTGTTAAATAAAGAATGACAATATAACTATTTCTTTTGTTTCAGTCCATTATTTGGAATGTCAGTATTGTGGATTTGGGTATAACTTAACATTTAATACGGTTATTTTAGTTTTTTTTACAAAAAATCTGACCATCGCTGTGGGGTTCACAAACTTTCGAGCAGCACTGTATATATATATATACACACACACATATATATAGGAAAGTCAATTACATGCAATGACACTTTTCGGCCACCGGGGGGGGCTTGACACCCCCCACCCCTTAAAATCCGCTTATGTCCATTCCTTCTTATGAGACAAAGAAAAAGGCTCTAAAAATCAGTTATGAAAATCTTAAAAAATAAGAATAATTTGGGGGTTGTTACGGATGCAGTCTGTTCGAAAGATGGAATATTAGTAGGTCAAAAATTGAATGAATTTAGTATTTTTCATAAAAATCATGTGAATAAAGTGCTGGTCTTGACAGAAAAATGTGTGCATCTGCACCAATGGCCAGTCGAGTATTTTAGGCAGCAGAAACCATAAGAAAACCAAGATAGGACCCGGACATTTGAAAGTCTAGATTGATAACATAATTAAAATTGTGCCTTATTTACTCGCATATATTCGTACTACGTCACACTTTAATTGCACACGTTAATTGCTCGTTAATTGATTAACACATATTTACTCATTTGATCAGATAAGAGACCAGACGTCCATTCAGCATAAGAGTAGCATCGGACACATGCCTGTTAGTTGACTCCGTGAGACCGTGAACTTTTCACCTCCTAAGCATACTGTACAATTGGCTGCATGGGCATAATCATAAGTGGTACTCCTCTAAACTATGTCTAGGAGGGAGTTGAAAGCCCGTGTTGCCCAACGACAATCCCAAAACATCACTGCTCTAGAGGAGATCTGCATGGAGGAATGGGCCAAAATACCAGCAACAGTGTGAAAAGCTTGTGAAGAGTTACAGAAAACGTTTGGCCTCCGTTATCGCCAACTACGGTGGCCGAGAGAGGTGTCAGGCGAAATGCAAAGTCCAAACACTTTGCAAATAGAAAAAGCACGAACCCCAATTGCAAACGCTTTGCAAAAGAAAAAAAGCACGAATGCAAATTGCCACAACACGATCCCCAATTCCTAAAGCGCGATCGCAAATTGGCAAAAGCACGAACCCCAACTGCCACAACACGGCAGCAAATGGCTCGCAGCACGAATGCAAATTGCCACAACACGATCCCCAATTCCTAATGCGCGATTGCAAATTGGCAAAAGCACGAACGCCAATTGCCACAACACGACAGCAAATGGCTCGCAGCATGACCGCAAAAGACTCGCAAGACAATTGCAAAGACGATGACCCAGAAGTTAAAAAATAATAATAAAAAAGACGTCACTTTGTATATTGCTATATGTGCTTTGTGACCATCTCTACGGGCCTCCGTAAAGTTGCCCCCCCCAATCAGGCGCAAATTTATATAAAAATGATGTTAATCTTTTGTGCTGCAACGGTTTTGTAGATACAGTATTATGATTTTATTGAGATATTAATTTCGAGTGGGGACGTCACTAGTTGCTTTTTCTTAGCTTTGCTAATGGAGCGTACCAACTCTCTCAATAACAGAGGGGTGTCCTATCAACTAGCACGAATAGAGCACAAAAAAAAAATCGGGTCCATTTTGCGGTAAATTGGGGGACTTGAGATATTAGTTTCGAATGATGATGTCCCTTCTAAGCCCTCATTTACTGCAAAATGGTTCCGAATTTGTGCCATTCGTTTGTGCTACTTGTTAGACACCCCTCTGTTATGTTACGTTAATGGAGCGTACCAACTCTCTCCCTTTGTTATTTTAATGAAGCGTACCAACTCTGTCAATAACAGAGGGGTGTCCTAACAACTAGCACAAACGAATGGCACCACTTCGGAACCATTTGGCAGTAAATGAGGGGCTTAGAGGGACGTCATCACTCGAAATCAATATCTCAAGCCCCCAAATTTACTGCAAAATGGACCCGAATTTGTGTTATGATCGTGCTAGTTATTAGGACACCCCTCTGTTATTGAGAGAGTTGGTACGCTCCATTAGCCGCGGGAGCTAAACTGAGGAAAAGCTACGAGTGACGTCACCACTCGAAATTAATATTTCTATAAAAGCATAATACTGTATCAACAAAACCGTTGCAGCACAAACGACTGACATCATTTTTATATAAAATTGCGTCTGATGGGGGGCTGTATAAAGAGTCATCATTTTTTTTTTTTTTTTTTTTTTTTTAAACTTCCGGGTCATCCTCTTGCCGTTGTGTTGCGTGATTTTGCTGCTGTGCTGTGAGCCGTTTGCTGTCGTGTTGTGGCAGTTGGGATTCGTGCTTTTGACAATTTGCAATCGCGGTTTAGGAATTGGGGATCGTGTTGTGGCAGTTTGCGTTCGTGCTGCGAGCCATTTGCTGTCGTGTTGTGGCAGTTGGGGTTCGTGCTTTTGCCAATTTGCAATCGCGCTTTAGGAATTGGGGATCGTGTTGTGGCAGTTTGCATTCGTGCTTTTTTCTTTTGCAAAGCCTTTGTAATTTGGGTTCGTGCTTTTTTTTCCATTTGCAAAGTGTTTGGACTTTGCATTTCGCCTGACACCTCTCGGCCACCGTAGCCAACAAAGGGTACACAACAAAGTATTGAGATGAACTATTGGTATAGACCAGATACTTATTTTCCACCATGATTTGGAATTCTTTAAAAAATAAAAATTAAAAAAAAATCAAACAATGTGATTTTCTGTTTTTTTTGTCACATTCTGTCTCTCATGGTTGAGGTTTACACATGTTGACAATGACAGGCCTCTCTAATATTTTCAAGTGGGAGAACTTGCACAATTAGTGGTTGACTAAATACTTGTTTGCCCCACTGTAAGGGCATTTGATCTCATAACAAAAACAAGACTTCAGACCGTTTTTGAGAAATACAACACTATACCAAACAGACATTTAAACAACACAGACGCTAAAGCAATTATGATTAAAAGTCCTCGCAGTGCCACAGAGAAAAACATTTGTGATCACAGGTCATTCTGCGAACGTACGTATGTAAATAAAACAGCTTCTTCTCAATTTGACTGAAGCGCCATCCAAATAACCTCTCCCAGGCATACAACGGGTTATAAAAAAAAGAAGAAGAAGAAGAAGGTGTTGCGCAGGCAGCAGATGGTTGAAGAAGGGACACGAGAAGAAGATAATCTGGATTTATGACCTGGCGCATATGCTGAGTGCAGTTGCATCTGCTGCCTTCATCATGCTCACAGTTTCCTCAACAGCGGCGACCATGTGCTCGGCCTTCGCGCGTCAGAGGAATGACAAATTTTTCGGGAGAAAGAGCTGAAAACGGCCCACTGGATTTTAATTCAGTGATTATTTTTCCCGGTAAATCGGATTTTGGGGGTAGCGCTAGCGCCGAAAGCTTGATGACTAATCGCTCATTAAATGAGCAAAATGCAAAGGATGTTTGTCATTTGTTTGTTTTTTCCCTTTTATTTTTCCAAAAGAGGCGAACATCAAGCGGCGGGCTGCCACGATTTGATTCCGAACGGGGTCGCCCGCGTAGCAACAAAGATAAATCCTCAGCTGTCATTTTCACACACAGCAAAAAGTCACGAGAATGGGAGCTCACTTTGCGCTTGAAGTTCACTCCGCCTCGTGCCAAGCTTTCATCTGACTCACAGACGTCCCAGAATGCAACAGGGGAGTTAACTAGGTTAGGAGTTTCGACCTGATTTTGCAAGGACGTAAACTCACTGGCTTCCAGTGACGGTGCTGGACGTCTAATCTATTTGGTAGAAAACACTCAGGTGACTCGAAGTTCCGCTCTGAGACCCCTAATTTGGGCAAATTTCAAAATTGTCCGATATACATGTGTGACACATCATTGGAAAGCTTAAAATCTCAATTTTCTGGGGGAAGAAAACATTTTTGGACAGGAGGGCATTTTTACAAAAATATTAGGGGTGTCAAATGATTAAAATTTTTAATCGAGTTAATTACAGCTTAAAAATGAATCGTAATTAATCGCAATTAATCGCAATTCAAACCATCTATAAAGTATGCCATATTTTTCTGTAAATTATTGTTGGAATGGAAAGATAAGACACAAGATGGATACATCCATTCAACATACGGTACATAAGTACTGTATTTCTTTATTTTTACAATAAATCAACAAGATGGCATTACCATTATTAATATTCTGTTAAAGCGATCCATGGATAGAAAGACTTGTAGTTCTTAAAAGATAAATGTTAGTACAAGTTATAGACATTTTATATTAAAACCCCTCTTCATGATTTCATTTTAATAAAATTTGTAAAATTTTCAATCAAAAAATAAACAAGTAGCCCGCCATTGTTGATATCAATAATTACCTACACAATGCTCATGGTTGCTGTAGCTTAAAAAAAAAAAGTCGCACCCAAGCGCCAGCAGAGGGAGCCAAAACTCCGAAAAACACAAGTACACGTTTCACTGTGCTGTCATTGTAATATGTTTGAGCGGGGCATTTGTGCGTTAATTGCGTCAAATATTTTAACGTGATTAATTTAAAAAATTAACGCCCGTTAACGCGATAATTTTGACAGCCCTACAAAATATATATATTTTTTTTAAACAGCAAAACCCTATCTGGAGGTGAGAGCACGCGAGAGCAGAATTACAGACGCCTTGACTGTAATGCGATATTATCGCGTACTTACCTTGTTTCCATCCAAAAACTCCATGTCGCATGTATCACTGAGTGTCGTGACACAGCTGTGACTGGCCACAGCTGGATTTTTTGGGAATTTTATGGGTGAAATATAGTAATATAACAAGGGTCACGATGCAGAAATCGCAGACATCAAGAAGTGGTCGAGATTTTCCTTTTTCAAATATTCATGGCGGAAAACAGACAAGACTGAAAAAGCAGTTTTTGCCCTTGCACTCCTCTTTAAAAGAAATTGCTGTATTTTAAGCCAAAACAACTTGTTGATAGAACAATATGTATATATGCTGCAATAGCAGATTCATGGTGCATTAAGTCCCCGATTTTTTTAATTTGCCCGCTTTACCCTGAAAACACCCATTTACAGACGTCGCGCAACCGTTTTTGTCTCAACCCAGCCATGAAAACGAGGTAATTATATTTATTATTCAAAATGTCTGTCATTTTTAGCTTAGAATCATTAATTGATGTCTAATAATTTGTTTAAAAAAAAAAAAAACTAAAAAATTATTCTCTCGCATATTTTAAACTCTTAAATTATTTCACAATGAAAAAAATGGCGTCTGTAAAAAAGTCAACAGATTTTTTTTGTTACTGTCACATTTTCCCCGATATGTTAGATAAATAATCGATCCAAACAAAGAAAAAATGGAAAAAAAAAAAACGTTTAAAAGGGTAAATATATGAAAAAGAACATCTCAACCACTCCTTTATGTCTGAGATTTGTGCATCGCGACCCATGTCATATTACCATGTTTCACCCATAAAATCCCCAAAAAATCCAGTTGTGGCCATTCACAGCTGTGTCTTGACACTCAATGATACATGCTACATGGAGTTTTTGGATCGAAAAAAGGTATGTACCTTTTTTCGATAATATCTCGTTAAAGTCATGGCGTCTGTAATTCTGCTCTCAGGGTTTTGCTGTTTAAATTTTTTTTTTTTTTTTTAATGCCCTACTGTCCAAAAATTTCTTGCCCCAGAAAATTGAGATTTTAAGCTTTCCGATGATGTATCACACATGCATATCGGACAATTTTGAAATGTGGCCAAATTGGGGGTCTCAGAGCGGAAAGTCAAGTCACCTGAGTGTTTTCCGCCCCACCCTTTTAAATGTCTTTTTTTTTTTTTTTTAAATTTGTTTGGATCAATAATTTATCATCTAACATATTGGAAAAAATGCGACAGTAACAAAAAAAAAAAATACAATTAAGCGATAGTTATGAGGTAGATATCCATGACTTTTTTTACAGACGCCATTTTTTTCATTGTGACAAAATGTGCTTAAAAGTTTAAAATATATGAGTGAATACTTTTTTTAAAGTCGTTTTTTTTGTTTTTTTTTTAAACGAAATATGAGGCATCAATTAATGATTCTAAGCTAAAAATGACAGACATTTTGAATAATAAATATAATTAATTACCTTCGATTTATGGCTGGGTTAAAACAAAAGCGGTTGCACGATGTCTGTAAATGGGGGTTTTCAGGGTAAAACGGCCAAATAAAAATAGTTCTTAATTCGCCAGGAATCTGCTATGGCAGCATGTACACATATTGTTCTATCAAACACAACAGTTGTTTTGGCTTAAAATACAGCAGTTTTTTTTTTTTTAAGAGTGCAAGAGCAGAAACTTTTTTCAGTCTTGTCTGTGTTTTCCACCATTTGATAAACTAATTTCTATTCACAGCAGTAGGATGATTGGACGTATATCACTGTCAATGGCAGAAAACGACAAAAATCAGTATACCTCATTCTAGAAAACTGACGGGACGTCCATCTAAGTCAATGGCAGCCACATAGAAAACCTCAACTGAGATTTCCCGTGTTGATTTGCTACATTATCCCGTCGCCATCAATCGCTAACCGTGAGTTACGACGTTTCCATTCAGTCATCGAGTTTACACGACATCGACTCCGAGTTTGGCCGGGAAGTTGACGTCCCGCGTGGGTGCCACCGTTCATCATGTCATTTTTATTTATATTTTCTGGCGCGTTATGCAGACTCCTCTAATTCACGACATCTAAACGTTAACCGAGCGTCGTCGGGCGTAATTCTCGTCCAAAGGCCTTCTCGTTAAGACAGGCGCCGCCTGTCAGCCGCGCTGGCTTCGCCCCCACCCCGCCACCGCGCTTGATGAATGTGAACGAGCGAAAGCAATTTTCCAGCCTCATCTGGCATCCGCTCTCGCTCTCTCTTAACTTCCCGCTGTTTCGCTTCTCGCCGCCGCCCCCGCGACACCCGCCTACCACTCACGGAGATCCGCACGACCGGCAATCACCAGCACGGCCAATTACTTGAAATTGGACGGCGCCCAACTGCCGACAGGCCGGCGTCTGGCCGTGTGTCTTTAAAAAAAATAAGCTAGCATGAACGACTAGCCCGCGCACCGCCGCTAGGGCTAATGATAGGGCTAATAAACGAGGTGCACTTGCTGTCGTGACATCTGCTCGCAGTTTGTCGCGAAAGGGCGAACTAGACAAAGCGGGCCGACGACCTGCTGCCCTCACAAGCTGCTAGTGCTGGACCGGTCCAGAGGGCCCGTCCACGTCGGTATTGACGATTTGCTAATCAAATTACGGCGTGGCGTGTTACGAGAGGAGCATCTGGTCTGTGTAATAACGCTCATTTTTAAGCCGGGCTGCAATTAACACGCGACTGAAGGGCTAAATAAGATCCCTTTTGTGTTTTTGTGCTCTTTCTGTAGCACTACACTGCTAAAAATAAATAAGTAAGTAATTGGCTGCTATTAGCCAACTGTTACCAACCGTAAGAAGCTAAAGCTAGCGATTGCCTAGCATTTGGTATTGTAATAATGATCATTTTTAAGCTGGGCTGCAATTAACACACAACTGCATGGCTAAAAAAAAAAAAAAAAAATCGTAAGTAAAAAAAAAGTTAAAAAGTAACGACTTATAGTCCGAAAATTACGGTAGTTACTGTACTTTTCGGCCGATTAGCCGCTACTTTTTTCCTTAATTTTGACTCCTGCAGCTTATAGTCCAGTGTGGCTTATTTGTTGATTTAATTGGGTTAAAAGGTAAAACTTTATTCGACAACGGCGTCATAAGACTAGACTGTAATAATTATCATATGATACTATCATGGGCATTATTTTATGCTTATTACAGATGTCATTAAGTGTCATCTGGCAAATTATGTCATTAACTCCATTTATGTCCAGTTTGGATCTTTTACATCCATTCAAAAGTGAGATAATTTGCTGGATAACAAAAAATTACATCTGTTTTAAGTATTTATTGATGCTCATTACAGTGTCATGTCATAATTACACTAGGGCTGTCAAAATTATCGCGTTAACAGGCCGTAATTAATATTTTTTAATTAATCACGTAAAATATTTGACGCAATTAACGCACATGACCCGCTCAAACAGATTAAAATGACAGTGTCATGTCCATTTTTTACTTGTGTTTTTTGTTTTTTCGCCCCCTGCTGGCACTTGGGTGCGACTGATTTTATGGGTTTCAGCACCATAATCATTATTGATATCAACAATCGCGAGCTACTAGTTTATTGTTTGAAAATTTTACAAATTTTATTAAACGAAAACATTAAGAGGGGTTTTAATGTAAAATTTCTATAACTTGTACTAACATTTATCTTTTAAGAATTATAAGTCTTTCTATCCATGGATCGCTTTAACAGAATGTTAATAATGTTAATGCTATCTTGTTGATTTATTGTTATAATAAACAAATACAGTACTTATGTACAGTATGTTGAATGTATATATCCGTCAACATTCCGTCTTGTGTCTTATTTTTCCATTCCAACAAGAATTTACTGAAAAATATGGCATATTTTAGAGATGGTTTGAATTGCAATTACTTACAATTAATTAATTTTTAAGCTGTGATTAATTCAATTAAAAATCTTAATCATTTGACAGCCCTAAATTATACCAGTCTTATAGCGCCACTGTCATATAAAGTGATACCAAATACCATAACCAGAAATTAATTAAACAACCGGAACAGTAACTGAAGAAATACTTAACACTGAACATTAATTTTTATTGTAATTTAGACACGTAGCGCTGCAATGCATGCTAAGAGGCATGTTGGACAGCAACAGTGTTGACAGCAGGTGGCAGCAGAGGTTCACTGTCTCCCCCAAGGGAGCAGTGATGGCCAAATGAAGCTTCTTGAAGCAATTTGCAGCAAATTGGTTCAAAGCTTCTTGGTGCTTTATTTGGTCTTATGACTGTTGTTTGATATTGCTGTCAAATAAAGTGTTTCCGGTTAATATTTTTTGCTGTAAACATCCCATAATACAGTGAGCAGAGCTGCGGCTTATCTATGAACAAATGCCGTATTCGTGGGTTTTGGTGGGTGGCGGCTTATAGTCAGGTGCGCCTTACGGTGCGAAAATTGCAGTATATATTTTATGATGAATAAATTGAGTAATAAATAAGCAAAATGTTAATCAAAATAAACCCAGAAATACAATTTAGTTATGACACTATAACATCTGGTTTCTAAATAAATATTCCACAATACAGTGAGGACAGCTGCGGTTTATAATCTAGTGCAGTTTATCTATGAACAAATGTCATTTTCGTGTCAAATTTGGTGGGTTGCGGCCTATAGTCAGGTGCACATTATTGTGCGAAAATTACGGTAGGTACATATTTGAGTGAAAGCAGCACATGAAAAAATATCAGGAATGTATTTTACTAATTAAACAATTTAGGTGCGTTCGAAGTCCCCTCAGCAATAACAGTTTCGCAGTTTCAGTTTCGCTGCAAATATAAACATAAAAATATCATACAAATAGGGAAAATAAAGAACACAGAGAAGAACATGAAGTGATCATCGTTTTGAACGTGCTTTTTATTTGCGCTTCACTCAAAAGTCTACCTCCCACACTCATTATCATGACAAGTGACAGTACCCTGACCAATGAGATGAGCAGGATTATCATTGTTCTGTTAGCTCATTGGTCAGAAAGCATGAGAGGAGGGGGAATGCGTTCCCCGACATACGAATTTGGGCAGCCTTTCGAGAGTCCCTAGCCAGCTTGTTTTCATGTCTCCCTCCTTTTAACACACCTGAATCAAATGATCATCTCATCAGCAAGCTCTGCAGGAGCCTGATAACAATCACGACTATTTGATTCAGGTGTTTTGGAGGAGGTAGACATGGAAAAACAAGCTGGAAAGGGCCTCTCAAGCACCCGACTTGAGCACCCCTGCCCTACATATTCTTGAAAAGAACCGTACCAGTATTCATTCGTCCTACAAATATAACACAATTTTCGTGATAGTAAGGGACAAAGCGTGTCTCTTGTAAGCTTAATGAGGGACGTATATTTTTTGTATACTATAAAAAATTAACTCATTAACTGCCATTGACGGCACTAGAAAACAGTTAGCCGCCGAAAGAAGCTAAAGCTAGTGATTGCCGAACATCTGTTTTTTGTAATAAAGCTCATTTTTAAGATGTGTTGTAATTAACGCATGAGTGTGGGACTAAAATTAAAGTGCCTTTTGGGGGCTTTGTAGTCGTTCTCCAACACTACATTGTAAAAAAAAAAAAATAATAATAATAATAATAACTCATTGGCTGCCATTTACGGCACTAGAAGACTGACAGCTGCCGAAAAAAGCTAAAGCTATCGATTGCGGAGCATCTGGTCTTTGTAATAACGTTAATTTTTAAGCCAATTTGCAATTAACACTCGACTGTAGGGCTAAATAAGTCTCTTTTGCGTGTTTTTGGTATTCCTTTTGCACCACACTGTGGGGGGAAAATTAAGTCATTTGCTGTCATTAGCCAACCGTTTGCCAGCAAAAGAAGCTAAAGCTAGCGATTGCGGAGCATGAAGTCTGATAATAATGATCATTTTTAAGCCGGGTGGCAATTAACACACGACTGCAGGGCTAGAAAAAACGTGTTTTGTGTTTTTGTGTTCTTTCTCAAGTACTACAAAGTAAAAAATAAAAAAATAATAACTCATTGGCTGCCATTTATGGCACGAGAAGATGGACAGCTGCCAAAAAAAGCTAAGCTACCGTTTGCGGAGCATCTGGTCTTTGTAATAACGTTAATTTTTAAGCCAAATTGCAATTAACACTCGACTGCAGGGCTAAATAAGTCTCTTTTGCTTGTTTTTTGTCTTTCTTTTGCACCACACTGTGGGGAAAAAAATTAAGTCATTTGCTGTCATTAGCCAACCGTTTGCCAGCATAAGAAGCTAAAGCTAGCGATTGCAGAGCATTAGGTCTGATAACAATGATCATTTTTAAGCCGGGCGGCAATTAACACACGACTGCAGGTCTACAAAAAACGTTAGGTTTTGTGTTCTTTCTCAAGCACTACAAAGTAAAAAATAAAAAACTAATAATAATAACTCATTGGCTGCCATTTACGGCACCAGAAGACGGACAGCTGCCGAAAAAAGCTAAAGCTACCGATTGCGGAGCATCTGGTCTTTGTAATAACGTTAATTTTTAAGTCAATTTGCAATTAACACTCGACTGCAGGCCTAAATAAGTCTCTTTTGCGTGTTTTTGGTCTTTCTTTTGCACCACACTGTGGGCAAAAAATTAATTTAGTCATTTGCTGCCATTAGCCAACTGTTTGCCAGCTAAGGAAGCTAAAGCTAATAATGATCCTTTTTAACCCGGGCGGCAATTAACACACGACTGCAGGGCTAGAAAAAAAAAAAAAATCGTTTTCGTGTTTTTGTGTTCTTTTTCAAACACTACAAAGTAAAAATAAGTCATTGGCTGCCATTGATGGCACTCGAAAACCATTATCTGCTGAAAGAAGCTAAAGCTAGCGATTGCGCAGCATCTGGTTTTTGTAATAACTCATTAAGCGACGGCAAGGCTTAAAAAAATAAATTAAAAAAACCCCTCCCTTTTTGTGTTTTATATTCCACTTTTTTGTTTTTCTTGATGTTATGTTCTTTTCATAAATCATACATGCCATATATCACACTTGTCCTTCAGCCTTGAGCTCTTACATGAGTGCATACAAAAAAATATCCCTCCTTCCCCTCTCCCGATTAGTCAACGCAGGCAAAGCGACGTCCGCACTTAACAAAATATTCCCGTCTGGTGAATAGCTTTTAAACGGCGAGCGGGCGTGTTCTCGGAGAACAGATTATTTGTGTTCATTAGCCTGACGTAAAGGCCACGGGCACGCCACCGGCACTTGATTGGAAAGTGGGTCGTAAACAAAACATCAGAGAGGCAGCGAGCGGCTCGAACCATTTACGCGAATGCTTCAACTTGACGGTGTTGCCATTTGCCGGTACTAATTGGCTCCAATTGGACCCAAGATTAAGAGTTATTACAAGAAGAGGCTCTCCTATGTTGCGTCTGCCGGCGACGTGTCGATAGGATTAGGAAAAGTCCGGCACAAAGCTTCTTAGCGGACGTCAGGTCGGGCAACGGCGCTATGTTTGCATGCGCTAGTCGTCAAAAGAAGGGGCTTTGGGTTTAGGATTATATATTTAGATTTTATCATTGTAAGCTAATTGGGCTAGCTGCACAAGCAGAAACTCATCTTGTTTTCTAAATAGGAGAAATACAATATTTCAGGATAAGTTTCACACTGTTTGGAATGAAAAACTAGCACTGAATCATTTTGAAAAATAACCCCCTCTTACCCTCGAGTAATTCGATTAGAAAAAAGCTTTGAATTAAATTTTGCTGCTTTGTGTATACGTTTCATTAGAGTGGCATTGTAATGGTTTGTTTTGAAAGTGTTTGCATTTAGTTTTATTGATTTGGGTGGATACATTGCCCTCTAGTGGCAACGGTGAATATAACAACTCATTTAACATGGCTGAATTCAGCGGCTCCCTGTTAAGGCCAACATATGGTATGTTAGCTTGTTTGAGCCAATACGTTTTTTTTTTATGCATTTGTAATTTAGATTATAGGTATATTCAGTCGTTTTTGTGGGAATATGTGTTTGAACAATTTGTTAAGAGCATTGTCAAAAAAAAAAAAAAATCATTTTATAACATTTAAGCTAGCGGACTTTTGCTATGCAACTTAGTCAAATTTTCTTTTGCTGTGCTAAGATCCTCCTTCATTTTTTATACCATTTGATGCTAAGCGCAGGTATTTTAATTTATTTTTAAATAAGAATGCAATCCTGCATAGTTTGAAGAAATATTCGGGAATTTCATTCTGTATTCGCATTTAACGCTCTTCTGACAGTGCAATCATAACAAGCCTTCATTTTACATCTCCTTAAATCTATTCTGCAATGCATTAAATCCGATTACTCAATTATTCAAACTAACTTCCGCAATTTCTGGACAATAAAGTGCACCTAAATACAAGCCGCACCAGCCAAATTTCACAGAATTTTATAAATTAATTTGCCTGGTACACCAGACTCACCGCTGTTCCAGCTATTGAGTCTGGCTACCATTCAGCGGATACAATTTCCAGGGCGGAGCAAGCCACAGCAAACAGACAGCGGAGTGGACCAATCAGCGATGGGCAGACGTGACGTTAGTAAAACGACGAGGGCAGGACGAGGGACTTGCGCGCGGAAGTAAACATACGAGGAGAGCATAGTTTATTCAACATGGCTAGCGCGAGACTGACTGTTGTCAATGACTCGTGTCGATGTGTTTTTGGTAATTTAAAACTGATTTTACCGTGGATTGGAACATATTCTCGGCTCTCCTGTTCACCATCTGTGTTGTTGAGGAGACGACTTCCGACGCGCAAGAGTGACGTTGCTCGTTAAGAACACGTCACGCAAATAAACGAATCTGATTTGTCGATTGATTTTGTACCTGCTCGAGAGGCCGTTAATGGGATGGTTCCCAGACTATTTCTCTCAGTGTTTGAAAAATACAGGGAGAACAGTCTGGCCGTGCCAGGCAATAAATTAATACCCATATATGCCGTACCTCACCATAAGCAGCAGTTGCCCATAACTTAACGTTGGGTACATAGATGTTACACAAAAATATATGATTGATCAAAAATATATTTAATAACCAGAGAAACAAACATCAACAACTTGTGTTGTCTGAATGCTTAAAAATAAGGGTGTCAAACGATTAAAATTTTTAATCGAGTTAATTACAGCTTAAAAATTGATAAATCGTAATCAATCACAATTAATCTATAAAATATGCCATATTTTTCTGTGAATTATTGTTGGAATGAAAAGATAAGACACAAGATGGATAGATACATTCAACATACGGTACATAAGTACTGTATTTCTTTATTATAACAATAAATCAACAAGATAGCATTAACATTATTAACATTCTGTTAAAGCGATCCATGGATAGAAAGACTTATAATTCTTAAAAGATAAATGTTAGTACAAGTTATAAAAATTTTACATTAAAACCCCTCTTGATGTTTTCGTTTAATAAAATTTGTAAAATTTTCAAACAAAAAATAAACTAGTAGCTCGCGATTGTTGATATCAATAATGATTATGGTGCTGAAACCCATAAAATCAGTCGCACCCAAGTGCCAGCAGGGGGCGAAAAACACCCAAAAAACACAAGTAACAAATGGACGTGACACTGTCATTTTAAATAAATGTTAGTACAGGTTATAGAAATTTTATATTAAAACCCCTCTTCATGTTTTCGTTTGAATAAAATTTGTAAAATTTTCAATCAAAAAGTAAACTAGTAGCCCGCCATTGTTGATGTCAATAATTACTTACACAATGCTCATGGGTGCTGAAGCCTATAAAACCAGTCGCACCCAAGCGCCAACAGAGGGCGGCAAAACTCCGAAAAACACAACAAGTACACCTTTCACTGTGCTGACATTTTAATGTTTGAGCGGGGCATTTTGCGTTAATTGTGTCAAATATTTTAACGGGATTAATTTAAAAAATTAATTACCGCTAGTTAACGCATTAATTTTGACAGCCCTACTTAAAAATAAACTAACTACGTTTTGAAATATATATAATCCACTTTACCTTGCCTTCTACACTTGAATTGGATGAAATCCTCTTAAATACGTTTAACAGCTAGCGCTAGCACAAACCCTTTTATAGCAGCTCTGTTGTAGCATACTGTGGCAATAAAGTCCTCCGAGTGCCAGTTGAAAACGGCTAATCAATTCTAGCGTCATGTTCTCTTGTCATAGCAAATAGTGGATGCCCATCCATTTAAAATTTTTCTTTTGTAGCAGCATATAGGAGCCATATTCATCGATAAAATCAGAGTAAGCTTCTGGCAAGCTTTATCGGTGCTAGTATAGCGGCTGAGAGCTATGTCATGGCAACATTTGGAAAGCCATTCTTTTAAAATGTCTAATTATCCATTTTTTTTATTTTTAAGAAGAAAATGTGAAGCTCGTTTGTCAAAAAAAAAAAAAAAAAATCAATAAATAAGCGGCTTCCTTCTAAAAAGTAGCAGCTTATAGTCCGAAAAATACGGTCGGTCGGTCGATAATTCACTTCTAAAATAATCAATAGCCGCAGTCCTAACACATGATTGATGTTTCATGCTACAATGGACAATTGCGATTTCAGGCCTAAGGCTAAGAATCAATAAATTCATCAATGAAAAAAGTAATTGGTGTCAAAGAAGTATGATGATACATTACAAAATGTATGGATGAAAAAGTTAATTCTCAATCTTCCAAATATCACCAGTAGCACAAAGCTTCCCGAATCCAAACAGAGTTGAAAACCAGTTGTGTGGACTCGCCGCCCGCCATTTTTGGGCGAATCGCTGATCCGCGACGGATCGGCCGACAGATTGCATTTGCATGAGCCGCTGAGCAACGCGCTAGCGGCGACGCAACGTTTTGACGGACCTTCGCTTGGGAGTTGAGCTGAGGTCGGATCGAAGCGGTCAAGCGTTAGCTGCCCAAAGAAGCTAAAGCTAGTCAATTATAAATATTTAATATTATATACTCATTTTCTAAATTACATTTCTTTTACTTTTTCAATTTTTACTATATTTTCTATCATAGTACTCTAATTTTTTTAAAGATCTAAATATGTATTTTCATTCCAAATGAATTTTTCTGCATTTACTTTTATCATATCATGTATTAGTCTTACCATGACTCCATTTTTCCCATCCTAGTCATTTTCACCCGCCAATTCCGAACCCTCTCAAGAGATCATTAAAAGCCCCCGAACCAACCTCCTCCGATCTCATTGCCGCGAAGCAGCAGGAGTTCAACTATTACTAAAAGTCCACAGATGCTTTGAGTGGCTCCGTCTCGGTCGCCTAGCAACAAGCGCAGCCGCAACTGGCGCTTTTCCGCCCAGAAGTGTGGCCGGCGGCTGAAAAAGTACCCCCCTTACCCAGTCGACCCCCCGCAGGCACTGCTGTTACCCGAGGCGCTTTTATAGGTCAATGATAGCTTTAGAGCCAATGCATGAAAGCGAGAGTGATGGATGACAAAGGTGAGAATAGTAGGTGAACTTCAGTCAAAGTCGAGAAACGAAAAATCGTTTCAAGTAATGTCATTTCTCGTCGACTGTGTTTTTTATTGTGTGAATTGTCTCATTTAATATTAAGAAATTTCAACTGCAAGCAACAAAATGGGATAGTTTTTCCAAATAGATAGTATTTTAACTCATTGCATGCCTTTGCCAGCAATAGATGTCCAATTAATATGTAACAGTTGAGGTAAATGCTTATGTTTCAGTAACATTGACGTCACTGGCAGCCAATTAGCACCAAGCAATCATTTTTAGTAGGATGGATTATTGCAACGGTGCATTTACAGGTCTTAACAAAAAAATCAATCAGGAAGCCAAAGCCATGGACTTCACTATCAGGTGATGGGAAACGGGGTGCGGGGCCGTTCCGTAGAGGGCCTATTTTCAAAAACTTTAAAATATTTTCAAAACCAAAGCCGCCAGAGACCTAAAACCAAAACAGGCCCTTAGGCGTATACAAGTCTTCATGAGCAGAGGCATAAAAAATTTTAGTCGTTCCCGAATAAAATCCTGACTTTTTTTTTTTTTAATGATTACAACAAAAGTTAAAATAGCTATAAAATTCTCAGATTGTACACTCGATGCACAAAAATCACCAAATGCAGAGGTCATCACCTATATTAACATATCACATAGTTTTTTCCCGAAATAGCGACTTGTTTCATTTAGCGTATTTTTATTAGTACTGTATTGTATTTAGACAAGGGCGTAGGTTTGCATAGGGACGGTAGGGACATAACACTACCAACTTCTCAGGATGCTGAAATTGTCCCCACCAACTTTTAAGCAACCCCATTTGCATTATATAATGGCTTCAGTTCTATAGGTAATTTAAATTGTCTTCCATATGTTATAAGAAGAATTGACCTGACCATTATTAAGTGAATTACAGTACTTTCATTATGTTCAGACTTACATTGACCCCTTTTCACTTGCTGAATGTGCCAGTCCATTTTTTCCCCTCAAACGCACGTTTGATTGGCTGATGACTTGACAACATGCCGCCTCCTCCGCCCCCTTTGAAGACGAGGGATATTAGAAGTTTTTTTTCCCGCCAGCAGAAGCCACTGTAAGTAATCTAAAAAGATGTCAATTTTGTGGAGGTGGGGAACACATCACTAATTTTGATACTGGAAGTCCGCCCTGTATCAGAGTTAGCATAGCATTATCTGTGTGAATTTCTCAAACTCAAGGAGGAAGCTGTGTTCAGAGAAATATCCTCCTCTATGTATTCTGGAAGATTTCAACATGTTTTTTTAGTAGTTTTTGAAGACAGAGGTTTGAATCGAACGGTGTATCACCTGAACCAATGCGCAGGAAAGTATAAGTCGATACAAATTTATTTTGCCTTGATCATTTAGCCTATTAAATAATTAGGTTCATATTGGTGAGAAATGTAGACCTGACCCTCGTTCACCCAGTCTGTTTGGTCTTATACATGTCCCGTCCAAGAAAAAAAAAAAGTATATGCAGGTTATGCTGTTATATCGTCCCTACCAATGTTAAGACCAAACCTACGCCCTTGTATTTAGTATTTTTATTTAAGTTTTCAACAGCTAATAAATCACTCAATTTTAAACTACTTGAGGAAAGCATGCAGTCATCTTAATTTTACTCACCAAAGGCAAAATTGGCATTTTTCTACATACACATATCACAATTTATTTAGGTGGAATTCCAGTGTCAATATTGCCTTAGCACGTCTTGCCGGCTATCTGTCCCTCATCGTTTTTTGATTGAAATGTTACATAAAATAAAACATGTAAAAAACGATTTATTTATTTTTTTGTATGGATGCAGAAATGTATAAATTACTTTTTTATTTTTGCAAAAAACGGACAGTTGGCCGAAAATTACCTGATTGCTTGAATGTAAAGTTACGCTATTGTGTACGGATATAAAATCCAACAAGGAGGCCATCACATTTTTGTAAATAAATAAATACGTAAATCCCGGAATTTCTGTAGATATGACCATAAAACGGTGTAGATTCTTGGTTAAAAGCAAAAAAAAAAAAAAAAAAGGGCACTTATCATTCATTTTACGTTAATATTTCTAGCCAAAGTTACACAAATGTTTTCCATTCATTTCATTTTTTCACAAAATTTAAATGTGCATGCATGGTGCCATTTCAATTAATAATTACCTT
Organism: Corythoichthys intestinalis; assembly: GCF_030265065.1. NCBI lineage: Eukaryota > Metazoa > Chordata > Actinopteri > Syngnathiformes > Syngnathidae > Corythoichthys > Corythoichthys intestinalis. The sequence continues at coordinate 10,656,807 of NC_080414.1, forward strand.
GAATCTTCGAGCAAATCACTCTCGAGACTCCTGCCTTCATGTATGCACTAAAACTATCGTTCTGTTTCCACCTAAATCCGGCTCTAGAGCGCAACGTGTGTTAGAGTTTATTGCAGTGAAAGCGCTTCGACGCCCCTATAGGAAGCCGTGGCGCAATATCTGATGTAGCCGTCTCATCAACTGATAGTGAAGTCTATGCCAAAGCTAATCCAGAATGAACATTCGTTGGCTGAAATGAATTGGACGTTTACTACCGTCAATGGCAGCCAAAGGGTTAACAAGGAAGTGACCCAAAAAGTACCCCAAAATTGAAAGAGTAAAAATTTACAGGAAGTGACTAGGAATTTGCTTTTTTGTTGTTGTTGTGATATATATATATATATATATTTTAATTAAATTTAAATTAAATTAAATTTAAAAATACATTGTTTATTATTGTACTTTATATGATTTTAAACTTGTTTTATGAATTAATACACAATATTACTAAAAAAAAGTAATCAATCAAAATGAATCAATTAAGAAGAGATCCTTCATTCATGATGTATTGAATCATTTTTAAATCATTTTAATTTTGGTTCCTTAACGTTTATAAAAATGCAAATATGAATTACACACAGAACAGTACAACAATATATTTCTAATATAATAGAAAGATGCAAAATGCAAAAATTCATTAATTTGCTGATTTTTAAGTTGGTCACATAGTCATCTTCGTTTTATTTCTATATTTAAAAATACAAAATATATATAATATAAAAATTGTTCATATCTTGTCAGTTTTCTCATGTTTACTGAGTTGAATCATGTTTGATGTAAAAAAAAAAAAAAAAAAAAAAAAAAAACTCTTAAAAGCTTATTTTTTCAGGCGTATTTCTAACAATTTTTCAAAGTGTAAATATGTTTAATAAACCACAAAAACAGCAAAAAAGGGGCCAATCAATCGAAAAATCTCCATTTTGTCACGACAGCGTCTCCAGCTCTTTCTTTGTTGACGAAATAAGCAGGCCAATTATTTGAATATAAAAGCAGACGGACTCGGCTCCGACGACAACCGCGCCGCGTTTTTGTGTTGTGAAGTCAGGCCTTCCCGGAGACAAACAGACTTTGTTGTACTCTGTCAAACTCTTATCTAACGCCGCTGCCTTTGAAGCACGAGCAACGTGACGAGCTGCCCTGGGAGTTTTTGGATCGTTTTTACATACTTCACTCCGAATAAAAACAACACATTACAAATACTCGACGGCGATGTAACTTCTGCGCCAAACTTTTTCTTTTTTTAGCTTGAAAGTGGTTTTCCCTTTTTTTGCTAGGTCACAAAAGATGTTTTGTTGCTAACGGTGGGCTAGCAAGAGGAAAAAAATGACGATTAGCATGTCTGTGTTAGCTCTTTCAGGCAGTGGCGGAACAAATGGGGGAACTATCAGAGCTAGTTAAAACGATTACTAAAGTGTTAATAAATGATTTATTGTTGACTTAAGCATTTGTTAACAGTTCACTGTGATGTAGTACATTAAATACCCCTCATGAATTCACTTTATCCTGTGTTTTGCCTAGAAAGTGTCCCTAACTCTTTGATTTATACAGGTAGTCCCCGGGTTACAAACAAGTTCCGTTCCTACGCTGGTGATGTAACCAGTAATTTCCACGTGAATCAGAATCAACCCTTTAATTACCCCTAAATCTCAAAATAACTATCCAAAAGCATGTATTACACATCATTGTACGGTTGGAGCCAAGTCCTAGCTAGATGACGATGTCAGGCGACCAAGTGGTTTGCTGACTTTATTCAGCTGCTCTTAACAACAACACTTGCAGGATAAAACTAAAATAAAAATGAAATAAAATCATTTTCATCTTCAGTAACAGCAATTCAAATTTGCTTTTATAACTAGCTGCTGATACAGCATTAACAAATCACAAAAACGATTAGCATGTATCAGTAAGCGTCCCCAAATCATCAAAAACAATCACATAAACTCACCCCAAGTATTCGACCACAATTGAAAACGCACAATAAACAGTATAATAGGTGTTATATAAGGGCGTTGCCTCTGTGGATGCTTCACAAGCAACAAATGTGAATAGAGCCGTGTGCAATGAGCATGAACGGGACCCCCCATGATGATTGTCCGACGATAGGGTGCTAGTAGGCAATTATTGGGTGGGTGTCGGCTGGCAGATATATGAAAGCCCTTAAACACTATATTGCTGTGCATCATCTTACCCTTCTGTTTGACCCTCCCCTCGCCCAACCACACCGTATTTACGCCACCAAACCAGCACCCCTCTAGGCTACGTCTACACTAGGACGGATAATGGCCTTAAACGTGTAATTAGTTAGACTATTCAACATGTCAGCTACACTAACGTACCTGGATACAATCTTGCACGAAGAAGTTACGCGGGTAACATTAACCACCACTTAATAGTGACGGTTGTCTTCGTATAACAATCGGATACTAAAGAAGTGACGTCATGGAGCGTGCCATCGCCATTTTTCAGTGAGGCATGACAGCATTGTAAACAAAAGAGGTGGACGATCAAGACGTGGCATTGCTGTTCCTCTTTTCTTTTCAGTCATTGCTTACAGTTTATTATTTTAAATGTGGTACCGGCCGGCTTGCTCAACTTGAATGAGCTGTGATGAGCTGATAATGCATTCAGACGTTTTTCTTGAACCTTCAAACGTACTTCACAAGAATATGCTTCAATTCAGTGCCCATTTGTGGTCCTCCCATCGCGGTTTACACGGAAATGAGTGTTTTATTACAGAGCTCGTCTCCCGCGTTAAGTCTCCGATCAGCCAGCAGCGGGGCTGGGCCCTCCCAACTCCACGTCGACCGAACTAGTGTATATAAAAATGCATAGGGGAAAATTAAATTCCGAAAAGTGAACTGTGCATCGATTGTAAAACAGCAAGTACCAATGTCAGGCTTTCATTGTTGTTTTCTAAAGATATATCAGAAAACACAGACAAGACTGAATAAGCAGTTTCTGTTCTTGCACCCCTCTTTAAAATAAACTGCTGTATTTTAAGCCATAAGAACTGTTTTGTTTGATAGAACAATATGTCTATATGCTGCCATAGCAGATTCATGGCGCACTAAGCCTCCAAACTATTTTTGTCCGTTTTACCCTGAAAACCCCAGTTTACAGAAATTGCGCAACCGCTTTTGTTTCAACTTAGCCATAAAAAGAATTATATTATTCAAAATGTCATTCTTAGCTTAGAATCATTAACTGATGTCTAAATTTTAGTTAAAAAAAAAAAAAAAAAAAAAAAAAAACAGAAAATTATTCATTTTAAACTAATTACGTCACAATGAAAAATTTGGCGTCTGTAAAAAAAGTCACGGATATCTACCGCATAACTATCGCTTAATTGTATTTTTTATTTATTTTTTTGTTACTGTCGCATTTTCCCCGATATGTTAGATGATAAATAATCGATCCAAACAAAAAAATTTGAAAAATAACGTTTAAAAGGGTAACTATATGAAAAAGAAAATCTCAACCACTCCTTGTTGTGTGTGATTTCTGCATCGTGACCCTTGTAAGACTGTTTTTTGCATTGAAATAAGACTGAAAAAGTGGCAGTCGTCCTGTATTCGGGGTCTAGAGATTACACCCATTCACGACGCTAGATGGCGCCAGATATCATTGAAGCGAATTCTGAATTTGAATCCCAAACCCAAAGCGAACCCCTTAAGGTTAATGCAGTTATTGCAATTTTGTTTTTTTTTAATCACAATAGATTGGTTTATTTACATTTCAAAGATCAGAAGCCATTCATTTACGAATGTGATTGCAATTTAGTTTACATATTTAAATGTTCAGATATTAAGATTTGAATGAGGCAAAATTACATGCTTTTTCTCTCAAACATATTGTTAAAATCATTTGTTTCAGATGTACTGTAATTATTTTCTGTATAAAAAAATAATTTGGTGTTCAAAAAGTCTTTTTTCAAACTTGAGTCTTGAAAAAGAGGGGGTCGTCTTATATTCGGAACAATACGATATAAAAATGCATAGAGAAAAATTAAACCCCGAAAAGTGACCTGCGTGGTTCCCCCAGTCAAAGAGACACACGATCAGTTTTTTTTCTCCAAGACATTTCTGCCTGTCAAAACTGTTGCCACTTCCAGGATCGCCACTTTTATGCACAAATATATGTTATAATTAAAGATGTCCCGATCGATCGGCATCGGTCCGATCACGTCATTTTCAAAGTATCGGAATCGGCAAAAAAAAATATCGGACATGCCTTTTTTTTTTTAGATATATATATTTTTTAATTAAATTGTTTTCTAATTGTATTTAACGTTACAACAAAATGTCTTACACAGAGTATTTAGTTTTGGCTTAAAGTAGGGCTATCAAATTTATCGCGTTAACGGCGGTAATTAATTTTTTTTTTAATTACTCACTTTAAAATATATACCGCAATTAACGCATGCGCTGCGCGACCCACTCACGCATTGTCGCGTTCAATCTATAAAGGCGCCGTATTACCTGTAGAGCTAAAAGGCAGCGTAAAATGAGGAGAGTGAATTTTGGCAGTCTTTGGAGCCTTTTTTTAAATGGCTAAAGCCTTACAATCCATCTCGCATCAATTAGAAATATCGTGGAAATCAATGTGGGGAAGAAAGGTAGTAGTTGATCATTTTTTTAACACCCTATGTTATTTCCCAACGCAGAGAAGATATATCAATTGGTGCCACTACGCACAGTCATGGTTGCACTTCCCATCATGCATTTGGGCAGAACAGTTAAATGGCTACAGTATCATTTACTGAAAGTTCAACAAATACACTAGATGGCAATATTTAGTCACAATATACAAAGTCACATTTATCCTTTAAGAATTACAAGTCTTTCTATCCGTGGATCCCTCTCACAGAAAGAATGTTAATAATGTAAATGCCATCTTGAGGATTTATTGTCATAATAAACAAATACAGTACTTATGTACTGTATGTTGAATGTATATATTCGTCCGAGTTTTATTCATTTTTTTTCTTAATGCATTGCCAAAATGTATATGATCGGGAAAAATTATCGGGAATGATTGGAATTGAATCGGGAGCAAAAAAAAAAAAAAAAAAAAAAAGCAATCGAATCGGGAAATATCGGGATCGGCAGATACTCAAACTAAAACGATCTGGATCGGATCGGAAGCAAAAAAACATGATTGGAACAACCCTAGTTATAATCATTTGTTTCAGATTTACTGTAATTATTTTCTGTATAAAAATTAATTTGGTGTTCAAAACGTCTTTTTTCAAACTTCAAACAAAAAGAGGGGGCCGTCTTATATTCGGGCCAATACAGTATTTCAATCTGAACTCGGCGACTGCTCGTAAAAGCCGAGCGTGCAGTCCCTTCACTCTTGCTCCCGCGTGATGCGTTCAATTGCGTTCATGAAAAAAAACAGTGATCACAAAACTGAGTGCCCGACCCCTGGTTTCGAAGGCGTTGTAATTTCGAAATTTCCCGCAAGTAATGAGTTTCCAGTTCAAAGGTAAACTGTGCGGACGATGACGCAACACATGAGGCTTATCCTTTCTACACATGCGTAGTTTGCGCAAATGCAGGCGTACCTTGCAGAAGCGGGGGAGCCTCAAACCCACCTTAAAAGTAGCGCGAACAGGGATAAAAATGATGTGTCCTAGTATAGACGTAGCCTGAAGTTCCGCTCCTGCTTTCAGCGGCGTTGACGATGATTGAATAACTATCTTTCCTGCCTCTTGTCATTAATTTGCATCATACATAAAATTAAACTTTAATTATTATTTTCAATTACCAATCATCGATTTTTTTAAAATAACATTTTCAAGATAAAGACATAAAATTGCTACTTTGTCAAATAATTATTGCATTTTAGGTAGCCAACGATTTAATCCGCATTTTGACAGAGGATAAATCATTACTCGATGCATTATTAGGTCATTTTTGGTCATTCTCTGACCAGAGTGGTGTCGTTGCTATTCCAGCGTTTTGTTTTCACATTTAACGCAATGCCGTTTTATTATCAAGTGTCAATCTATTCACATTAACAGCGAGGCTGCCGTCAAGTGAAGAGGGCGCACTCGGTAAATTGAAGCTGCTTTAAATTCAATTAATGCACAGCCTTTGTCTTTCACCAATGACAGGTTAAAAGGAGGTGAGGCTTCATGCAGAGCTATACAAGTAATAAACGCATGTGTATGAACGGGGGCGGCAACATGAGTAAGATGACGTCTATTAGCTAAGATGGAAGTTCAAATGAATCGGACGTCTAATAGTGACAGACGATTTGGCTCATTGGCTGCCATTGACTGTAACAGACGTCCAATCCTTTTGAAGTGAGAGAGTTCATTCGCTGCCAATTGTCCCATTTCAAAAAGATTGGACGTCTAGGCGTGATAACCTCATTTCAATTCACAGAAGAATGAAAAGCGGCACACAGAACAGTTGCCTCTGCAGACTATGCAACTTTTTGACCAAGAGCTAGCTAGCCTTGTAGGTAGGTTAACCCAATTTTTTCTTTATAGTCTGGAGCCCTGATATACATATTAAGACAAAACAATAATGCTAACATGCCTCTCAGTCACTTGTGCACCAAATAAATTGCAATTAATGAACATATACACAATTACATTGTAATAACATAGTAACAACATAGTGTAATAGCTCCCTTTCCTTCCTAGCATGCTAAACAACTCTAACTTGGCCCTTAAAGTGCAGTGCAGAGATAGAAACAGTGCTGTTACCTGCTGTATGCATTTTACAGGATATATTTTCTTCGTAATTATAGCGTTAAAGCCTGGCTCAAAACAAAAAAGGTCAAGAAATGTATTTTTATAAACCGAGTTGATCTTCACCTCTCAACCTTGAACGCGGTGACACAACCCACAAACGACCTAACACACGACCTCCCATTATTGCTCGCACAAGGCGCCCGGGGAGCCAGCGCGTACAGTGACGCTAACACGCCTCGGGCCGACCGGCGCATAAGCTATACGGCATCGATAGCGTGACATTATGAATGCAGCGTGTAGGCACGGAGCAACTCCAAGCCTTCTCGTCTTCCTCCCCGGTGAGGCTAATCAGTGTGGCGGCCCCTCCCCTGGCTCGGCGAGCCGTCAGGAGTGGAGACGAGTGATGGGAAATAACAACAAGGTCAGCTGCCATTTAGCAAACGCCGTGTAGCAAAACCCAGATGACGGGTACACACTGACCTTGTCTTATTATTCAATGAGATGCGCACGTACGACTTGTGAAACAGTAGGAAGACCTGACCTGCACTTACATTCAAACTTGATTTTAACGGGATGGTATAAATGGAATTGGAAATCCTTAGAACAGAATCGTGTTACTTAGAATGTAGCAATTGATGCAAAAAAATGTGTCTCATTTAAGCACGCACCAAAAGGAAAATTCAGTAATACTACGCATGCGTAGAAAGGATGAGCCTCATATGTTACGTCATCGTCCATGCGATTTACCTCTGAACCGGAAACTCATTACTCGCCGGCGGGAAATTTCGAAATTACTACACCTTCTAGGCTGTTATTGTTTTGTGATCACAGTTTTTTCATGAACGCAGATGAACGCATAACGCAGGAGCGAGAGTGTAGGGAGAGCACGCTCGGCTTTTACGAGCAGTCGCCGAGTTGTGATTGAAATAAATATTTTAAAAAACGAAAGACTGACATGGATTCTTGGCATATTACAATCGATGCTCAGTTGCGCTCTCACCACATGGAAAATAACAAATAGAAGCGTATGGTGTGGCGCTGCGTATATTTCCAGGAAGCCGCAACCAGGAGTGCTTGTGCATAACAGTGGCGGTCCTGGAAGTGGCAACAATTTTGACGGGCAGAAATGTCATGAAAAAAACTCATCGCGTGCCTCTTTGACTGGGGGTAGCACGCAGGTCACTTTTCGGGGTTTAATTTTCCTCTTTGTATTTTTATATACTCATGTTCGGTTGGCAATGAGCTGGGAGGGGCCAGCCCCGGAGCTGGCTGATCGGAGACAATGCTGGAGACGAGCTCTGTAGAAAATGCCTGCGATGGGAGGACCACAAATGGGCACTGAATTGAATCGTATAATAGCGACGTAGTTTGAAGGTTCAAGAAAAATGTGTGGAAAAGAAAAGAGCAGAAATGCCACGTCGTGATTGTCCGCCTCCATTGTTTACAATGCCGTCATGCCGCACTAAAAATGGCGACGGCATGACGTCACTTCCTTGGTATCCGATTGTTGTACAGAGACAGCAGCCCATCTTAAGCGGCGGGTAATATTGCCCGTCTACATTATCCATGTAACAACGAATCCGGATAATAGGCACACTAGTGTAGCCGATATGCCGTATAGACCCTACCCACGTGACGTCACAACTCCGCTCTCCTGACTGGTGCCGCCCACTTGTCCGGCAACACATCGTGTTGACCTGTTACGGCTACGTACATTCCTCCTATTTACGACGTGTTTTTCTGCTCGTTAACATTAATAATCAAAATGGTGAAGGCGTGTGTGGCGGTCGGTTGCAATAACAGAGAAGATCGACGGAGAAGACGGAGAGACTTGAAGTTCTACCGGATTCCGAGAGACCCGGAGAGAAGAGAGCGAGATGGGCTGCTGCAATTCGACGAGAAAACTGGGCTCCAAACGATTACCACAGATTATGTAGTGGTCATTTTATATCTGGTAAGATGCATTTAATATATATTTAGAGGGTTTTGGGCTGACAACCACAATTAAGATCATTGCTAGGCTAATCGCCGACAACATACACGTATGTATGTAGTGAGTGCTATCGCTAAACCATATAAACATTAAAAGCCCTAGCTCCATTGACAAATGACATGAAATACATTAGACTTGACAGTGGATGTTAGCAAGAACAAAATATTTTGAATTGAAAATTTGGTAACTCACCTTCCGAGCACAAGATTCCTGCCGAATTTTCGTGTACGAGGACCTGTTTCACCCAACCAGCAACGTAGCATTTATAAGCCTCCAAGCTCTTAAAGTTTTTCAAATTTTCGTGAGAATAGGCTGATTTTGTGTGGACAAGATAGTTGTAAATATCAGGGTCAGGCAGAGACGGTGAAGGCAGCCGGTCAAAAATAATCGATTTAGGCATCAAATATGGATCTGGCGACTGTATAGAACGAAGCTTTTCCACATAACGCCTTTTATGCAACACATCCAGTGAGTTTACGGCATCAGAAAGCACCGGGTCTTCCATGAAATGCATTTTAAACTCCTCGATCAATTGAAACCAATGCTAATACAGAGACAAAATGACGGACAAGTGGGCGGAACCATACAGCGAGCACGTGGTTTTATGACGTCGGTGGGTAGGCTCTATAGTCCGACTAATTACACCAGTGGTGTCCAAACTATTCCACCTAGGGCCGCAGTGGATCCTGGATTTCATTCCTACACAAGAAGACGACATCTTTTCACCAATCTAGTGTCTCACAAGTGTAATCAGTTGATTGCAGTCAGGTGCTGCTTGTTTTAGCACAAACTTCATTGGTTAAACTGTGCTCGATTGGTACAAACAATTGGAACAAAAACCAGGACCCACAGCGGCCCTTGAGGACAGGTTTGGACACCCATGAATTACACGTTTAAGGCCATTATCCATTCTAGTGTAGACGTAGCCTAAATGACATCTGTCATAAGCATTCATTCGTGATCATGACAGTGTCATGTCAAAATGATGACGATCTTATGACATTGTTATGAAGCCACCGTCGAAAGATCTTGGCCGAAACCGAAAACCAAATATGAGAAAACAGTCCGAAAGCCGAAACCAATTAAATATTATTTCTCAAAGGATGCAAATCTTGCAGTCAAACTTTATGAGGTGAGTTTATTCACAATCTATTTTTAAAAATTGGTTTTCTAAGGGCTTATTCTGAGTTTACAGTAAACATAACTGGACGTCTATCATCGCCAATGGCAATTAAAGAGATATTAATCATTGTAATTTTATGCTTGACAATCCACTGGTTAGGTTTTTTCCGGGCCGTGGAACAATGGACCAGTTCTATACTCTCAGCAGGGTTCTCGGGGCATCGTGGAAGTTCGCCCAACGCGTCTACATGTGTTTCGTGGACTTGGAGAAGGTGTTCAAGCGTATAACCGGGGAGTCTAGTGGGCGGTGCTCCAGGAGTATGGGGTATTGGAATCCCTGATACTGAGGGTGTGGTCTCTGTAAGACCAGTGTCAGAGTTTGATCCGTGTAACCGGTTGTAAGTCGGATCCATTTCCAGTGAGAGGTGGACTCCGCCAGGGCTGCCTATGTCACTGGTTCTGTTCATCACCTTTATGAACAGAATTTCTAGGCGTAGGCGCCGAGGGTGGCCTCAGTATTGCATCTCTGCTTTTTGCAGTTGTTGTTGACTTCATCAAGCCTTGACCATCAACTCTCACTTAAGCTGTCGGGATGAGAATCAGCACCCCCAAATCCGAGACTATGTTCCTCAGTCGGTAGTAGAGGTGGGATGCCCTCTCCGGGTCAGGGATGAGGTCCTTCCCCAAGTAGAGGACTTCAAGTAGTATATCTCGGGGTCTTGTTCACGAGTGACGGAAAAATGGAACAGGAGATTGACAGGCGTATCAGTGCTGCATCTGCAGTGATGCGGACTCTGCATTGGTCCGTCGTGGTGAAGCCAAAAGGCTCCTAAAATTTATTCTGTAATTAACACATTAAATGTTCCTAATCCGATTATTCGAACTAACTAGTTGATAGATTAACCAACTACTAAAATAATCGATAGCTGCATCCCTAATTAAAGCAATAAAACAGTATTCAAGATGGTATCGAAACAGTTACATGCAAAAAAAAATGCACTTTGGTACTTGATATATTAATTTGTTAGTTAGATAAGGGATTATATGATTTATTATAACTACCGTATTGGCCCGTATATAAGACTGTGTTTTTTTGCATTGAAATAAGACTGAAAAAGTGGGGGTCGTCTTATATTCGCGGTCTAGACATTATACCCATTCACGACGCTAGATGGCGCCAGATATCATTGAAGTGAATGCTGAACTTGAGTAATGTTCCGTCATGACAGATCTCAGCTACTTTATATATATATGTACATATATATATATATATATATATATATATATATATATGTTATATCTGTACTCTTGTCGTCCCAGTGGGTCATCCTTTTGTTGGCCACGGCCCCGCTGACACGTCGAGAACATAATATCATTTGACCGAGGCAAAGAAAACCTGGCAGCCCGAGGGAGCTGGGGCAAAAAAGGAGAACTACAAATGTGAATTAATTATTATCCGGACAGCTGCGATAAAAGTACGTTGAAATTGAACGGCGATATCAGCGCGCGGCAGCTCCAGGCCCACGCGGCAACAGGCGACCCAACAATTAGAAGATAAATCGACTCCCAGTGGCGAGCGGCGAAAAAACGCCGACGCCGTCAGCTGGCGTCGAGGGGACGCGGCCATCCCGCCGACACGTGTCTCATCTGCTCGCGACATTAGCCTTGACGAGTAGGCGGGAAAGGGGGGAAAAAAAGTTTGAATATAATGTAATTGAGCTCGGCGTGTCAGTCGCCTTGACGGCTGCATCCATCATTGTCAGCAGACATCAGTGGACGGCCGAGGTTTCGCCCGTCGCAGGCGTCTCGCTCGGGTGTCTGCCGGCGTAAGGCGGAAGAGCGTCTGAGTGAAAGTGGCAGGCGAAAACGCGGAAAGTGACTGAAGGACTGCATTTCAAGTCCAAATCTCAAGTTTACTTCAAATAGTAAATAGTTTTTCTAGGGCTCAGCAATATGGCCAAAACATAAAATCCGATCATTCAAAGAATTTGATTTAATTTGGTGTAATTGACAACACTAAATGTCCAATCCATTTTGACTAGGAGGGTTGATGGTGATGAACTTCAAACTTAGCTACTGAACGCCAGATTGGGCTAAGTTTTACTTCAAGTCTGTGAGTGCTTTAAAATTGAAATGTGTTCACGCCGAGTAGATGTCCAATCCATTTGTAATGGGAGGTTTGGCAGCAAATTGCTAGAGCTTTCCTGATTGCAGGATGGACCCCAGACGGTGGAAAGAAGGCGCGAGCCATCACAGTCAGCCTTCTTAAGCCTGCTCACAGTTGCCACTCGTCACCTGAACCAACACTTTTGGCTAACCCGTCAGTCATATGTTATTTCTCCCTGTCGGTTATCTTGTATCTGTATTTTTACTGGACCTCCCACCATTGCCAAAAGGAGCCTGGCTGCCCGTTTGCCTGCAAACCTCACCGCGCTGCTTTCAAATAAACTTTAAAATATCAGCCTAGCCCCTTACGCTTGTTTGCTTTGGGGCCCTTTGCCAGTGTCCCCGAACAAAAATGAACGAATGTTCTAATTAATTACCACAATTTGCAGACTATCAGCCGCTACTTTTTTCACTCAATTTGAATCCTGCGGCTTATAGTCCAGTCAAACTTATTTGTTTGTTGATGTATTTGGGTTAGTATCGTAGCTTTCAAACTATAAGGCACTCCTGACCAGGGTTCGCGTTAACCGAATATTTTCCGTCGTTGACCGTTTTTTTAAAACGGTGACGGAAAAAACTGAAGTCCATCTGTCATTTTGACAGGTTGCAATTCACACCCCAGACCACAAGGTGGCGAGTGAGCATATTAATTAGCTATTGTCTCTCTTGATGCATGACGTCGTTGGCCTTAAAGGCTCAAACACACCAGCAACGTGAACGTCGCGTCAACGATCTCGCCGCGATTACGCTTCGAAACGCAGCCGTTATGTCAATCAGCCAATGCACACCAGTCGCAGTGCGTCCGCGTGTGAAACGCGTCCCAGAAGCGCTAAACGCGACGCACGCGAAAAGAACAGCAGAGTTTGTTTTTTGACGCGAGACGCGCCCCCCTTGCGTCAATACTACTAGGTAGGATCGGGCAGGCCGGAAGTCACTCGTGTAAAAATACGGTGGATCCGATCGATTTTCAAAATAATATGCAACCATAACTTACTTTATAAATAAAATAAACTGAAATGAGCTAAAACACCCACAATTAATACGAATAATACACAAATCCTGCGACACAATTAAATTAATTCCTGTGTGGTGCTTTAACTTGAGAAAAAACAATATAGCTTAGAAAAATGTTCATAAGAAAAAAAATGGTAAAATATTTGTCATTGGGATTGCTTTTTGCTTTAGCACATGACTTCTTTTTTCTTCTTTCTTTCAAAAAGAAAGCTGGCCAATACGTGGGGTCTGAAAGGCAAAGTGTTGTTGTTTTATTACTTTTTAATACCCGCTATTCTCGCGTGATCTTGCAATCCTCGCGTGAACCGATCGAGCCGCTCCACAGACGCGCTGCTCGTGAAACGCGTCCTATGGAAATTGACGCCGTCACTGGTGCGTTGCTGGTGTGTTACCGCCTTTACTCGAAAAAATGTCAAGGCAACTGAGTGTCCGAAGTTTCTTCAAAAAAGTTTCTTCTTGAGACATTTGATTATGCACAAGCGGGCACGCAATTCAAGTCCATGCACACCAGGAGGAAGGCGTGAGACTGCATTCAGGCCACAGCAGGTGAACTGTTAAATTTCATTGTTCCATATGTAGCCTACCTACTGGGGCCACAGTCAGCTGTTTTTGTCACTGCGGAGAAAAAGTTACATATTCATCTGCTTGATGTGTGATGGCACGGTGTGGATTCTCTGTTAAACTTGTTCGGATAGAATATTAATTAAAAATGAATGAAAACTAAATACTATTGAATATGTCATTATTATCATTTTAAAAATTTAAGTGACGGGTAAAAATAGATTATGACTGGATTTTTATGACCCTGTCAGTCAAAATGACAGACAACGAAAAAGTCTAGCGCAACCTCTGCTCCTGACTATAGGCCGCCACCCACCAAATTTAACACACAATTGGTATTTGTTCACAGATAAGCCACACTGGACGATAAGCCGCAGCTGTCCTCACTGTATTATGGGATATTTACACCAATAAATATTAACTGGTAATACCGTTTTTGACAGTAGCATCATAAGACTGTCATAAGACCAAATGAACCACCATGAAGCTTTTTAACCAAATGGCTGCAAAGTTTCATTGCTTCAAGAAGCTTCATTTGGCCATCACTGCTCCCTTGGTGGAGATACTCAACCTATGCTGCCACCTGCTGTCAACACTATTTTCATCCAACATGCCTCCTAGCATGCATTGCAGTGGAGTGCATGTGAGTAACAATCAAAATGCATCTTCTGTGCTAATTAATCTTCAGTTAGTCATCCAGTTTCATTAATCGCTCTTCCTGGTATTCTGTAACACTTTATTTGTTAGTGGTGCCATAAAACTGTCATAAGACCATCAAAATTATGACATGACACCTCCATGAGCAATTTTCCTGATGACACTTAATGGCATCCGTCATAAGCATTCATTAATGCCCATGATAGTGTCATGTCATAATTACAATGGTCTTATGTCTTATGACGTTGCTGTCAAATGAAGTGTTACCTATTAACCCAAGTAAATCAACAAACAAGATGCACTGGACTACAAGCCGCAGGTTACAAAATGAAGGAAAAAAGTAGCGGCTTTGTCAGCGGTGTCATAAGACAGTCATTGGCATTCATTAATGCTTATGACAGATGTCATTAAGTGTCATCTGGTTAACTTATTTTTAAATTTTTGTTTTTGTTTTTATAAACCTATCATGTTCAGCTGTTTGACATGGAGAATGGAAGTCTAAGTGTCCGGTTGGTCTGAACAGTTTTTAATGTTTCACATTGCAAATATGACATACTCCCATTGTGATCATTCAACATACATAGTTTATTATAACAAAGCAGCGAACAGGAAGGGGTTATGGGGGAACAGAAGGAAGGAAAACACAAGAAAAGAGAAACAAACAAAAACAAGAAATACTTTGAACGATTACACTAACTATGAATAGGTTGGTGCGATCATCAACAAGATGTATTTCCGGTTGACACCATGTGGGGGCCTGTTGACCAAGGAGAGAAGGGTAGGGGGCTGGGGGAGTCTATACAATAAGTGATTGGGAGGGGTGGAGTGTACACAAATCAGCTCTGTGATCTAGAAACCAGTAATCATCTGAATCCCTTGTGAGTGTAAGCCCGTCGGCAACAGACCCTACGCTGCCCCATCGCCAATCCCGGCACTGGGGTCCCCCACCCAAGCGCGCCCAATCACATGCAGCTGTGCACGAGCCCCATCAAACACGCGACAGCCACGCAGACGAGCGGAGTAATGCGCCGGCGCCACCCCAGGACCACGGCCCCCACCCAGCCAGCCCGGTGAGGGTGGGCGGGCGCAGACAGTACAGCCCATCCCCACTTCCGCAGCCCAGCAAAGGAGCCATCTTCATTTGGACGAAGGCTGCATGTTTAATGATTTAAAAAGAAAATAAATAGTACATTCGCTCTTCCTAGCCGCTAAGCTATCAAGCTAACGGCTTCATTTTATGACATTCTAGTCCATCAAGAAAAGACACTTTACTTCCTTCCACTCCAAAGTCGATATAGAGTTATTTTTTTAAGGTTATGTTCAGTGATACGTGAATTCCATCTAATAAAAGCTGTCAAAATGTGATTGAGCGTCAGCTGCCTGGCGACCACTACAGGAAAGAATGTTTGTTTTGTTTACTGCTGACATTTAAGGCGGGTGGTGTTTAATGAGGGGCTTGCCTTAATGCATTTTATCAGGATGAATTTCATGCCTGCTGCTGGCGAAAATGATGATACGCCACTTCACAACAATCAGAAAAAAACACCGGGATACTCATGTGGACAAGAATTTCAGCTTTGAATTTGTTAATTCGCCATTCATTCTGAAATTTAGTCGAGCGTGCATCATTACGGAGTGCACCTTTTTTTTTTTGTTGCATTTCATTCATATTCATTAACATGTTAATGCAACAATAAGCAGCAGATAATGGACTCCCTGCTAGCTTTAAAAGAAAAGTGAAGCCTTTCAACACCCACGGAATACATTCGCGCCGATGAATATGCAACACATAAACATATTTCTGAACAAACAAACACTTTTTTTGGTTTGTTTTTCAGCGTGCTGCACAGCCCACACTCAAGCATGTTTTTGGCAAGTTAATTTTTTAATTACAATTGATGGAATGAATGATACGTTAGTGCTGCAATGATTAATTTGTCAACTTAAGTAACCCGAGTAGAAGAAAAAAAATCTTGGTATAAAATTTTGTTGCTTCGAGGATTCATTTAATAAGAGTGTGTTTGTAATCGTTTGTTTTGAAAGTGTTTGCTTTTAGTTTAATTAATTTGGGTGAATACACTGCCCTCTAGTGGCAAAAGTGACTATCACATAAGTCATCTTACATGGCTTAATCCACCTGTTCCCTGTTAAGACCAGCATAAGGTTGTTAGTTTTATTTGAGCTAATGTGATTCTTTATGAATTCGTAATTTAGTTTAGAGGTATTTTTGCAGGTTTTTTTGTGGGGAATATGTCTTTGAAAGATTTGTGAAGAGCATTGTAAAAAAAAAAAAAAAAAAAAAAAAAAAAGTATAGCATTTAAGCTAGCAGACTTTTAGCCAATTGTTCTTTTGTTGTACTTTGATCCTCATTTTTTTTTTATGTCGTTTGACGCTAATCTGGGGTATTTTTATTGCTTTAATGAAATGAAAGTACAATCCAGCATAGTTTGAAAAAACAGATTTTTTTTTTTTTTTTTTTTTTTTGCAATTGCATTTAATGCTCTCTTTAAAGTGCAATCATAGCAAGCCTTTGTTTTACATCTCCCAAAATTTATTCTGCGACCCTTTAAATGTTCCCAATCTGATTACTCGGTAATTCTAACTAATTAACACATTAAATAATCGATTGCTGCAGCCCTAAAACGCACACTTGTGAATTTTTGTGTTTCCAAAAGTCAAAAAATGAGAGAAAGGAATCTTCACAGGTAAGCGCTTCCGATCCCTGAGGCCACAAAGTGATTCTTGATCAGCGAGTGCACATTTTGTACCGGAACAGACGTCCCACGACGACGTTGTTCATAATCTTTTATGTGGTGACATCAGAATCTGATGAAGTCCCTTTTTGGAGGTTTCGAAACTTCTCTCAGCACCACTCACAGTGAGTTAACTAATAATTTAATTCCCTAAAAGAGATTTTTGAAAATTTATTGGGGTTATAAAAATGGAATCAGCTCACTTTCGCTCTCAGTTGCTCAATTTGTGAATGGGTACCGCAACTACCATACCGCCCCTTCCAAGTAGGCTGGACGTTATTGTTATGAATAGCAGCTACTAAGCTAAGATTTACAAAAATTGAGCCCACTCTTGCTCTCAGTAGCTCAATTTAGGAATGAGTACCACGAGCTCTCCCAGTCAAAATGAACTGGATTTTTAGTGCCATCAGTGGCAGCCAATGACTTAATAATGGTGTGGATTGAACGTCTATGGTCAAGGTGCACCCTACCGCCTATAGGTCACGAGCAGACGTCCAATCCATTTGGGAGGGTGGCATAATTAATGTAATTTACCACTATAATTATGAACAAAATATAACCAGAAAAATACATACAGCAAGTAACAGTGCCATTTCTATCTCTGCACTGCACTATTACTTATTACTACGTTATTACTATGTAATTGTTATTGTTTATTGTCATCATCATCATCGGTACCATTGACAGTTACAAGATAGCATTGTGATAAGATTAATTAAACCCGAAGAAAAGATAAGGGCTGACGGGAGAAGCCTGGGCTTATTAAATCCCGTCCCCATTAAACCAAAGGACGCAAATCTTCGCATGATAACGTAGGCATTTCACATTGTGATACAAGAACAGTATTTTTTTTTTTCACATTAAATATCTTCCCAAAAGTCATTGATTAGATGTGACACTTGGGTCAAGCCGTCAATCATCTGTTTGCTCATTGATTAGGTTCGAGTTTTTCTGCTAAGAGATCTTCCGTTATCCAGACGTGAAAGTGTTGGCCGGACATGGGCATGGCTTGATGTAGGTCGCATTGTTGAGAATCTTGTCCAAGGTACTTAGGCTACGTTCATACTACAGGTCTTAATGCACGAAACGGCAAATTTCACCCAAAGGTGAGAGATTTTCATGCCTGATACAGGAGTACAATGAGAATACACAAGTCAAGAGTCTTTATGCCCATTGAAAAGGCGTTGTTTACTACGAAACGATACCTACTGAGAAACATAAGTAAAAGTTACTGCTGCTCAACGCTGGTGGTTTCACAGTGAAAAACATCTTGACATACGACCTTGGGATCTTAGCCGTGGCTGACACAAAAGGGAGTAAATAAGATAAGGCAGGAAGCAGAAACCCAATGTAATATGTTCAAATGAATATTTGCAGCACATGAACATGAGTAAAATCTCACAAGCAAATATAGTGGAATAGAGATTCACAACAGTTTAGGTGTTTTATAAGCATGAGTAAATATTCATTCACATGCCGCTGTCAAATAAAGTGTTACCGATTAATATATTTTGTAGTAAATATTACTGTTGTTCCGATCAATTTTTTTTTTTTTTTTGCTCCCGATCCGATCCCAATCGTTTTAGTTTGAGTATCTGCCGATCCCGATATTTCCCGATCCGATTGCTTTTTTTTGCGCCCGATTCAATTCCAATCATTCCCGATAATTTTTCCCGATCATATACATTTTGGCAATGCATTAAGAAAAAAATGAATAAAACTCGGACGAATAATTTACAAATTAAAAAAAAATAAATAAAAAAATGTTTATTATGACAATAAATCCTCAAGATGGCATTTACATTATCAACATTGTTTCTGTGAGAGGGATCCATGGATAGAAAGACTTGTGACTTTGTATATTGTGACTAAATATTGCCATCTAGTGTATTTGTTGAGCTTTCAGTAAATGATACTGCAGCCATTCAACCCAAATGCATGATGGGAAGTGGACCCATGACTGTGCGAAGTGCTACCAATTGATATATCTTCTCTGCGTTGGGTAATAACACAAGGTGTTAAGAAAAAGATCAATTGCTACCTTGCTTTCCCACAATGCTTCCCATGATATTTCTAATCGTGGGAGAGGGATTGTAAGGCTTTAGCCTATTAAAAAAAGGCTCCAAAGGCTGCCAACATTCACTCTACTCATTTTACGCTGCCTTTTATCTCTCTAAATGGGTAAAACGGCGCCATTACAGATTAAGCGCGACAATGCGTGAGTGGGTCGTGCAATGCATGCATTAATTGCGTAAAGTATTAAACGCGATATATTTTTTAAAAATTTATTACCGCCATTATCGGTACTTAAAGCCCAAACTAAAGACTCTGGATGAGTGTAACATATTATTATTAATTATTATTATTAATAAAAAAATATATATATATATTAAAAAAAAGGCAAGGCTGATATTTTTTTGCCGATTACAATACTTTGAAAATGACGTGATCGGACCCGATCGATCGGGACATCTCTAGTAAATATCCCATAATACAGTCAGGACAGCTGCGGTTTATAGTCCAGTGAGGCTTATCGATGAACAAATGTTTTCGTGTCAAATATGGTGGGCGGCGGCTTATAGTCAGGTGCACCTTATAGTCAGAGAATTACGGTAATTAATTACTCACTACTGACAAAAATAATAGTTATTAACGCTGTTATATTCTAACACCGTTAGTAACAACACTGGTCACTACCACTGTTGGCTATTGCTGGCAACCCTTCCACAACAAATGACTTGGACATCTATACAAGTCAATGACAGCAGGTAATCTCATGTGAAATTTAAATAAATGGAACTAACGATGTTGTTTTTGCAAGTAACAAATATGAAAGTTTTAGCAGTCTGTATTTTTGCTTGTTAAGCCTGGCTAGCCTAGCTTTAGTCGACTATTTTTTCCCCCCTCATTTCCCCCTTGAAGCTGCTTCCGAGACCGCCTCGAGGCAGATTAACAGCTCCCCCTTTTAAATATCCGTCACATCGCCGCTCCACGCCGGAGCAAATCTCACGTTTGCCATCTGTCGTCCCCGCCGACTGATGTCAAGCCTTGATTTAAAAAATATATTTTTTCCTCACCCAAATTCAAAGCATTCCGTGCCTATTTTTTGAATATATATTTACTGCCAGCTTCCCGCTCCAAGAAGAAGCAAAAAAAAAAACCAATACGCGGGATGTAAACATGGCACATGCTAACGGTACGGAGCCTAATTAACACACTTGTCAATAAGCCACAGGCGAGACGTCTTTTGCTAGAAGCGTGTGGTCCTTTGGAAGCCAAAGATATTGTTTGTATTCATATTTTTAGCAGCCGGCGTGCGTACGTGTGGACTATGCAAATGAGCGCCGGGGCTGGATAAGAGCCTCTCATTGATCCTAAAAGGCGTACAAACGTCTATGTTTTCAGATGAGAGCAAAAGAATCGCGTGGCGCGAGCGTCTATTATATAAACATGACGGCGAAGGGCTCAAAGGAGCCGCGTTTTTTTTCTGTTGGCTTCCATATGTTTCAGTATCTGGAGGAGCTTTCCTTGTCCTTGTTCTTCCTGTTTTTTTAGTTACTTCCCACAAGAAAAGGCAAGGGAAGAAGAAAATCACGATTCGCTCAAGGGACGAAAATTTTGGGATAGTCCCAAAATCCGACCAGAGTTTCACGGAAAGGGAGAACGTTTTTTATTTTTTTATTTATTTTTTTTATCTTTCTTCCTTCAGGTGTCTGCTTATTTTCAGAGATGTTTCTTGAATGTGATGACTCAGGCTTTACATATGCGTGCATTTGGATTAGGTTTCACGTTTTAGTGTGATAAATGTCATATTTGACATGTTGACATGTTTAAATGTGAGTCACGAAGATATGTGGAACAAATCTACATGAAAAAGCATTGGGGGAATACATAAGTAGATGAAAATAATTAAAATATGGAAAAGATAAAAGATGGATTGGACGTCTACTAATGATAAACTCATTCCACAGCAGAAGTTTGTTTTTCTGTTTATTAGTTGTTTGTAAAATATCCTAGAAGGATTTTCTGACCAATGTATCGATAATCGTATCGTCAGATCATCGTTATCGTGAGCTTTGCATCGCAAATCGTATCGTATCGTGAGGTACCAAGAGGTTCCCACTCCTAACCAACATCGTAACGCCTATCAACGCACGCCTTTCCCGCCTCAGTAAGGGTAACGGCTAGGGTTGTTCCGATCATGTTTTTTGCTCCCGATCCGATCCCGATCGTTTTAGTTTGAGTATCTGCCGATCCCGATATTTCCCGATCCGATTGCTTTTTTTTTTTTTGCTCCCGATTCAATTCCAATCATTCCCTATTATTTTTCCCGATCATATACATGTTGGCAATGCATTAAGAAAAAAATGAATAAAACTCGGACGAATATATACATTCAACATACAGTACATAAGTACTGTATTTGTTTATTATGACAATAAATCCTCAAGATGGCATTTACATTATTAACATTCTTTCTGTGAGAGGGATCCACGGATAGAAAGACTTGTAATTCTTAAAGGATAAATGTGACTTTGTATATTGTGACTAAATATTGCCATCTAGTGTATTTGTTGAGCTTTCAGTAAATGACACTGTAGCCATTTAACGTCTGCCCAAATGCATGATGGGAAGTGCAACCATGACTGTGCGTCGTGGTACCAATTGATATATCTTCTCTGCGTTGGGAAATAACATAGGGTGTCCAAACTTTTTGCAAAGGGGGCCAGATTTGCTGTGGTAAAAATGTGAGGGGGCCGACCTTGGCTGATGTCCTTTACACAGAATATATTTAAGCAAATTTTAGCAAGCCATTCTGTGTGTCACATATGCTTTTTTTTTTTTTTTTTTTTTTTTTTTTTTTTAATAACTAATAATTTTAACAGTCTCGCAACTAGCCTTTGTGGCGTTCTCTTTCGACTCTCGGGCTCTTGCGAAATACTGGTGCTGTGAAATTAAACTAGCTACAAGTTGCTTCAATTTCTCGCTGGGTATCTTCCCTGTTATCTTGTCGTACATGCCAGCGTGCCTTGTTTGGTAATATCGCCTCACATTGAACTCTTTAAAAACAGCGACTGTCTCTTTGCAAATGAGGCAGACACAGTAGTTACGTATTTTAGTGAAGAAATAGTCCAATTTCCACCTATCCTAGAAGCGTCGGCTGTCGCAGTCAACTTTCTTTTTCTTGTTGATTGTCGCCATTTTAGAAAATTGGAAGTAATTGGAAGGGTCACACGGGGTAATGTTGCTTAGAGTGCTGCTGACTTTTAGTGGGTAAATGAGGAGCAGCATTTAGTGTGTAAGCTACTTCATATGCTCGTAGCAGTACTGCTGACCAATTTATTAAGTCTGTGTGCGGGCCAGGCGTGATTGATTTTATGACAGAGGCTGGGGGCCGGATGAAATTTGACCACGGGCCCCATTTGGCCCCCGGGCCGGACTTTGGACATGTCTGACATAGGGTGTTAAGAAAAAGATCAACTACTATCTTTCTTCCCCACATTGCTTCCCACGATTATTCTAATCATTGGGAGAGGGATTGTAAGGCTTTTGCCATTTAAAAAAAGGTTCCAAAGACTGCCAAAATTCACTCTGCTCATTATACGCTGCCTTTTAGCTCTATATACTCTATGGGTAAAACGGCGCCGTTATAGATCGAACGCGACAATGCGTGAGTGGGTCATGCAGCGCATGCGTTAATTGCGTTAAATATTGTAACGTGATAAATGTAAAAAATATATTAATTCTTGCCGTTAACACGATAAATTTGATAACCCTACCTTAAGCTTAAACTAAAGACACTGGAAGAGTGTAACACATTATGTCTGTAACGTGAAATACAATTAGGAAATGATTTAATTAAAAAATATAAATATATTAAAAAAAGGCATGTCCGATATTTTTTTACCGATTCCGATACTTTGAAAATGACGTGATCGGACCCGACATCTCTAGTAACAGCGTTGCCAAGATGAAAAAAGTAATTAATTAGATTACTCAAAGGACGGTGAAGCTGTGCGAATGAATGAAAAGCAAGCAGCATCATAACCGGCGATTAGAAGCTAATTCTGAAAAAAAAATAAGCGCGTTGTAGCGCATATTTAGTCAATGACATGTACACACAACAGTATACATTTGATCGCTAATTTTTTCGACATTTTGGGGGAAGCTGAGTTTGCCTTGCAGTCTTAGAGCAATCGCCTCTGCGGTACTGTTATGGCACTAAAGTAAGATAGCAGTCGTGGTGATGGTGCAACACTACTTTGAATCTTCCAGAGTCTATTCCACACAAACAGGGGCTAAATTAAAAACGATGATTTGCAAATGAATCCTCCTCGTATCGAGCATTAGAGCGAGAACAGGCCAGTGGCTAGTCATCGGAATGAGAATATCTCCTCGGGTGACCCGCCTCGTCTTGTTGGTCCAAACACAACAACACACAAACCGTGTGGGAGTGGAGCAGAAAACTAAGTAGTGTTGCCAGGGGTAAAGATTACAATGACAAAGGAGCGCGAGCCCAGCGCGGCGAGATGGAGATGCTAATAAAGGCTCTCCGGTGGATACAATAAAGAAAACTAAATAAATAAAAACGCCGCCCAGAGTGTGGCGAGCGGCAGCTAAACATTTTACCGGCCGGATGGAGGACGCGTTACAGATTAAAGTTTTACTGTAGGGGTCAAATTGAAGCATCACGGTCGCTCGTTACAATTTCGCCAACGACCCTTTGGCGTAGTATTAGCTACTTAGCTGGTTAGCTTCACGTTTATTTTTTTAGTTTTTGCTTTTTAAAGGGATCCACGGATAGAAATACTTGTAGTTCTTAAAAGAGAAACGTTATTGAGTTAAAATAATTTGATATTGAAACCCCTCTTGATGTTTTCGTTTTTATTCGATCGGGTCCGATCACGTCATTTTCAAAGTATCGGAATCGGCAAAAAAATATCGGACATGCCTTTTTTAAATGTATATATTTTTTTAATTAAATCGTTTTCTAATTGTATTTAACGTTACAGACATAATGTGTTACACTCTTCCAGAGTCTTTAATTTAAGCTTAAGTTAGGGTTATCAAATTTATCGCATTAACGGCGAGAATGAATATTTTTTACATTTATCACGTTACTGTATTTGACGCAATTAACGCATGCGCTGCACGACCCACTCACGCATTGTCGCGTTCAATCTATAATGGCGGCATTTTACCCATACAGTAAATAGAGCTAAAAGGCAGTGTAAAATGAGTAGAGTGAATTTTGCCAGCCTTTGGAGCCTTTTTTTTAAATGGCTAAAGCCTTACAATCACTCTCCCAACGATTAGAATAATCGTGGGAAGCAATGTGGGGATGATCTTTTTCTTAACACCCTATGTTATTTCCCAACGCAGAGAAGATATATCAATTGGTACCACGACGCACAGTCATGGTTGCACTTCCCATCATGCATTTGGGCAGAAGTTAAATGGCTACAGTATCATATACTGAAAGCTCAACAAATACACTAGATGACAATATTTAGTCACAATATACAAAGTCACATTTATCCTTTAAGAATTACAAGTCTTTCTATCCGTGGATCCCTCTCAAAGAATGTTAATAATGTAAATGCCATCTTGAGGATTTATTGTCATAATAAACAAATACAGTACTTATGTACTGTATGTTGAATGTATATATCCGTCCGAGTTTTATTCATTTTTTTTCTTAATGCATTGCCAAAATGTATATGATCGGGAAAAATTATCGGGAATGATTGGAATTGAATCGGGAGCAAAAAAAAAAAAGCAATCGGATCGGGAAATATCAGGATCGGCAGATACTCAAACTAAAACGATCGGGATCGGATCGGGAGCAAAAAAACATGATCGGAACAACCCTAGTTTTTATTCAATTTGTAAAATTAATTTAATTAGTAGGTTGCCATTTTTATTGACGTCGCAGGGCGGTGACGTCACATGGTTAAGCTACCGGGCTTCCAGAGTATGACTTTAGCGACATAAATATGTCATCTGTTCAACCCTTTCAATTTGAACCTAAGAGGAACATTAATGAGCATTACAGCACTGTCGATATTTCACAAAACAAGCATCAAAAGCAAAATGAACAGGAAAGACGGGATGAGATGAGACGTGACCAGAGTAGCAAGTCCTACAATAGGCGAATTTGACACCCAAAGTACTACCGTGCGCTTTCAGCTTGCTTTGTTTAGATAAATACAGACAGAACATACTAAAGATAGCTAAAGAAAATACATAATAATATCAAATAAGGGTAGTTTAAATATGCTACCTGACTAATTTGGTCAACAGATCAACAATCTGCTTTAAAGCTACCACAAGAAATCACAATGCTTAAAAGTATGAGAGAGAAACACATGCAAAAAGTATTTTGAGGTAATGCAAAGGTAATAAAAGACTCAATAAAAACACAAATAGTAAGTACTCGGCACTTTTAACAGATGAGCGTATGTGTTGGAAGTCTCGCCGCGTAGAAGGAATTGCAGTTACCCGGTAGTATTCGTTGAGTGACAGTAACAGTCTACCTCATCACCCCGAGTGTCCATTGCACGCTTAAAACATGGCGCCCTCCGTAGGTCAAAACATGTAGTAAATATTATAGAATTTTAAGTCAATGGCAATGTTACATGTGTTCCTCATAACATTTTAGTAAAAAAGAACAATGGTGGCATATTAGAGCCTACAAGTCTAAGTTCGAGGTTCCCTTTAACAGTCAGTGTCATCATTTTAACATTTTTACACCAACCATGTCAAACACAAGGCCTGGGGGCCAGACTCTGTCTGCTACTTCATTTTGTGTGGCCCGCGAAAGCAAATCATATGCATCTATTCCGTTTTGTTTCTAAAATGAAATTGAAACAAACATTTCTGAAGTCCTCACTCTTTCATTTAAAGAATATACATTTCTTCAACTGAAAAAAAAAAAAAATAAAATCATTAAATGTTACTATTTTTGTCCCTTCAAGAAAAAAACAAAGAACGTTTCCTTTTAATTTCTTTAAAGAAAAAAAAAAATCAGCAAAAACAAAAGATGAATATTTACAGTTTTTCCCCCCGTTTATTACAAATGTTAATAAATCAATAAAATAACAAATTTGAATGAATTTGTAATCACTGAAACGTGACTAAAAAAAATCTGAAAAAATATTGTCCGATAAGACAACAAAAGACTTTTGGCAAAAGATTTAAATTAGGGTTGTCAAACGATTAAAATTTTTAATCGAGTTAATTACAGCTTAAAAATTAATTAATCGTAATTAATCGCAATTCAAACCATCTATAAAATATGCCATATTTTCCTGTGAATTATTGTTGGAATGGAAAGATGAGACACAAGACAATATATACATTCAACAAACGGTACATAAGTACTGTATTTGTTTATTATCACAATAAATCAACAAGATGGCATTAACATGATCAACATTCTCTTAAAGCGATCCATGGATAGAAAGACTTGTAGTTCTTAAAGGATAAATGTTAGTACAAGTTATAGAAATGTTATATTAAAACCCCTCTTAATGTTTTCGTTTTATTAAAATTTGTAAAAATTTAAATAAAAAAATAAACTAGTAGCTCGCCATTGTTGAAGTCAATTATACCATGTTCACTCATGGTACTAACCCATAAAATCAGTTGGACCCAAACGCCAGCAGAGGGCGCCAAACACCATAAAACAAGTAACAAGCGGACATTACACTACTGTTATTTTAGTCTGAGCGGGGCGTGCGTTAATTGCGTCAAATATTTTACCGTGATTAATTAACTTAAAAAATTAATTACCGCCCGTTACCGCGATAATTTTGACAGCCCTAATTTAAATATGACAAAACACAAATTAAATATAAATTACTTTCAGGCAAAACAATGTAACCTTTCAGTTTTGGTTGATTTTAGCGACGCCGGTGGACAAAAGCAGTAGTGTTTTGGTAAGGATAAGGAAGACTGCGTTTCCCATTAGAACCAGTGCACACCCGCACAGTGTCGTAAAATCATCAATCAATCAAAAATCACTCTCCGAGTCGCCTGCAGATGGATTAAACAACATTTCTGTTTCCAGTGGCTGTGTGTAGGATGAATAGTAATAAAGTATGAATCAAGTTGTGGCTAAGGGAAGTGACGTATGCTGTAAAGCAGGCAGCACATTTGTAGTTTTTTGGGTGGGCCGGATTCCTGCCACCCTCCTCAAAGTTACTTAGTATCGGTGAAAGCAATACAGACCCTCTCAAGACATAAAAGTTTTCATTCAACTAGTTTTCAGTCAAAATGTCTTCACAAATCTTATGAAAATATTTTATAAAGGTTGGAAAGTTACCTCGTGCCACTTTAAACACAGTAAAACAAACAGGAAAGAGAAATAGGAAACCTAATGTTGTAGAGACACAAAACTGTCACAATGTATTACCGTGTACAATTAGGGCTGATATAAACCTACCATCTTGCAAACTCAATCTGAACCCAAATTGAACAAAAATACATTTTGATACAAATTACTTCCCCTTCAAAATGCATTTTTTTATTGTAAAATCACTGCCGCTGTTTTATTTAGCCGCCAACTGCTCCACTGTCACCTGCAGATCTCAAATTGAATTAAGATGATGAATATTTTAATCAACATCTGGCAAGGAACAGCCAAGTGTGTGAACCGCTTGGATTATTATTATTCATTTTGATGATTTGCCTGTGAATAGACTGATCCTGTTTGACGTTTTGATTTAATTACTTTCGGTGGTATTCGTTATTATTGTCAGGTAAATACAGGGAAGTCGAACGCTTACGTGTTTAGATTTCATTGATAATTACGGATACCATAATAGCTCTAATTTGCGTTAGAATTGGATTTTGTCTCTAGTAGACTTCCACTCTATTTGAATTGTTCATTTAGTCATTTCAAAATGTGTTGGTCTTTGTCTAGTTGTCAAGGAAAACTCAAATTTCGTCTTGTTTTAGTCGACAATTCTCAAAATGTTTTCGTCGATAAACTTCAAAGGTTTTAGACCATGAATAAATGAATAAAAGGTTTCCAACAATTCTGAATGAACATTGACACACGAGCACATAATTGTAGAGTCTACAAGGACATTATAGGATTTTCATGATGCCAATTCACACTCAGCAAGAAAGCAGCACATTACGTGTTTGCAATTGATTAAACTTACCTGGACGCCACGATCTGTGTGTAAAGTTTCCCAAGAGTTTAAGAAGACATTCAAGTCACCGCGCGAAATGCTAATGCTAACGCGAACGCTATGCTAGCGCTGCGAGTTACTTTAGTGCAGTGCTTCTCAATTATTTTCTGTTACCTCCCCCCAAGGAAGACGTAAATGTTTCGCGCCCCCCCCAAACTCTCTGCTGCCACTGTAAACAGTATCATTTGTCTATAATATTGCTATTATAAGTACGCCTCTGCCTAACATTGTGTCCTTTTTTTTTATATTAAAGAAAAAAAGTAGCGTAGATCAAATTATAATAAAGTATAACTTTATTAGCACTGTTTTGTTTGTAACAGAAAAAAACTTAACGTGCATCAATTTGCTTGAATTAAAAAAAAAAAAAAAAAAAAGACAACAGAAAAAAACTTAACGTGCATCAATTTGCTTGAATTAAAAAAAGATATCCAAACTATAAAAATTCACTCAAGGTACATTTTTGACCATTTGATACTGAAAAATTAAATGTAATAAAATCAGTAAATAACAACAAATTCAAATTGATTAGAAACATTAAGTCATGAGGACAATATGCCAAAAAAATTGACTGAAAAAAACAAAGCTGAAGAGAAGGGGGGAAAAAAAGGGTCTTTGGACAGAAGGACAGTTTTTATTTTCGCTGTTCACAGTATCCCTTCCTTTGCAATGGTGTGGGGTTATTTTGCACTGAGCATGCTAACAGTGCTTACTGGTTGACTGATATAACACTGACAAAGCGGGACGATTGTTGGCAATATTTGGCACGTTTTCGCTGAAAAACAATCAAGCGGCTTATCAATGAGACTGAAGTCTAATGTCTTTAAGTGGCGTCTTAATTGATCTGGCTTCCGACTGTCCGCTATAATCATTTTTGGACACAGTAAACAGTTGTCTTTCCTCATCGCCCACTGCATTAAAAGTCAAAGTCAAAAGGGAAAATACTGCACGTGCTCTTGCTTACTTCAGAAATACTGTGCGCACTCTGAAAATGCAAGCGCCACTGCCACCCACTGAGTGGATGTGCAAGTACACGTTATTCGAGTATGGCAAAAAAAAAAAAAAAAAAAAAAACATGTTCCCCGAGGTCACATGCGCCTCCCTGGGGGGGCGGGCCCCACTATTTGAGAAGTACTGGTTTAGTGTGTGATGATCACTCAGGGCAGACCTTTAAAGAGCACATGACACGAGAAAAAAAGTCTTAAATGGCATTATTATGTGAATTAGAATCATATTTTGAGACGATTCGACTATATACAACAATTTAGCAAAGCGCAGATGACGAGAAATTAGTCTTTTAATCTGCCGGTTAGCCACGCCTACCATTATAGGGCTTTAGCGTCCCCAACAGGTGGATGACGTCAGCGGTAGACTGGGCTCATCGGTTTTACTATTCAGCCCATTGAGGGGAAATTACTTAGAACGAGGAAAACGCGACGAAGAGAGCCGCAAAATGTCATTGTTTCAGTCTCTCTACTCCAATATTTTTACAGGATATTCTTTTTATCCAAGTATTTTTCCCCAATAGCTATATAAATGGCTTGAGAAGGACCAGTCAGCCCGTCGAGGGGGAACTATTCACAACGAGGAAAACGCGACGAAGAGAGCGGCAAAATGTCATTGTTTCTGTCTCTTTACTTCAATATTTTTACAGGATATTCTTTTTATCCAAGTATTTTCCCCAATTGCTAAATAAATGGCATGGTCATGACAAATAACAGTCTTGTGCTGAATGGAATATGAAATAATAAAAATGCATTTATTCAGGACGACATGGCAAAATTACTCCATAATGGTCAAAACTGTCGAATTCACCTTTACTGTCGCACCTCCCGAACGATATTTTATGACACCTAAATCGGACATATGTCATTTCCCTTCCCCGGCTTCGGAGAATGTAAACAAACCAGAAGGCGTGACAGCTAGCCGACATGCTAACCCGAACAGAGTGATGTTTCAAAGTCTTCGAAGCGGAAAATCACACATAACTATCCTGGATTATTTGACATGACGACCCGGTTGACGACTGTCTTCGCGGATCGGCAAACCGCCCGGCGGAGAGCAATTTACAGTTCGTTCCCCGGAGGAGGGTGGCTGGAGTTGTTGTGCAGCTAATGTGCTGCTGCTAATGAGCATTAATGAGAGCTTTTTACATGCCTATCAATGATCAAACGTAAGTAGTCCTTCATTTAAAGGAAGTTTGTAGTGTTTACTTTGTAATCGCTGCATTCGTATTTGACATAATACAAAACAAGATGTTTACTCACTTCCTCGTAAGTCCAATGGTCCCACAGTAAATATCCACGGTGAATGGGAACCTTTTGAAACTCCAAAAAGGCGCATACGCCTCTCCCTCATACAGAATGATTTTTCTGCAGCCGTTTGGCTGGCGTGATGCGAAAAATAAACGTATTAATCCGCAAAATCAGCTGAATCCTTCGTCCTCATACACAACAGTACACTGTAGCGTGAAGAGGACGTCTTCTACCGTACACGTCACAGCGCCCTCCTCCTCAATGCAAGACCAAAGCCGGAAGTCACTCATTTTCATGGCGCGGGATTAAAAAAACTAAATAAAAATAGCGATCGCTTCCACACACATCCAAGCGGCCCATATCATTCAGGGGCATAAAATACCGCGTGTATTATGAAATAAACATGCTTTTTCGTGTCACAGACACTTTAAGGGCTAAAGCAACATGGCATAGCCATGAAAAGAAAAGAAAACTCACCTCACGAAATGCTAAGGCGAACGCTATGCTAACGCTGCAAGTTAGTTTAGTGTGTGAGGATCACTTCGGCTAAAGCAACATGACATAGCCAAGATAAGAAAACAAAACTTACCAAGCAGCACTTGAAATGTGTTTCACAAAAGGAGCCTTAAATGGGCACATGCGCAAGTGTGGTGGGTGGGGGGTAGGTGCAACACGTCACATGAGTGGCACGACCAAACACTGCTAAGATGTGTGCTACTTACACATACTATAAGAAATATCACACATTGTGAACTTAAGGCGGAAACTATGGCGAATTTTCATCTCGTTGTCATCTCGTCAGACGACAACTGCCATCCTTCTCGTTATGTTTTAGTCTCCCAAGACAGGTTTTTAGCGCGTCATCGTGACGTCATCTTCAGGAAAAAATTGTTCGTTGACCAAATATATTCATTATCGTCATCATTGACGAAAACAACACTGCATTCATGTAAACAATTACATAGTAATAACATAGTAACAACATAGTGTAATAGCTATCATTATACCACATATACGTAATTCACTGGAGGAATACATAAGTAAATTTTTAAAAAATGTATTGATAAGAAAATGCAAAAACTACAAAATTGAAAAATAGCTAAAATTGAGAAAATCATTTCCTCACAAGCAACTGGGATTGAAATTAGCATTTTAAATCACAATTCGAGTATCATATTTTCATTTTCATCTCCGATAACCTGAATTCATGTTACAGGTAATCGTCTAATTTCGCAAACTGTTCTGATGACATCGTTTTGGAAGCAGAGCCAAATTTAATACACAGGGAAAAAAATCAACTTACCGTGTGCGTAGTGACTCTGCACTGCAGTTTGTGAAACAAACCCGCAAAAACAAGCCTGCAGACTTCATCCATCACTTTTTGTCATCTGGCAACTCGGCGTACAATCGGCTCGCTTTCAGTCCCGCGCTGAATGGAATATGTGCTGTGTGTGGCTTTATTTTGCGCCCACCTGCTCCTGCAAAAGTCAAAACAATCGAGTCGGTAAAATATTAAATCGGTTTAATACTAAATGGCAAAAAAGCTAGCTGAAACCAGAACAACCAAGGATATCAAATGATGACAATCTTGGGGTGGCTATTTCAAGAAACACTTAAAACCATCAAATGCGACAAATTTTATGCCATTGAAAAATCAAAGTGGTACAATTAACCACTCAAATTATATTTTTTCCAGACTGTTCGGTGGTGAGTCATAACATTCTGATGGTGATAATCATGTCTTGAATATAGAAAGTATAACGAATGAACAAGTTTTAATTGGCCGCCATTGACAGCAAGAGACTGGAGTGACCATTCACAAATTGTGCTACTGATAGCAAGAGTGGGCTCCATTACATTTTGAAGTAAATTGTATCTTTACCTGTATTTTCTATTTGAATTACTTTAACACACCCAAACAAAATAAAAACCATTTAAATCATACTTTACGAAAATAAGCAGAATATACAGTGGGGCAAACAAGTATTTAGTCAACCACAAATTGTGCAAGTTCTCCCACTTGAAAATATTAGAGAGGCCTGTAATTGTCAACATGGGTAAACATCAACCATGAGAGACAGAATGTGGAAAAAAAAAAACAGAAAATCCCATTGTTTGATTTTTAAAGAATTTCCAAATTAGAGTGGAAAATAAGTATTTAGTCACCCACAAACAAGCAAGATTTCTGGCTGTCAAATAGGTCTAACTTCTTCTAACGAGGTCTAACGAGGCTCCACTCGTTACCTGTATTAATGGCACCTGCTTTAACTCATTGGTATAAAAGACACCTGTCCACAACTTCAGTCAGTCACACTCCAAACTCCACTATGGCAAAGACCAAAGGGCTGTCGAAGGACACCAGAGACAAAATTGTAGACCTGCAACAGGCTGGGAAGATTGAATCTGCAATAGGTTAAACACTTGGTATAAAGAAATCAACTGTGGGAGCAATTATTAGAAAATGGAAGACATTCTTCGTAAGAAGCATTTCAAGGTCCTGGAGTGGCCTAGCCAGTCTCAACCCCATACAAAAACTGTGGAGGGAGTTGAAAGTCAGTGTTGCCCAACGACAGCCCCAAAACATCACTGCTCTAGAGGAGATCTGCATGGAGGAATGGGCCAAAATACCAACAAAAGTTTGTGAAAAGCTTGTGAAGAGTTACAGAAAACATTTGGCCTCAGTTATTGCCAACAAAGGGTACATAACAAAGTATTGAGATGAACTTTTGTTATTGACCAAATACTTATTTTCCACCATGATTTGCAAATAAATTCTTTAAAAACTAAACAATGTAATTTTCTGTTTTTTTTTTCCACATTCTCATGGTTGAGGTTTACCCATGTTGACAATTAAAGGCCTAATATTTTCAATTGGGAGAACTTGCACAATGAGTGGTTGACTAAATACTTATTTGCCCCGCTGTATTTGAAGTATGAGTGGTTGGGGTTGGAGTGATTACAATTTGCAGCGCCAAGGCAACAGGACTATAGGAGGATGCCTGTTGACTACGGAAGCAGACCTGTGAACCGTGCTGACTCGGAGACCCAACGTTCGCGTCATGCAGCTGACTGAGCGAGATTGACGCTGACAGAGCAAGACAAGCAGGGGATGGCCAAGACATTTCAACTGCAAGCTCACGTCTGGACCACCAAATCTCATCATTAGCTCTTCTGGTAACCAACAATGGACAGTCCAGAAAAATGGAAGGACATCCTCTCCTCCCACAAGGAACATCTAATAACGGAGGAACCTGTTGGATTCTAAGCACTCACGTGGCGCTGAGGCTGGCAAAATCAACTCTCAACTCTCGTCACCCTGACAAGATTCACGCACTCTCCTGCCCAATCTGCAACCGCCAATTATCCTAAACAATGCCTGAACACACCCTTTTCCGTCCCACAGCCCGCCTCACAAACTCTTTCAAAAGACCGGATTTGTTGGCTAGCCGCTGTCATTTTCTCAGGAATATTTTTTTTAACTGTTAACTCATTCACTCCCAGCCATTTTCACCGGAGCAAGGCCCTTCGCGCCCGGCCGTTTTACTGGATTTTGACTGATTTTGCGAGGCCCACAGAAAATTCTGTTCAATTGCTATATAAACATGGAACCCACCAAAAGAAAAATTAGACTCTCTTCTTTCAGCAGAAAAATAGTTCATATCTTTTTCCATCATTTAGAAATCAGCATTAGAAAATAGCTTAGTTTGAGCAATTTTCCAATTTCTGAGTAAAAAACAGAAATTGAGCTTTTTGTGAAAGCATACATTTCAAACTTTGACTTATACACAGCTATTTCTTGCTTTAGTTACATCCCAAACATCTGAATAATATTTTCATTCTACAAAATAACAAACAACAATACAAACAGAGCTTTGATCGCAAAGTAACAATTTATTTACACATAACTATTGAACTGTTGAACTATTTGCGCACATAACAATGGGGAATGCGATCGGCTGCTCTGTTGAATGAGGTGGCTCCCAGTAATCTGATGAGTCCGGATCAAGATCGGTCTCACTTTTTTCATCATCTTCATTGTTGGTTTCAACCCTGGGCTCAGGAGTAACGCAACATGAGCTACACAGAACGTGTGTGGAACCTGACGCTGTTGTGGCAGTCACCGTCCGTCTCATCAAGATAGATTTTTATGAATCCTTCTTTGACGATGGTTTCGTTTTCTTTTCAAAACACTCCTCCAGTGCCGTTTCCCTTTTTTTCCCGATCGTTCTCCACATTTTTCTCAAATTCTCACGCGTCTTCACAAGATCCCTGCAACTTCCGTTTCCTGACTATTTTTCTTCACTTGCTTTCTTGGCCCGAGATGAGTTCTTACAAAATGCGCTACTGCCCTCCAGTGGCCAGTTTTATTGCTTTAAAATGAGTTTTGAGCATTGTGCATTGCAGTTTAGGTGCAACAGAACCTAGAGATTAAGCCTGTCGCAATATGCAATAATTCCATTTATCGCACGTTAAATAAAAAAAGATTTTTTCGCTGCGATTTATCGCCTCACGTGCACGCGCGCGAGCGGCAGACGTGCTGTTAAAGTTCGGATTCCTTGTTACCAACTGCGCAAAATGCATCTTCGTTCCAGGTCCGGCAAAAACTAGCGCCGGAGCCAATCTTTCCCATTATATCCTATTGTTCAACGTCTACCGGCCATGTCAGTGCTCCGGAGTGACTGCGGACCATCTACGGCGCGCCGGTGTTGTTAACATGTGGGCGCTCCCGTCAGGAGTGACATTTCACACAGGGCGGCTATTTTTCAGCACAACGCCGGATATTTACAACGAAGTCCGCCAAAACATTGTTACCGACTTTGTTGCTACGAACAACCTCGCTTTGACAACGAAGAGCTGAATGAAATTAAGAGCGCTGTGCTTCAAACCTGTCCTGTTTATGAAAGTTGATTGTCATATGCCGGTGTTGTGTAGTAATGAGCAGACGTGATTTCAGCGGCGCTTGCTAACTTTTTTAATGCGCGCACACACTAGATATCATGAAATAGTAAACTAGATGTACATCCCATGCCATTGGCTACGTGAGCCCAGAGTGATTATGGGACACGTAGTCCATATACTACATCGATAAATTCTAAACTGTCATGACTGAATGGAAGTTAAGAAGGCCAAATCAATCCATACCAGTGACTATAGATAATGTTGCAAATATTATTAATTCAGTACGTCACACAGATGGATTCGCACCACAATTTTAAAAAATTATTTATTTATTTTTTTTCATTATTTGGACCACAAATAGGATGTCTTGCTCATGTAGTAAACCTAGCTGCTAAGAGAGCTGTAGCAATCAACAGTGTGCCCTGCCTCACTTTACAAACAGTAAAGATTGTTCTCAGCACTTTTATACAATTTTTTTTCAGATCCGTAAGAAGTAAGCACATAAATATAATGCACTAAAATGCATGTTTATATGAGGGCAATTTAATTTTTGCTCGTTAGCAAAAAAAAAAAAAAAAAAAAAAAAATTTTTTTTATTTTTATTTTTTTTTTTTACAGTGAATTAAATGTATTGAATCGGATCGAAAATCGTGTCCCCCGTATCAAAAATCGTACCGAACCGTGACTTAACCGTATTGTTGCATCCCTATGGAACACCATTGCAGAAGCTATGACGGGAAAAGTTTTCATTTGCCTAAATGCTTAAGTTATTAAGTGCAATTTTTTATTTTATTTTTTAAACACATTTTATTTATTCTGTGTTTCTGTGCGGTATCAATATTGTTGTCTTTTACTTAAGAGGCATGGTCTATTGTTTTTAGTTGTGATTTCTTAAAAAGTATTTTTGAATTTAAGAGTAAATTTTTATCGCGTTTAAATGGGTATACTTGATCTATTAATATATACTGTATTCTCACTGTGTTATTGTAAATTGGTTTTTAAAAAATTGAGGGGGGGGGCGCAATATATCGCATATCGCGATAATTTATGAGAATAATTATCGCACACCAAAATTTGTTATTGCGACAGGCTTACTAGAGATGCCGCTTGTCAAAAAACGTAAAAGACGTATAAATACGTTTTTGTTTTGGGACACTAAAACAATTAAAAATAGAACGTATTTATACGTTTTTGGGAGCAAATGAGTTAATTGTTGACCCTGAGTGAAGCCTTCCTATTCATCTGGGTCTATTCTCTGTTTTTGCCTTGCTTTCTGAATGCTGTTGACTTGGAATAAATTGTCAACTTGTGTTTCGAAGCCTTTTTTTTTTAGCTTTTAAAATAGAGTCAGTACAAGGGGTTAAAACTAAGGTGAACGCGTAGTGTATGGTCTTTTGGCTGGGTTGGTGGGGTTGTGCCGGTCCGCGTTGTTGGAATTGTGCTAGCGTAGCTCCGGCGGCCTGGCTGGCGTAAGTTCGACAGTTTTTTATAAAAGGTCAAATTCCAACAAAGTCAAATGTGGAACAGGTGGGTGATACAAGAGGCAGCGGATTGGTCAACACACAAGGAGCACGCCAAAACAGGTGAAATCAGTGGGTAATCACATGGACAAGACACACTACGGCACAGAACCAACCCAAAACCACGACACTGAAGTCTCAAACCTATTCCACAAAGGCCTACTATGGGTGCAGGATTTGAGTTCAACCAAATCTGGTGTTTTACAAGTGCAATCAGGTGCTGCTTGTTTTAGCTGAAACCTCATTGGTTCAACTGTCTGTGCTGCATTGGTTGGAACAAAAACCATGACTGGTTTGGAGACCCCTGCTTGAACTCATTGGCTGCTTGATGGTGCCAGACGTCGAATCAATTTTGTCTGGAGCGATCGAGTCAAATTGGATAAGACATCTGTCGCCAACAACGGCAGTGAAATCAATCTAATCATTCAACACCAGCCATCCCGTTCAAAAGGGTGTTGATATCTACCACTGTCAACGGCAGGGAACGAGTTAAATATATCGATTTAGATCACTTTATGTACTCATTCATTCCTGTATGGGGAGGAATTATATAGCAGTATAGATCTACCGTCCTGTAGGGATTGTCTAGACTAGTCGACACTGATTTCTCTTGAAAATCTGAAGTCTTGCAGCCCACACATCTCATTTTACATTCACTGACTCTATCAAACTCAATAACAACGCAAAAAACCCCGACATGTAGGCAGCCTCCGTGACCCCAACGTGATCGCAATCAGCAGCGGCAACACCCCTCACCGAGTACTGCTCTTCTCCGTCAAACAAGTCAACAAATCAGTCAATTATCTGCAGGGAGTCAATTGCATGGAGACAATTAGATGATCCTCATTAGCTCTAATGAAGCCCACCCCTGCTACTCGCCATCCTCCATCTTGTCTAAATGACCTCTCCCGGCCTCGTATTTCATTACCAGCATTTAAATATCCGGCATCGGCGATGCACGGTTAGGGTATTTTAATCAACAGACCTTCCGCCATTCTTTTGTCTGAGAATTCCTTGATCTATTGGCTTCTGCCCCGTGCAGACAGAGTCCTGATTTAAAGTCGGCTAGCTGGTAAAATAAACAGAATTGCTCATATTGCGGAGAAAATAAAAGCTCCACTTTTCCCGGCGTTCCAAGGTCCACAAAGACAGAAGGTATTTACTGCCCGGCGTCTTTTCAAGTGGCAGATCTTGGTCTTCATTTTTGTTTTCATTTCCTAAGCAAGCTGCCAGCGAGATGGCAATCTGCCAAATCTTCCCCCTCTCGGCGTAGGCGTCCCCCGAAACGTAATAATACAAATAAATAGAAAGGCAAATTTGAACATAGTCAAATGATGAAGCGGCGTTTGCAGGAAATGATGTTCCCCGTGTTTGCACTTTTGCTCTGTGCCGGTTATTAGGTTGGATGAGCACAAACATTTTATGAATGTGCTTGTGTCGTCGATTGGAAAATGAATCCGTTCGGTCACATGAGCCTCGTTCGCTGCCGGGGAGCTCAGGTTGTAAAATTAGAACAGCGATTAAAACGTTGTTTGTGACAATAAAGCGCACTTTTGCGTTCCTCGCGCCATTTCAATGAATGGTAGCATAATATATGCTCATTCAATTCAGTCATTGGCTGCCATAGATGACAACAAATCACTTTAATGGCACTGAAACATTAAAAAAGAACAAATGTATATACACAGTGGGGCAAATAGGTATTTAGTCAACCACTAATTGTGCAAGTTCTCCCACTTGAAAATATTAGAGAGGCCTGTAATTGTCAACCTGGGTAAACCTAACCATGAGAGATAATGTGGGGAAAAAAACAAATCACATTTTTGATTTTTAAAGAATTTATTTGCAAATCACGGTGGAAAATAAATATTTGGTCAATACCAAAAGTTCATCTCAATACTTTGTCATGTACCCTTTGTTGGCAATAACGGAGGCCAAACGTTTTCTGTAACTCTTCACAAGCTTTTCACACACTGTTGCTGCTATTTTGGCCCATTCCTCCATGCAGATGTCCTCTAGAGCAGTGATGTTTTGGGGCTGTCATTAGGCAACACGGACTTTCAACTCCCTCCACAGATTTTCTATGGGGTTGAGATCTGGAGACTGGCTAGGGCACTCCAGGACCTTGAAATGCTTCTTACGAAGCCAGTCCTTTGTTGCCCTGGCTGTGTTTTGGGGATCATTGTCATGCTGAAAGACCCAGCCGTGTCTCATCTTCAATGCCCTTGCTGATGGAAGATTTTAACTCAACATCTCTCGATACATGGCCCCATTCATTCTTTCCTTTAGAAAGAAAAAAAATCGTTTTTTTCTCATATATATATATATATATATATATATACAGTGGGGAGAACAAGTATTTGATACTCACAATGGGAAAACCCATTGGCAGTGTATCAAATACTTGTTCTCCCCACTGTATATACTGTATGTATATTTAGTTATATGCAAAGCACATGATTGCCAAAGGTGCTGGAAAAATAATTTTGACCCATTATAATTTTTTTTTTTTTGGTAATTTCATTCATTTTTGTTGCAGTTTTATTGCTTTAAAACTTTTACAAATATAATGAAAGTCATTTACATGCAATGACACTTTTCGGCCACCAAGGGGGCCTGGCCCCCCCTTAAAATCCGCTTATGTAAGCATATCAATAAAAACCAACATATGCACGCATGAGAATTACCGATGACCCATGCAATCAACAGTGTTGGTTAAGTTTTCAGGCTGAAGTTATGAAAAGTTACCATTGCATGTCGATAATTGTTGTATGAACAGCAACATTTGTAGTCCAGCAGCTCTGCAGGGAACAGGCTGTCCAGCCACACAGGGTGGAGTGATATCGCATCGGTTTTATCACAGTTTATTTTCTTCTTGTGGGAAAGAATGGGACTCCCCAGCAGACTGCGCACGAGTGGCCGAAGCATTCCATTGTGGTCACGTTAGGCATCAAAAAAAAAAAAAAAAAAGTCCTGAGGAATGAAATAATTAACAGCAGTCTGGTGTGACATTGTATTGACTGCATGGGTATTTCGAAAAATGATCTCCATTTTTAATTTATTTGACTATGTTAGATATGTTTATGTCGTTTTTTTATCGGCATGCTAAGCAGGCATCATTGACTCGCTTTAGCTTAGCCACTCCGGAGCCCTGAAACTAACAAAAAACTGACAAACTGCACAGAATTTGTTGAAATGAACTCCACCGAGTAATTAAACCCACTCTTACTCACATGTGGAAGTACGACCCTCCGGTGGCCGAAAATGTCATTGCATGTATTTGACTTTCCAATATATGAATATAAAATTAAGACTTTGCTGGTAAAATGTTGTCTATAAAAGTTGTAAAGCAATAAAACGACAACAAAAATGATTGAAATGAACAAAAAAAAAATTTTAATGGGTCAAAATTAATTTTTTGATCATGTGACTAGCACTTCATTTGCTTTGCTTAGCCAAAACCACATGAGGACAGAAGAAACAAGAAGATAAATATCCTAAAATGAAACTTTCTGAGGTAAGTTCAGTCATAAATTCTGAAAACATATCTTTTAATAGTATAAAATGGCTAGATTTCCTCAAGGGTTCTAGTTTAGTTAAAACGAATAATTGGCCATGACACGACCGCCATGAAAGCTTTCACTTTATTACAAATTCATTTATGCGACGCTCAGAGGTTCCTCTGTGAGAACTTTTGTATGACTTCATGATTTTAAACAGAAGTATTCTATACCATTAATTATACCTAATGGCTCCTTTCTGCTGCTGCTGGTGTGTCGTTTGAGATTCTGTGAAAGCGAAAAGGTGTTTCATTAGCATTCGCCTCGCTTGCTTCATTAGCGACTTTGCCGCAGGGACTTCCTTTACTTTTGATGACGAGCCTCCGCAAGGTCAAAGTCACCACAATGAGATCCTGTTTCGGAAAGCGTCAACATCAGCCAATGAGTCCCAAAATGTATTGTTAAATATTCAAAATTGAAAGGGGAGAAAACCTAAGATTTTCCTATATTCAAATATGACATCAGTGAATGGAGAACTTCACGGACATAGTTTTGTCTACATTTCACGAGAGTTACTATTTTGCTAATCGATTACTGTAATTTTCAGACTGTAAGGTGCACCTGGCTATAAGTCGCGACCATAAGCGGATTTTAAAGGGGGGCCAGCCCCCCCCAGTGGGCGAAAAGTGTCATTGCATGTAATTGACTTTCCTATATATATAAAAGTAGTAAAGCAATAAAACTGCAACAAAAATAAATGAAATGAACAGAAAAATATTTTTATAATGGGTCGAAATTATTTTTCAAACAGATCATGTGACTAGCAACGTAGACGGTCATTTGCTTTGCATATAATTTTCACCCCAAAAAATTAGGGGAGGGCAATTTTATTTTTCAAAAAATTTTCTTTGATTAAAAATACATTTTTTTTTTTCTATTAAAGCAACTTTTTGGGGGGGGGATTAAATGATTTAGACACAAATGTCCGACCCACAATATGGCCCAAACAAAAAAAGCTTCAATCAAAGAATACTTTTTCAATGAAAAATTAAGTGGTCAAATGCAACATTTTCAATCTCAAATATTTTTTCGCATTCAAAAACTTTTTCCCTAATTGAAATTGTTCTTTGTATGATTGAATTTTGTTTTTGAAAATATTTTTTCGAAGCAATTTTTTTTCCAATTTTTTTGATTGAATAATAAAGACAAAAATGACTTAATGTGCCAAAATGTGGCCCAAACACAAATCAATTAAAAAAAACATTGGTTTTTTTTTTTTTTTTTTTTGATTGAATCAACTTTTTTTGGGGGTTGAAAATATATTTTTTGATTGAAGCAATTTTAATTTTTTTTATTGAAGCAACTTTTTTTTTTTTTGATTGAATAATAAAGACACAAATCTACCTCCATATGGCTCCGCCCAGGGGATACAATTTTTGACTGGGGTAACTACATTGGCACGACACTGGCCAGTGTACCATATTCAGTGGATGACGAACTTGGCAAAAAAGTATTGCCTAAGCAGCTTGATTTAGAATTCCCCTCAAGAACGATGGGGGGGGGGAAAAAACCCTCATTGTCAACTTATTATAAATGTTCTATAAAGTTAAATTTTATTGCTTACACTGCGTTTCAGGGTCATCAACATGTTGTGCCCCCCCTGCCCCAAAAGTCAAACTCCGCCTATGGTTGCCACCCACCAAATACAGTATGACACTAAAACAGCATTTGTTCAGAGATAAGCCGTGCTGGACTATAAGCCACAGCTGTCCTCGCTGTATTATGGGATATTTACACCAAAAGATACTAACCGGTAACACTTTATTTCACAACGGCACATAAGACTGTCGTAACACCAAATGAACCAACATGAAGCTTTGAACCAATTGGCTGCAAAGCTTTATTTTAGCCATCACTGCTCCCTTGAGGGAGACCGTTAACCTCTGCTGCCCTCTGCTGTCAACAATGTTGTCATCCAACATGCCTCCGTGCATGCATTGCAGCGCTACAGATAACAATAACAAACGATAACAATCAAAATATCATGTTCTGTGCTAATTATCTCTTCAGTTACTGCTCCAGTTGTTTCATTAATTGCTAGTTATAGTATGTGGTAACACTTTGACAGTGGCGCCATAAGACCGTCATAAGAAAATCATAATTATGACATGACACTGTCATAAGCATTAATGAATGCTAATGACAAATGTCATTTTGTGTCATCTGGCAAATGATCTCACTTTTGAATCGATGTAAAAGATCCGAGCTGGACATAAATGGAGTTATTGACATAAATTGCCGGATAACACATAATGACATCCGTCATAAGCATTCACTAATGCCCATGATAGTGTCATGTCATAATTATGACGATCTTACAGTCTTATGGCACCACTGTCAAATAAAGTGTTGCCTATTAACCCAATAAGTAATCAAATAAGACGCACTGGACAATAAGCAGCAGGATTCAAAATGAGGGGAAAAAAAGTGTCGGCTTATAGTCCGAAAGTTACGGGATTTAGGTTTGTATATTGTTTCCAATGATTTGCAAATAAAATCTCACCTCAGAAAGTTTCACTTCAAGATTTGTGTCCTAACAATTGGGAGTGCTTTATAAAACGGGCACAGACATTAGCCCGAAAGTCACTTTGGAGAAAAAAAAATAATAATAATCTAAATTATTCATGAATAAAGTCACCTCAGAAAGTTTCACTTCAAGATTTGCATCCTCAAGCGTGCTTTTGTAAGCAATGTATAGCTGTGCGCAGCAAAAAAAAAAAAAAAAGTTTGACGTAGATGTAGAATGAAATGGACCGCTTGGATGTATGTGAAGTTTTATATATTTAATTTTTGAATCCCGTGCCATGAAAATGAGGAACTTCAGGCTCCAGTCTCGGGTTTAGGACGAATGTGAATGTGACGACAACCGGCTCAGCGTCTCACAATACAGCATTGCTTTAGAGCGAGCAGATTGACTGCGGATTCAGCTGATTTTGTGGATTAATTCGTTTAGTTTTTGCATCAAGACAGCCAAACAGCTACAGAAAATTGTTGCTGCACCAGGGAGATGCGTGTGAGCCTTTTTGAGTTTCAAAAGATTCCCGTTCGCCGCGGATATTGGTCAAAACAAGCCCTACTACTGTGGGACCATTGGACTTCCGAGGAAGTGAGTAAACATCGTATTTTGTATTATGTCAAATACTGGGATTGTGACACGTTTTAATACGGGGGTGGCTTGCATTTTGGGGCTGTCTACCGAAAATGCCACTCGGCTGACGATCAGCGGCTTGTCGTACACCCCCCCCCCCCCCCCCCGCCAGGAGAGCACTATACTTTGCTTATTGCTCTCTTTGTGTGCCCGGTGTTCTGTCAAATTTTCAACCCCATCAGAAATTGCCATTTTTTTTGTTGAAAATGGCCGCGAAAACAGCAATTACAAAGTAAACACTACAATGTTTCTTTAAATAAAGGAGTATTAACTTACGTTTGATCATGGACGGAAATGTAGAAAAGTTCTCCTCAGACACATCCTGCCATATTAACTGCACAAAAACTGCACGCCGCTCTCTGTTTACATCTTCGCCATGTAGTAAAGCATTATTTTACGCCATATTCGTGTTGACCATGTAGCAGCATTGTGCTCCGCCGACGTCGACCTGTTTGTCCGGCGTTACTCTCCAGCTGCTTCCCCGGCGAGCCCTCCTGTGCGTAGCAGAGGAACGAGCTGTAACTTACTAGCTGCCCGGCAGGTTGCCAATCGTCGAAGACAATTGAAAACCCCGCCACCATGTGGTATGATCCGGGCTAGTGTGTGATTTTTTTGCTTCAAAAAGTGTAAATAAGACAGACGTCACTCTATTCGGGTTAGCATGTTGGTTAGCTGTCACGCCTCTTAGTTTATTTTCTCCGAAGCAAGGGCAGGGAAATGACAAAAGCCTAAGTACGGTGGCATTAAATTGTTCAGAAGGTGCGACAGTAAAGGTGAAGTCGACAGTTTTGACCACTATGTCAAATAAAGTGTTGCCTTTTAACTAGAGATGTCGGGTCTG
Source organism: Corythoichthys intestinalis (assembly GCF_030265065.1). Classification (NCBI taxonomy): domain Eukaryota; kingdom Metazoa; phylum Chordata; class Actinopteri; order Syngnathiformes; family Syngnathidae; genus Corythoichthys; species Corythoichthys intestinalis. The sequence continues at coordinate 10,701,240 of NC_080414.1, forward strand.
ATCACGTCATTTTCAAAGTATCGGAATCGGCAAAAAAATATCGTCCATGCCTTTTTTTAATATATATACGTATATATTTTAAGTAAATCGTTTTCTAATTGTATTTAGCGTTACAGACATAATATGTTACACTCATCCAGAGTCTTTAGGCTTAAGGTAGGGTTATCAAATTTATCCCGATAACGGCGGCAATGAATTTTTAAAAAAATGTGTCACGTTAAAATATTTAACGCAATTATGAACGACCCTCTCACTTATAGTCGCACTCAAGCTGTAATGACACCGTTTCACCAATATCATGGGAAGCAATGTGGGGAAGCAAGGTGGCAATTGATCTTTGTCTTAACACCTTATGTTATTTCCCAACGCAGAGAAGATATATCAATTGGTAGCAAAATGCACAGTCACGGTTCCACTTCCCATCATGCATTTGGGATGGACATAGTATCATTTACTGAAAGCTCAACAAATACACTAGATGGCAATATTTAGTCACAATATACAAAGTCACAAGTCTTTCTATCCGTGGATCCCTCTCACAGAAAGAATGTTAATAATGTAAATGCCATCTTGAGGATTTATTTATATAGTACTATATAGTATTATATAGTACTTATGTACTGTATGTTGAATGTATACATTTGTCCGAGTTTTATTCATTTTTTTCTTAATGTATTGCCAAAATGTATATGATCGGGAAAAATTATCGGGAATGATTGGAATTGAATCGGGAGCAAAAAAACATGATCGGAACAACCCTACTTTTAACCCATTAAGTCAACAAATAAGATGCACGGGACCATAAGCCACAGGATTCAAAATGAGGGGAAAAAAAGTAGCTGCTTATAGTCCAGAAATTACAGTATATTGTTTCCAATGATTTGCAAATAAAATCTCACCTCAGAAAGTTTCACTTCAAGATTTATGAATGAATGAATGAATTTTATTGTCATCGTCATCATCATCAAAATCATTGACAGTTTCAGAGTGTGGAATTTTACCCGAAGGAAAGATGAAGACAGACAAGGAAAGACGGGAAAAGCAGATGCTTATCGAAACCCGTCCCCCATCAGCCCGGGACGCACAAACAGCATATTGTGTATCAGTCCAGTCATAATCTTCACATTTCGTTCAAAAGTCATTGATTGCCATGGATTTTCACATATTGTCAATTCGAGTGGTTTCATTGTATCAGTTGATGTCCTAGTAGGTGTAGGGAGGGAAGGCCGTAGGTGCTATGGAGGCTCGCGTCTGTTGTATCCGCTTCAGAAGATTAGTCATTGTCCTCCCTTGCCCGGTTTCCTCGAGCGAGCCTTTCGTGATCACGGAGCTCCGTGTTGATTTTTGTGACCATTTGAGCGGCGACATCACTTAGCGCCGCTTGTTCCTTCGTCACCTGTGACAATTTGTCGCCGTTGTGACGAGCAACCTCCATTATCTCGTTGAGTTGATTCTTCATCCTCATCGAGAATCGGTGAACCCAGAGGGCACCAAGAAGCAACAGGAAGGAGAGAGCCATCAGAGAGCCGAAGATGAAGAGGTCCTCGACGTCCTCAATCTGGAGAGACGTTAAGCATAATGGCCTCCATTTTCCCCAGGCATCCTCCACATAACCAGACGTGAAGGTGTTGGCCGGACATGGTCGTTGGTTTGGTGTAGGTCTCATTGTAGAAAATATTTTATATATATTTATGTCGTAACAATTGGTAGTGCTTTATAAAACGGGCACAGACGTTATCCAGAAAGTCACTTTAAAAAACAAAAAACAAAATCTAAATTATTCATGAATAAACTCACCTCAGAAAGTTTCACTTCAAGATTTGCATCCTCAAGCGTGCTTTTGTAAGCAATGTATAGCTGTGCGCAGCAAAAAAAAAAAAAAAAAAAGTTTGATGTAAGGGTGTAAGGGTACACACAAGTCTCAGCTCAGTGCGAACCGTGTGGTAACAAATACTTTTACACTCTAGTTTGTTAGATTGGACATCGTTTAATGGTTCAAATCGGTGTCCTTTTACTTGGAGTAGTACTATGCTAGTTTGAAAACCCTATGAACACAAGTCAGTTTCCCTTAATTGAAAGGTTGAAAACATGTCCTTACTCTACCTCGACATCAAAGATGGTCGCTCTAATGGCCTAAAGTGAGTTCTCGGTGAAACTCGCTCTCCATTTGACTGTAGTGTCTCTCACTAGATAATGACAGGACTTCAATGCCGAGGTGAACAGTTTCTTCAAGCGGCTCTGCCAGCCCGCCGGACTGAGAAGTATTAATTGATTTGTGGCGGGTGTAAGGAGAAGGAACCATCGATCCGGCAGTCATTCCGGTTTTCAGTGACACGGGAACTCGGGGGGAAAAAAAAGCAGGAAAAGACACGATGCGTCTCCTCTCGGGTGCGCATGAGAGAGCAGTTATTGGAATTTGTCGTTGGAGAATCCTTGCGGTTTGGGACGGTGAGCTCCAGTTTTCAAAGTCAGTCAAGGACGCGTGTAACTGATCATCTCTGCTGGGTTATGTATAAATTCTAGCTGTGACGGCATCAAGGCGTCCTGGCGCGAACTCGTCAGTCCCGTCCTTTCGCACCTTGGCCAGACAGGATTCTCCTCGCGGCAGTCTTCGTGACCGCTGATATTAGCGCGACGTGGCGTGGCTGCTAGGCGAGGATTCCTGACACTTCTACAAGCGCCTCGCAATTTACATCCAGAGGGATACCTCGCCTGGCAGCGTTTCAGACGTTTGGGATTTTGCCATACATATATTAAATACTTCACTTAGTCAGTCTGTCCGCGCTTTAACATCAGGCTGACAGCTCGCTAACGTCGCGCTACATTTCGAGTCGGATTTTAAACCAATCAATGTTGAAATATTCCTCTTACGAGGGGCGAGTGAGCAATTATTTTTCCTGCATCAAAGATTTATGAGTTGCGATATAATGGACGGTTTTTGCACAGGTAGATCTAAGGTAAGATAGTGAATGAATGCTAATGCATTAAACGCTATTGCCGGTGATAGACGTCCAATCCATTTCAGGTAGGAGGCTTCATTCGCTGCCACCATCCCAGTTCAAATGAATAGGAAGTCTACTAGTGATAAACTCACAGTTGATAACCAGTTTTGTCGATTGCCTAATTGTCGTTTAATTTTGGCAAGTCGAGCACGTCAGGCTGTGGTGACGAGACGGACTCAGTTGCGGAGTACAGGCAGTAAAGTTTATTAATGAAAACCAAGGTTCTTCCGCTGGCGTGCGTGGATGAGGAAAAGTACAAACATAAAGCTCTCCAATAAAGGAATGAGTCAGGAAAATTAGGATAAAAAAGTTCAAACACAAAGCACTCCAAAAGGGAGGAAAGGCGAAAACATAAAGCGCTCCAAATGGAGGAAAAAGTCAAGCTAGCTAGGATGAAAAGGTTCAAACACAAAGCGCTCCAAATGTAGGATAATGTACAGGATAACTATGATAGCTATGGCGAGAGGCTGACGTGACTGACCTTAGAAGAAAGACTTCTGCACAAGACCAGGGAAACCAAGGCAAAATACACACACGAGGTAATGGGGAAAAGGTGGAAACAATAGGTGATAAGAGGAAGGGCAAGTGTACAGACACAAGGAGGGTGAAGTCTTCAAAATAAAACAGGAAACAACATGACATAACTCCCCCATGACGTGACAGAGCAATTTCTAAAATTCAGACAGCAAATCTAAGTTATGGAAAATTGACGAATGTTTATCACGGTTTGCCCGAAAACAGACGAAGTCGGCCATTTTGTTTCAAAACTGTTGTTTTAGAGGGATTTCAATTTTTAAAAATCTGCCAATTAAGAGTTTCAGTAAGAAATTCGATATTTTCTTTGTTTGTATGTTTGACATGATAGAACTACAAAAAATGGCTCAAGCAACCATGCCCCAAAACTTAATGGAAGTCAGCCATTTTTGTCCAAGTGTCCATTTTAGTGAGTTACCGATCATGTTGAATGCACTAAACTGTTACGATTAGGTCATGAGTGCAACCTTAAAGTGCGTATGACACCTAAAAGCATGTTTATTTCATATTTCACGTGGCGTTTTATGCTCCTGAAAGAAATGGACAGCTTGGATGTATGTGAAGTTTTATATATTTAATTTTTGAATCCCGTGCCATTAAAATGAGTAACTTCAGGCTTCAGTCTCGGGTTTAGGACGAAAGCGAATGTGACGCCACCCAGGTCAGTGTCTCACAATACAGCATTGCTTTAGAGCGTGCAGATGGACTGCGGATTCAGCTGATTTTGTGTATTCATTTGTTTATTTTTTTACATCACGCCAGCCAAACGGCTGCAGAAAATTGTTGCTGCACCAGGGAGAGGCGTGTGAACCTTTTGGGGTTTGAAAAGGTTCCCGTTCGCCGCGGATATTGGTCAAAACAAGTTCTACTACTGTGGGACCATTGGACATACGAGGAAGTGAGTAAACATCGTATTATGTCAAATACTGGGATCGTGGCACACGTTTTAATACAGAGGTGGCTTGCATTTTGTGGCTGATTGTCCACCGAAAATGCCACTCGATCGACAACCTTCGGCTTGTCGCACACCTCCCCGCCAGGAGAGCGCTATACTCTGCTTATTGCCCTCTTCGTGTGCCCGGTGTTCTGTTAAATTTTCAACCCCATCAGAAATTGCAACTTTGTGTTAAAAATGTCCGCGAATACAGCTATTACAAAGTAAACACTACAAACTTTCTTTAAGTAAAGGACTATTTACTTACGTTTGATCATGGACGGAAATGTTGAAAAATTTCCCAGACACATCCTGTCATGTTAGCTGCACAACAACTGCACGCCGCTCTGTTTACATCTTTGCCGTGTAGTAAAGCATTATTTTACGGCACATAAGTATTCTTATGTAGATACTACAAAAAAGCATTTACAAACCGATATTAGAGAAACTACATAAAATCTTTTAATATTATTAATATTATAAGGATCCTCACTGCCACCACTACTTAATTCATGGCAGTAAATGTCAAATTTAAGTTTTCATCTTTGCAGTGTTGTCACGGATTACTTGATAAAGTAATTTAATTTACTAATTACGCCTAAAAAAGTAATCTGGTTACTTTACTGATTACTTTACTCTCTAAGTAAGTTACTTTAAAAGTAATTTATCGGTTACTTTTGAACAATTTTCCTCCTTTTGCTGCCTCAACATAAGGATGACAACAGAAAAACGTCATCGCATGTAATTGACTTTCCGATCATTGAATTTAAAGGGGACGATCAGAATTTTTCACATGAGGCTTAATCTTCGAGTTAGCGGGGGTTTAATTAGTCGATGGAGTTGATTTGAATCACCATTGACTCACGCTAGTTTAGCCACTCCGAAATTGATTAAATCATTTCCGACTAATTAAACTCCCGCTAACTCAAAGATTTAGCCTCATGTAAAAAATCTGAATTTCGGATTAGGGTTTACGGATTACCAGCATATCAGTGCCAATGTAAAACAATACAAATTGACTGCACAATAATCTGCACAGTGCAATAAACACAAAGGTGGGGGTTGGCGCGAATGCGCGCATACTACCCAGAAGTACACCGTACACACGCGCGGTCAATTTGGCCACAAAATGTGGCAGCAACTAAGCACTTTCCACACATTCCAATTATGCTAAACGAACACGTCACCTCACGGCATAATAGTGCAACACAAATATGATGTAAAAAATGCTCGCCGACTACCCGCCATTTCATCGGCAACGCTACGAAACGGCCATGCATGTACAGTGGGGAGAACAAGTATTTGATACACTGCCGATTTTGCTGGTTTTCCCACTTGCAAAGCATGTAGAGGTCTGTAATTTGTATCATAAGTTCTCTTCAACTGTGAGGGACGGAATCTAATAGAAAAAAACAGAAAATCACGTTGTATGAATTTTAAATAATAAATTTGCATTTAATTTGATGAAATAAGTATTTGATACATCACAAAAATCGAATTTAATATTTGGTACAGAAACCTTTGTTTGCTATTACAGATACCAAACATTTCCTGTAGCCCTTGACAAGGTTTGCACACACTGCAGCAGGGATTTTGGCCCACTCCTCCATGCAGATCTTCTCCAGAGCCTTCAGGTTTCGGGGCCGCTGCCGGGCAACACGGACTTTCAGCTCCCTCCATAGATTTTCTATCGGGTTCAGATCTGGTGACTGGCTAGGCCACTCCAGGACCTTAAGATGCTTCTTACGGAGCCACTCTTTAGTTGCCTTGGCTGTGTGCTTTGGGTCGTTGTCATGCTGGAAGACCCATCCACGACCCATCGTCAGGGCTCTCACTGAAGGAAGGAGGTTATCAGCCAAGATCTGGCGATACATAGCCCCATCCATCCTTCCCTCAATACGGTGCAGTTGTCCTGTACCCTTGGCAGAGAAGCAGCCCCAAAAAATGATGTTTCCTCCTCCATGTTTCACAGTTGGGATGGTGTTCTTGGGGTTGTACTCATCCTTCTTTTTCCTCCAAACACGACGAGCCGAGTTTAGACCAAAAAGTTCAATTTTGGTCTCATCCGACCACATGACCTTCTCCCATTGCTCCTCTGGATCATCCAGATGGTCAGTGGCAAACTTCAGACGTGTCTGGACATGCACTGGCTTCAGCAGCGGGACCTTGCGTGCGTTGTAGGATTTTAATCCATGACGGCGTAACGTGTTTCCGATGGTTTTCTTCGAGACTGTGGTTCCAGCTCTCTTCAGGTCATTGACCAGGTCCTGCCATGTAGTACTGGGCTGATCCCTCACCTTCCTCATGATCAGTGATGCCCCATGAGGTGAGATCTTGCATGGAGCCCCAGAACGAGGCAGATTGACCGTCAACTTGAACTTCTTCCATTTTCTAATAATCGCTCCAACAGTTGTTACCTTCTCAACAAGCTGCTTGCTTATTTTCCTGTAGCCCATCCCTGCCTTGTGCAGGTCTATTATTTTATCCCTGATGTCCTTACACAGCTCTTTGGTCTTGGCCATTGTGGAGAAGTTGGAGTTTGTTTGTTTGAGCACGTGAACAGGTGTCTTTTATACAGGTAACAAGTTCAAACAGGTGCAGTTACTTCCGGTAATGAGTGGAGAACAGGAGGGGTTCTTAAAAAAGAACTGAGATCCGAAATATTTACTAGTTGGTAATGTATCAAATACTTATTTCATGCAGTTAAATACAAATTTATTATTTAAAAATTACACAATGTAATTTTCTGGATTTTTGTATTAGATTCCGTCCCTCACAGTTGAAGAGAACTTATGATACAAATTACAGACCTCTACATTGCTTGCAAGTGGGAAAACCAGCAAAATCGGCAGTGTATCAAATACTTGTCCTCCCCACTGTATGTAGGAGCTCCAACCTATCGTTGGAACCCTCCATAATGAAGGAAATATACTTACGTTCATTCAAACACAGATCAACATCCCCTTGCACATCTCAACAGGTGGCTGCACTCTGCTCGAATGTGCACCCTCGCTCCACACCCTTTTCTCAAGTCTTAAAACACTTAGCACTTGTGATTCGAGACCAAAATAGGAAGTAACTGTGAGTGGTTACCATGGAAACGAACGCGTAGTGGGAACATTTTGAAGATTTTCTATTCAAAATGCTCTTCGAACATGACTAAAATATTCTTCATTCTACATACATTATGAGGCAAAAACAAAATAACGCACTGACACTACGGACACTAACTTTAATCAGATTACTGGTTTGGAAAAATGCATGTGTTAGATTGCTCGTTACTGAAAGGAAGTAATCAGATTATAATAAAGTGTTACTCACTAGCCACGTTTACATGCTGACTTTTATTCATACCGATTCAAATCATTCCGAATGAAAATTTCACATCAGCTGTTTACATGTCACTTCATCTATTCCGATCCAGCGTTTACATGTGTCTGCCTTTATTCCGAAAGGACGTTTGACAACTGCCGTCTGACATGCGCAGATCAATCAAAACAAAGCGTCACGTTGCAAAACATGGAGATCGATCGTCAGATCAGCTGCTGTTCTAACTTTTCGAGTGGAAACAAAACTTCAGAATGACACGCCGTTCATTTAAAAAGTTGTGTGGGTGCGCTGTGCGTGTGCTTGGAAGCCATGTTGCATGTGACGTTACTTACGTCACCAAGTGACGTCACCACGTCAGTACGGAGCATGTGCAGAAAGAACGCAACCAGACACCATTCCGCTTCCCTGTTTACATGATATAATTTTACTTCTAATCGGTTTGGGAAAAGGAATATTCCACCCCTGTGAATCGGAATGAAATTCCATTCGGTTTGGGCCTGTTCATTCCGAATGAGGTGTTTATATGGCACACATTTATTCGGTTTGAACAAATATTCCGATTGTAATTGGAATATTTGGCTCCATGTAAACGTGGCAAGTGACAACACTGCTGGGGTAGCAACTGAAAGTCCCTCCCACCCACACAGTGCCATCCTGTTGGATCTACCCCTGTTTGCACTACGAAAAACATAACTGTCCCTAATGTAACTGGATTTAAAGTAACAATTTACTCATTTTTGAAGCAGTGCTTTCTCTAAATCAGCTGCCATAAATATTTTTGGCATCGACAAGTTAATACAGTACATTTTTCAACACTTGTGATCTTCCAAGAGGGAAGAATTCATCACAACTCCGCCTTCCCTGCTGTTTGTCTCCTCTAAAGGCTGGTCTTAAGGAAGGGTCAACCGGGTATTACTATGGTAATGTAATGCAAAGGCCAGCGGCAGCGAGCCAAGCATTGATTGGCTGGGAATTGACATGCTGTCACCATGGCTGCTCCCCTCTCCATTGAGATAAACAACAACAAAAAAGAAGGAATCGATCCCCGGGCCTTAAAAGTGGCTAAAAATGATGATGTCCCATAAAGTTGAGGCGATCAATTATAAGTCAAGCAGTGTGGGAGATATGGCGGCTCCGAGACGTCTTTCCCAACATTGCGATCATTCATATTTAATTCATCTGAGAGGGTGCGAGCGGGTGCAGGAGGGGTGAAAGTTAATCACAGCTCTCACTCAGACCGCATTGAAGCGCGTCTTCATTTTGTCGGCAGTTAATCATAAACATTTTCCTCTCGCCAGCTGCTTCAAGGTCAGAAGTGTGTTGATTTTTAACAGACTGTCCGAGGCGAGGCGGCTGCTGTCGGGATTCGCATCAACCAAAAGAAATACGACTTTACTAAGAAGGTTTTATTGGATTATTCATTGATTGTTTACGTGTTGTATTTAACTCTTTTAATGCAGTTTGCTGATGATAGACGTCCAATCACGTGGTTGTTTTCAGCCTTCTGTTCTGAATTTAAATGAATTTAAAGGAGGGCTGGTAACGGATGAACCATCATTCGGTGCCAGTCCTCCCACTTCAAATAGATTAGACGTCTATTGCTATCAATGACAGTCAATGACTTAAAAATGACAAAAAGTGAGTGGCACACTCTTTGGGGCAGTTTACATGGAGACTCTGCGACACGAAGACCCAATGACTGTGTTGCGGAGTGGCCTCGCGTGCATATAGTGTCGGCGAAAACGAAAAATTCTGAATCCTGCCTCCAAAGTGGAAGAATTCGATTGCTGGGGATTGAGGGGGGCTTGCTCCGCATGCATATCAAAGGCTCCCGCGGTGCGAGACCGCGCCGATAACGTCAGCACTCGTACATATCACATTGGCCGTGCGCGGCGGTGCTACTAAACATTAAAAACACCAAATATGGCAGAATGTCGGCTTTAATTGACTGTTTTAAGAATATCTTCAAATTGAATATGTCGAATATTTCCATTTTTGTGCCTTTTTGAACAAAAGAAAAATGCCATTGCTTCGAGTGGGCGGGCATATTTTTTTCCAGGCTGAGGAACTTTGGTGGGGTCAAAGTGCCTCATTCGCTGTCGCCTTCTAAATCTGCACTGCCCCCTAGGGCCTGGCATTAATACTACATCGTTTTCCTGCGGAATTGCGACATTGTTCGAATGGAGACGGGCCCATATAAATGCAAATTTGAAATTTTTCGTATTCTCGGAGAGTCACCATGTAAACGGCCCCTTACTCTCAGCAGTTCAATTTGTGAATGGTCACTGGCAACCTCCTCAGGCAAAATGGATTGGATATTTAGCACCATCATTGGTAGCCATTGAGTTTAAAATGACAACAATGGAGTTAACCCACTCTTGCTCTCAGCAGCTCAATTTGTGAATGGTCACTGCAGCCTCCTCAGTCAAAATGGATTGGATATTTAGCACAATCATTGGTAGCCAATGAGTAGAAACTGAAAACAATGGCGTTAGCCCACTCTTGCTGTCAGTAGCTCAATTTGTGAACAGTCACTGGTAGCCTCTCAAATCTAAATGGATTGGAAATTTAACACATTTGTAGACAATGAGTTGAAAATGACAACAATGGAGTTAGTCCACTATTGCTGTGTATAGCTCAATTTGTGAATGGTCATTGGCAGTCTTCTCGTCAAAATGCATTTGACATCATCAGCCAATGAATTGAAAATGGCAACAATGACGTTAGCCTACTCTTGCTGTCAGTAGATTCAATTTGTGAATGGTCACTGGTAGCCTCAGAGTCAAAATGCATTTGAAGTCAATCAGCTAGTGAGTTAAAAATGGGTGAGTGGGGGATGGAGCTATCCCACTCTTGCTCTCAGTAGCTTAAATTGTGAATGATCACTGCCAGCCATCCTAGTCAAAATGAATCGGACATTTGGCATATCAATGGTAGCCCACGGGTTAAAAATGACGAAAAATTATACTTATCCAAGTCTTCCTGTCAGTAGTTCAATTTGTGAAGTCACCAGCAGCCTTCTTACTCAAAATAGATTGGACATTTAGCACCACCATTGGTAGCAAACGATTTGAAAATGACAACAATAGCGTTAGCCCACTCTTGCTGTCCGTAGCTTAATTTGTGAATGATCATTTTCATCCGTCTTATTCAAAATTGGACATTTGGCACATCAATGGTAGCGAATGCGTTAAAAATGACAAAAATTGAGTTAGCCCACTCCTCCTGTCAGTAGCTTAATTTGCGAATGGTCACCGGCAGCTTCCTCAGTCAAAATGGATTGGATATTTAGCGCCATCATTGGTAGCCAACAGTGTTGTTTTTGTCACCGATGACGATAACGGTAATATTTCGTCACCGAACACTTTTTTGATGACGATGTTGAGACGATAACGAGCTAAAAATGTGTTTTGGGAGACTAAAACACAATCAGATTTATGCCAGCTTTTCATCTGATGAGACGAGAACCAGACAAAAATGTGAAATAGTTTCCGTCACATGTTCACAATGTGTGACATTTTATGTGTAGTTAACCTGCATCGTAGCAGTGTCTTGTCGTGTCACTTGTGACGTGCTTCGCCCCCCTCCCCGACGCACCACTTTCGTCTCCAGTCACTCCAACTTGCACACACTGTAATATTTGTCTTATCTTGGCCAGAGAGAATATGCAATGTTGCTTTAACCTTTAAAGGTCTGTGCTCAGCTATCATCACACACTCAATGTACCTCGTAGCGTTAGCAACGCATTCGCGTTAGCATTAGGCTAATGCCGGCGTCCTTTGACAACTTTTTCTCAACATACTAGTACAGTTTGTGGAGTCCAGGTGGCTATAAATCATTGAAAATAAGTACGGTTTTGCTGTGAGTGTATTATCACAAAGTTGGCATTGTCCTTGTAGACGCTACAATATGTACTTGTTTTTCAGTGTTCATTCGAAATGGTTGGAAACCTTTATTATTTATTTAGGGAGATCGTTTTCAATTTTACAGACGAAAACATTTTTCGTAAACGTCGACTAAAACTAGATGAAATTAGTCTTGAGTTTCCGTCAACAAAAATGAGATGAAGAGAAACACATTTGAGATGACCAAAAACAACACTGGTAGCCAATGAGTACAAAATGACAACAATGGAGAGAGTGAGCCCACTTTTGTCAGTAGCTTAGTTTGTGAATGGTCACTGCCAGTCTCCTAGTGAAAATGCAATTGACGTCAATCAGCCAATGAGTTGAAAATGGGCGGGGGGGGATAGAGTGAATTTGTGAAGGGTCACATTCTGTATCTTGCAATTATTAGCTTGGAGTCCAGCGGTGACCTTCACGAGTAGTATGAAGGTCAGAAGAGGGCTGGTTTAATCTCCCCTCGTCAGACAGACAAAATAAATTCAGGCTGCCATTGCGAGCGTGTTGCATCACGGGTTTGGATTTTTTTGGCGGGGCGTCTCTCTTGATTAGATTTCACTTGTTGTGAAGGAACAAATGTGAGAGAGACGTGCCAGCTTCTTCCTTATCAGGCAAACAACAAACAGACAAAGAAGAAGAAAGAAGATTGATGGATGTCAAGGGCCTCGGGAAGTTTTGTGCCGCATTTCCGCCAGGCTTTAATTTTTTACGATAGCGACAAACGCTCATTTGTCGTTTGTCGTTAGGGCTCGTAATGACTTTCTGCGTGGCGAAAACATCAATACGGGATAGATTAAAATTACACTAACCATTTAATATGATGACTTTGGGCCGTTTGTTATGATGGAGAAAAACAAACGAGGAAAAACAGTTTTTAGAAAGACCGTGCTGAAGGTATTCTTTTTCTTAGAGTTAATGGCTAGCTTACTAGCTTGTACAAAAACATATTACATAAATGACTGCTTAAAAAAATTAAATGTTGGAATTTTTTTTTTTTTATGTAACATGTTTTTTTCATTTAAAAAAAAATCATTACAAGCCTATTAGTGTTGTTAAAAGTTTTTAAAATTTTTAATTTGTATGTATATACAGTATATGTGTCTATATACAGTATACTGCTGTTAATGCCACAAACATTTTCAAATTATTTATTTTTTGGGTTAATATTGTTTTATATGTTGAATTTTTCAAAGACCGTTTTTCATTTTTAAATTAGTTGAATTAAATTGCTAGTCATTGCATTTCAAATGCTTTGCTGAACTGAAATTGCCAATAAAATCGGCCGGTAAAAGCATTTTAAAGGGAACCTCGGTCTTAAATACTTATAGGCTCCAATAAGCCACAATTGTTCTCTTTTACTACAAATATCGCCATTGATTTAAAAATCTATAATACTTAGTACATGTTTTGACCTACGGAGGGCGCCATGTTTTATGCGCGCAATGGACGCACAGGGTGATGACGTAGTTTGTCACAGTCACTAGATCAACATTTTGTGAAATATCAACAGTGCTGTCATCCTCATTAATGTTCCAATAATGTTCATTAATGTTTCAATATCTTAAGAACAACAAGTCTTTATTCGTGCATCCCTTTAAAATCATATCGGAGAATATCAATATTAGTTTTTTATTATTGATTTTGGGCCAATATGCTTGTCCTTCAAAGTGAATGTAGATGCCTTCTGCCTTTGTACCAGGGCTGGTCACTTCTTAGAACAGCAGTTATGCTTATTGACCTTTAGATGTCTCTAAACTAAGATGCTTCAGATTTTTTATGTGAGCAGACCATTTGCATTCATGATGCAAAAATTAAATGAACAATAAATGATTGAAAAATAAATAATATGTTGAGTCCACGACTGCTTATATCGGTATCTGATTTTTTTAGTTGGACAATATCGGGATAGCGGTAAAAAAAAGTCATTATCGGACAACTTTAATTAGAATCACTCCAGACGGAAAAGACACAACTAGCGACAAGTAATGACATGGTTACGTGTAGTTTATCAACGACGCTTCCATAATCCCAGCTATTGCATTAAAATGAACCGTCTCCGTCCGATAAGAATTGAACGTGTGTTCGTTTAGTTTGCAAGAACCTCAGTGGGGGTCTGGATTTGCTGTTGCTGTTTAATCAGCGAGCTACATCAAAGCAGCGGCGTGTTTACTGTACGCGATTGCCCGTTGAATATTCAGCAGCGCAAGATCAAAGCGTGCCTTCCCAAGTGCACGTTAGGTCGGCGAAGAAGCGTCGCTGAGAAATGTGTCACCGCCGATGAATGAAGCGGCCGTTTGCGTGCCAGCTCAGCCATTTCTCTAACGGTTACGCAGCTCGCTAGCTCTCGCCTGGCACCCTCGCCACGCCAGGCGTCCTTGGCAGCCAGCGATTCTCACGTCGGGAGACGTCCAATCGTGGTACTTTTCATCCTTCCGTTGTGAATTTCAATGAGTTCATCACGAGTAGACGTCCAATCCATTTGAAATGGACGGGTGGCAACGAATACCAAATGAGTGAATGGACTGAATCCTTCACTAAAATATTTGGTGATTCGCAGTTGCTTGGCAACATATTGACTAGTCACGATTTGCAAAAAAATAATGGTTTGGATTTGATACCTCATTATTTTGTGCAGAACTTGCTCATTCACTATTTTATGGTCTCCTATCAACTGTAATTAAAATTTCTGAGTGTGTACGCCCTCTCTTGGTCAACCCACAACCCAGAGGCAACACAGGCACCAATAAGTCCATAATTAATTAATCAGCTCTGATACGAAAAATATAAAAATCTGGCCCTGAGGATGGATAGATACTGGCCAATGCTACATGACTATCGTTTTAAGACCACTGATTCTTGATTGACGGAGGAGTAGGATATCAAATTTCCTGTCCACAAGAAGAAGACAAACAACATCAACCTGACTGGTTGCATGTTATACTATTATACATATATACAGAGTGAAGAAAAGAAGTATTTGAACACCCTGCCATTTTGCAAGTTTTGCAAAAAATGTTCATCATAGTTGCATGTCCACTGTGAGAGAGAGAATCTAAACAGAAAAATCCAGAAATCACAATGTATGGATCTTTAACAATTTGTGTGATACAGCTGCAAATAAGAATGTGAACACCTGAGAAAACGAATGTTTATATTTGGTACAGTAGCCTTTATTTGCTACTTTTATTTATTACAGAGGTCAAACGTTTCCTGTAGTTTTTCACCAGGTTTGCACACACTGCAGGAAGGATCTTGGCCCACCCATCAGTCAGGTTTCTGGGCTGTCGCTGAGAAACACTGAGTTTGAACGCCCTCCAAAGGTTTTCTAATGGGTTTAGGTCTGGAAACCGGGTAGGCCTTGTTATGCTTCTTACACAGCCACTCTTTGGTTTTCCTGGGTGTGTGCTTCGGGTCATTGTCATGTTGGAAGACCCAGGCATGACCCATCTCCAATGCTTTGAAGGAAGAAGGTTGTTACCCAAAATCTCACAATACAGGGCCCCGGTCATCCTCTCTTTAATACAGCGCAATCGTCCTGTCCCATGCACAGAAAAACACCCCAAAAGCAGACTGCTACCAGCCCCATATTTCACAGTAGGGATGGTGTTCTTGAGTGCTCATCATTCTTATTCCTCCAAACACGGTTAGTGGAACCAAAAAGTTCTACAGTACTTTAATCTGACCACAAAACTTGCTCCCATGACTGCCCCGCGTCATCCAAATGGTTATAGGCAAACTTAAGACGGGCCTTGACATATGCTGGTTGAAGCAGGGGAACCTTCCATGCCATGCATGATTTCAAACCATGGCGTCTAAAGGCCGAGTTATACTTCTGCGTCAGACCTACGCCGTCAAGGAAGAATCGAGTTACGACCCTACGCCGTAGCCTGACGCGCACCTCTCGATTTTTCTAACCTTCGCGTCGCGTAGACGCGTTGACGTAGCGAAAACGGACTGTGATTGGTCCGTTCAGACTGTTGTTTCTGGGCGAAAACACCGCCATTGTAGAATAGAATCAAACATTATTTTCTACACGCAAAAATGCACCAAGCCGACGGGCGTATCATCGAAGAGCAAGTCTCGTCAAGAAATTATTATTGTGACTGCCAAATGGCAAGGTCGGCGATCGAAAAAATAAATAAATGGAAGAACCACCGAGACGTGGGTGGTCGGAATCGAGTGGCCACACGAAGCGGTGACACAGTCGGCCAAAAACTGCCAACTTTTTATCACTTCATGTCGTATTTTTCGTTGGTGCACTTCATCATTTACTGTGTACATATGTTTCAAGTACAGTATATGAAGAATAAAGCACAGATTTGGTGTCAAAAGAGTTGTTTTGATCTTTAATTTTCAATAACAGACAGTTCACACACACAATACATCATCACTGATTGAGAGTGCCTCGGTGCTTTTTATGATAACCTTAAAATCAAGCCTCCCAACGCAGTTTGGGAAGTTCCCTAGACGCCAGAAATCTGCTATGGCTTCCCACTGGCTGGTTGTAGGAAACGGCAAACAAATCAGGCTGGAGGGCTTTGCAGACCTTGAACGCAGTGCTCGACGCCAGTTTGAAGCTAGCCGCCACAGCTAGCTCTCTCCACCCGAGTCTAAAACTCTCTGTGCGGCATCAAAAGTTGGCCAGACCGCCTCGAAACCGTCTTCTGCGTCGCCTGCCCGTCAACATTTGTATGTTCAATATTTATTCAGTGTTGATGAGCAGAATATTTACTTTCAAGAGTTCCATCTTGCATTGTTTATTTTTTCTCCGACTAGCGGAAGTAGTCAACAATCATGCCCCAAAACCGTACAAACATAACGCCACATCCCTCTAGTGGCTTGGCGGTGAATTACAGAGCAACGCGTTCCCTCACCGCAGAACTATCGAATGTCGAATGACGCCGTAGTCGCTACGCCGTCACCGTAACGCGGGAGTATAACTCAGGCTTTAGTGTATTACCAACAGTAACCTCCCAGCCCTTTTCGGGTCATTGACCAACTCCTGTTGTGCAATTCTGGGCTGATTCCTCATCTTTCTTAGGTTCATTGAGAACCCACGTTGTGATATCTTACATTAGACTCCATTCCGATTGAGATTGACTGTCATGTTTAGCTTCTTCCATTTTCTAATGATTGCTCCAACAGTGAACCTTTTTTCACCAAGCTGCTTGGCAATTGCGCCGTAGCCCTTTCCAGCCTAGTGGAGGTGAACAATTTTGTCTTTGGACAGCTCTTTAGTCTTGACCATGTTATAAGTTTGAGTCTTACTGATTGTATGGGGTGGACAGGTGTCTTTATGCTGCTACAGACCTCAAACAAGTGGATCTGATTCAAGATAAATATATGGAGTGGAGGTGGACTTTTAATAGGCAGACTAACAGGTCTTTCATAGACAGAATTCTAGCTGATAGACAGGTGTTGAAATACTTATCTGCAGCTGTAACACACAAAATTGTTAAAAAATCATGCATTGCAATTTCTGGGATTTTTCTTTTTAGATTATCTCTCACAGTGGTCATGCACCTACAATGAAAATTTCAGACCCCTCCATGATTTCTAAGTGGGAGAGCTTGCAAAATATATGGCGGAAAACACAGACAAGACTGAAAAAGCAGTTTCTGCTGTTGCACTCCTCTTTAAAAGAAACAGCTGTATTTTAAGCCAAAACAACTGTTGTGTTTGATAGAACAATATGTCTATATGCTGCCATAGCAGATTCATGGCGCATTAAGCCCCCGAACTATTTTTAATTTGTCTTTTTTACCCTGGAAACCCCTGTTTATAGACGTGGCGCAACCGCTTTTGTTTCAACCCAGCCATAAAACGAAGGTAATAAACTATACTTATTATTCAAAATGTCTGTCGTTTTTAGCTTAGAATCATTAATCGATGTCTAATATTTCGTTTATAAAAAAAAAAAAAATCAACTTAAAAAATTATTCACTGGCATATTTTAAACTTTTAAACAAATGACGTCACAATGAAAAAAATGGCGTCTGTAAAAAAGTCAATTGTATTTTTTGGTTACTGTCACATTGTCTCCGATATGTTAGATGATAGTCGATCCAAACAAAGAAAAATTGAAGGGAAAAAAAAAAAAACTTTAAAAGGGTAAATATATGAAAAAGAACATCTCGACCACTCCTTAGTGTCTGCAATTTCTGCATCGTGACCCTTGTTATATTACCATGTTTCACCCATAAAATCCAGCTGTAGCCATTCAAACCTCTGTCTTGACACTCGCTGATTCATGCTACATGGAGTTTTTGGATCAAAACACGGTAAGTACGCGATAAAATCTCAAAGTCATGGCGTCTGTAATTCTGCTCTCGCGTGCTCTCACCTCCAGATTGGGTTTTGCTGTTTAAAAAAACTTTTTTTAAACAAAAAAAATGCCCTCCTGTTCAAAAATCTTCCCCCAGAAAATTCAGATTTTAAGCTTTCCAATGATGTATCACACATGCATATAGGACAATTTTGAAATCTGGCCAAATTGGGGGTCTCAGAGCGGAACCAAGTCACCTGAGTGTTTTCCGCCATATATATATACATATATTACATACTTTGGTGTCATTTGGTAAGATATCAAACAATAGCCATGTTTCCATTACCCCTAGTAATTAGAAAAACTAATTTTATAATGAAAAACTGGTAATCAACTCAAATATCTCAAGATTTTTTAAGTGGCAGTTGTATCTCCTGCTACGTTAAAGCTGAAAAATGACAACACAAAAATGTTCCATGCTTCTCTCTGTCCTGTCATGTCACATTTCCAAAACATCCATTTCACGATACAACCATCAAAACAAAGACAAAGATTGCTTTCTTTTATTTTGCTAGTCTTTGTTCCCTGCATGGAAAATGTGACGAATTACATCTCAGCATGCTTCAACTCCAAGTTGACAAGCATGTTTTGCTTTATTTTTCTAGCTTTTTATTCTACTCATTTGGTCACGGTGAGATCTTTTTCGCCTCCCATATAGAAGATTTAAAGCATGAGAATGAAGCCACAGGGGCCTTTAAGGTTAAATAACTAAAACAAGAGAAGAACAGAGCTATTCCAATAAATTCCTATTAAATATTCAAAAGGCTGTCTTGCACTAAATGTAGCAGACACAGCTGAATGTTGCCTTTAATTAATAATAATATATACTAACATTTAACGAGCGTGATTCAAAGCCTTATTTCCTGCAGGAGTTCTCGTACAAACAACATGGAGGAAAAAAATTAATTATCGGTGCCAATGATGATGATAGATGCCCAAACATGTGGCGTCCAATCATATTTTTGCTGTGAATTTATATTTGTTCAACACTAGTAGACGTCCAATCCTTTTGAAGTGGGAGGCCGCCAGAGAAGGAACATTAGTTCCCTCCCACTTCAAATGGATTGGATGTCTAGTGCAGTCTATGGAGACCAATGAGATAAAAATGACAAATATGGAATTCGACTACTCTTGCTCTCAGTAGCTCATTTTGTGAATGCTGTGAATTGTTTGGACATTTATCACAATCAATGGTAGCTCGTGAATTTTAAAAAACGGCATGAAAATTCTGTTAGCCCATTCTTGTTCTCAGTAACTCAATTTTTGATTGGTCACTGCCAGTCACAATAGGTTGGACATCTATCATTGTTAATGCCAGCCAATCAGTTAAAGGAAACCTCGGATTTCAAGGCTTGTAGGCTCTAATAAGCCACAATTGTTATCTTTAACTAAAATATGATATTAGAAACGCATATATTATTGCCAATGATTTAAATATCTATTACCGTATTGGCCCAAAGAGCCTAGAAGACGTTTTTTTTTTTGCATTGAAATAAGACTGAAAAAGAGGGGGTCGTCTTATATTCGCGGTCTAGACATTATACCCATTCACGATGCTAGATGGCGCCAGATATCATTGAAGCGATGTTCTGTCATGACAGATCTCAGCTACTCTCCCCATTCACGACGCTAGATGGCACCAGATATCATTGAAGCGATGTTCTGTCATGACAGATCTCAGCTACTCTCAAGTTTAACCAGTTTGCAATTTTTTATTGCCATGTTTTTCCTTATTCAGATTTGTTTCAAGTAGAGATGTCCCGATCGATCGGCACGGGTCCGATCACGTCATTTTCAAAGTATCGAAATCGGCAAAAAAATATCAGCCATGCCTTTTTTAAACATATATATATATATATATATATATACATATATATATATTTTTTTAATTTATTTATTTAATCGTTTTCTAATTGTATTTAGTGTTACAAACATAATATGTTACACTCATCCAGAGTCTTTAGTTTAGGCTTAAGGTAGGGTTATCAAATTTATCCCGACAACGGCGGTAATTAATTTTTTTTTTAAATGTATCACGTTAAAATATTTAACGCAATTAATGCATGCGCTGCACGATCCACTCACGCATTGTCGCGCACAATCTGTAATGGCGCCGTTTTACCTATATAGAGAGATAAAAGGCAGCGTAAAATGAGTAGAGTGAATTTTGGCAGCCTTTGGAGCCTTTTTTTAATTGGCTAAAGCCTTACAATCCCACTCCCTAGGATTAGAAATATCATGGGAAGCAATGTGGGGAAGCAAGGTAGCAATTGATCATTTTCTTAACACTTTATGTTATTTCCCAACACAGAGAAGATATATCAATATGTAGCACTACGCACAGTCGTGGTTCCACTTCTCATCATGCATTTGGGCATGGCTACAGTATAATTTACTGAAAGCTCAACAAATACACTAGATGGCAATATTTAGTCACAATATACAAAGTCACAAGTCTTTCTATCCGTGGACCCCTCTCACAGAAAGAATGTTAATCATGTAAATGCCATCTTGAGAATTTGTTGTCATAATAAACAAACACAGTACTTATGTACTGTATGTTGAATGTATATATTCGTCCGAGTTTTATTCATTTATTTCTTAATGCATTGCCAAAATGTATATGATCGGGAAAAATTATCGGGAATGATTGGAATTGAATCGGGAGCAAAAAAAAAAAAAAGCAATCGGTTCGGGAAATATCGGGATCGGCAGATACGCAAACTAAAACGATCGGGATCGGATCTGGAGCAAAAAAAACATGATCGGAACAACCCTAGTTTCAAGACTACAGTTACAGTTAGACTTCACTTTGATGGTTAATGCAGTTATTGCATTTTTGTTGTTTTATCACAAGAAATTAGTTTATTTACATTTCAAAAACCAGAAGCCATTCATTTACGAATGTGATCGCACTTAAGTTTACATATTTAAATGTTTGGATATTAAGATTTGAATGAGGCAAAATAACATGCTTTTTCTCTCAAATACATTGTTATAATCATTTGTTTCGGATGTACTGTATTTTCTGTATAAAAATTAATTTGGTGTTAAAAAAAACGCTTTTTTCAAACGAGTCTTGAAAAAGAGGGGGTCGTCTTATACTCAAGGCCGTCTTATATTCGGGCCAATACGGTATATTTAGTACATGTTTTGACCTACGGAGGGCGCCATGTTTTACGCGCGCAATGCACGCTGGGGGTGATGACGCGGTTGGCCTGGACTGGGAGAATAGCTTTGCGAACTAGCAACGAAGCTAGCATGACAACTGGCATGATTTTGTCACATTGTTTTGTTACAGAGATGTGGGATGAGTTCCCAACGTCGTACCTGCATCCAACTCCAGCTCATCAGCAGTGTCTTTAAAGCAATCCTAGGCGGCTTGCCGAGATATTGACTTGCTGCCAGCTGTTATTTATTTATTTATTTTTTATTCCAACCTACTATCACGGACCCTTTTTGTGGTGCTCATCACTTTTCCGCAGGTTCAAATCGCAAAGGCAGAATCGACGACTTGATGTAGCTGACGAGTGACACTGTGCTAGTACGGCAGCGCTGCCTAGTGACGTCACCGCCCAGAGTGCATTGCGTCGTCAACAACAATGGCGACCTACTAGTTAAACAAATTTTTCAAATTTGATTAAAAACGAAACATTAAGAGGTGTTTGAATGTCAAAATATTATAATGCATACTAACATAAGAACTACAATTCTACCCCGGATCCTGTCACACAGCATCTAGGTTGTCAATTTTCTTCACCGGTCGGCAATCTGCTCGGCGGCGAGCAAGTTATAGCTCGTCGTTCCCCTTCTGCAGGCAGAGGAGCTCGTTTACCGGGGAAGCAGTTGGAGAATGACCACCGGACAAACCGGCCGATGTCGGAGGAGCACGTACCTGCCACGTGGTCAACACGAATATGGTATAAATTAATGCTTGAAAAAATTGCGAAGACGTAAAAAGTGAGAGAGTGGCGTGCAGTTGTTGTGTGCAGTTAACATGGCAAATGTGTCTGAGGAGAGGACAACTTTTCAACATGTCCGTCCATGATCAAACCTAACTAAGTATTCCTGTATTTAAAGAACGTTTGTAGTATTTACTTTGTAATCGCTGTATTCGCGGCTATTTTCAACACAAAGTTGCAATTTCTGATGGTGTGGAAAATTTGACAGAACACCGGGCACACGAAGAGGTCAATAAGCCGAGTGTAACGCTCTCCCGGCAGGGGTGGGTGTGCGACAAGCCGCCGGTCGTCGACCGAGTGCCATTTTCAGTGGACAATCAGCCACAAAATGCAAGCCACCTCCGTATTGAAACCTGTGCCATGATCCCAATATTTGACATAATATAAAACATGATGTTTAGCCACTTCCTCGTAAATCCAATGGTCCCACAGTTGTCGCACACTTGTTTTGGCCGATCTCGGGGTGAACGGGAACTTTCTGAAACCCAAAAAGGCTCACACTCCTCTCCTTGGTGCAGCAACAAATTTCTGCAGCCGTTTGGTTGGCGTGATGCGAAAATAAACGAATGAATCTGTAAAATAAACTGAATCCGCAGTCCATCTGCATGCTATAAAGCAATGCTGTATTGTGACATGCTGACCCGGGTGAAGTCACATTCGCATTCGTCCCAAACCCAAGACTGGAGCCGGAAGTCACTCATTATCATGGCGTGGGTTTTCAAAATTTAATACATAAAATGATCCATTTCATTCAGGAGCACAAAACACTGCACAAAATATGAAATAAACATGCTTTTTGGTGCCATACGCACTTTGAAAATTACATACTGTAAAATTTGAGTGAGCCCACTCTTGCATGCAGAAACTCAATCTGTGAGATAATGGTCAGTGCCAACACTCCCAGTCAAAATGGATTGGACATTTAGCGCCATCAATGGCAACCAGTGAATTTTTAAAAAAAAATGACTTGAATGTTCAGTTATCCCATTTTTCCTCTCATTAACTCAATTTGTAAATGGTCGCTAGAAGCCCTCCCAATCAAACTTGATTGGCATCTATCACTCAAAACAGCCAATCACATTACAAGAGAAATAAAATGGAGTTAGCTCAGTTGCTCTCAGTAGCTTAATATGTGAATGTTTGCTTGAATAGGTGAGTCCTCGCGCTGTTTAATTTGAGATTATGCTCGCTGACATTTCAACTTCAGTCCGCCGCGTCCCCCGCGGGCTTCAGATGTGCGTGTCGCAGAAGGCTTTTGTCCATTTGAATCATTTTCTCAGGTCAACGACGACCCCTCAAGAGCTTAACCATTTCTTACTTTATTAGTCATAAAGCCGCACTGATTGTTTTACTCATATCCGGCCAGAGTGCATTAAGGCAAAACCTCCCGACACGATTGCTTTTTGATTTCCCTCGAGGCGGCAAATATGACTTAACGAATCCTATTTTTTTTCCCCCTCAGTCATGGGCGGCAACAAGGAGTCACGTGACCCCGGCGCACCTGATTTGCGATGATGTTCCGACAAGACGACGGCCTTCATGAAAGATTTAGCGGGAGCACTTTAGATGTTTCAACCTTACCGTGGAGGATTCGTCAGCAGGCCCGATTGGGTTTTATTACCTCGGCGGACGCGTTTAATAGTGCGATCGCGTCACATTCAATTCATTTCAAAAGTAGCCGAGGAGCCCAGAGATGTACCATAAAAGGCGAAAATGACAATGTTCATCAAACTCCTGGACGGCGACAACGTTTAGAAGTAAAATGATCTCTGCCGGCCCTCGAGGCAAAATAGATTTGACGTCTATAGCAGTCAGCGGCAGCTAGTATCGTCATCAACTACCACATAGTTTTGGTTTCCTTCAGAGGGCCATTATGACCAAAACAATTACCAATGACCAATTATCTTTTACTTAACCCTGAAAAGACAGAAGTCCTTATAATAGGCCCTAAAAAGTGTGAGAGACTCTCTAACTGCCCAGATAGTCTCTCTGGAAAATATGAGTGTAGCCTCCAGCACCACAGTTAAAAACCTAGGAGTTCTATTTGACCCAGATTTATCATTTAAAGCTCATATTAAACAAACCTGCAGAACAGCCTTTTTTCACCTGCGCAACATGGCCAAAATTAGAAATATTCTGTCTAAAAACAATGCAGAAAAATCAATTCACGTATTCGTTACATCAAGATTGGATTACTGTAACTCCTTACTTGCAGTTTGTCCTAAAAGTTCCCTAAAAGGTCTTCAGTCCAGAACGCAGGGGCAAGATTTTTAACAGGAACTTAGAGAAGAGTGCACAACACCCCTGTGCGCCAAGCCCTTCACTGGCTTCCAGTCGAGTTTAGAATTAAATTTAAAATCCTCCTTCTTACATTTAAGACCACTAATAGTTTGGGGCCATCTTATCTCACCGATGCTCTGGTTCCATACCGCCCCAACAGAACACTTGGTTCGCAGAATGCAGGTCTACTGGTAGTTCCCAGGGTCTCTAAAATTACAGTAGGAGCTAGAGCCTTTAGCTACTAAGCTCTTTGCCTGGCACCGCCAGACTATTCTCCCTGTATTTGTCAAACACTGAGAAATCATCTGGGACCCAGCCCATTAACGGCCTCTCGAACAAGTACAAAATCAACCTTCCAATCAGATTCGTTTATTTGCTTGACATGTTCTTAACAAGTCACGTCACTCTTGCGCGCCGAAAGTCGTCTCTACAACAACACAGATGTCGAACGGGAGAGCCGAGAATATGTTCCAGTCAGCGGTAAAACCAGTTTTAAATTACCAAAAACACATTGCCACAAGTCATTGACAACAGTCAACATGGCTCGCGCTAGCCATGTTGAATAAACGTCTCCATTCTCCGCTCACGCTAATTGTCGCTTTAACTACGTCACGTCTGGCTGTCGCTGATTGGTCCACTCCCCTGTCTGCTTGCTGCGACTTGCTCCGCCCTCGGAATTTGATCCGCCGGATGGTCGCCAGACTCAATTGCTGGAACAGTGGTGAGCCTGGTATACCAGGCAACCAAGCTCCTGTCTTATGGAATCAGCTTCCAGCTAATATTAAAGAAGCACACAGTCTGTACATTTAAGATTAGACTAAAAACGTTCCTATTTGAAAAAAGCTTATGATCAGGCTAGTTGAAAACGGACTAGACACACAGTTCAGTCTAAGCTGCACTAGAAGCTATAATGCTGGGGGGAGTACAGACACTGAGTCCTATCCCCTGTTTCTCACTCTACCTACCACTTGTCTTTACTTTATTTCTCTTTTTTTAATTCTAATATCTAGTTGACTAGTCTCTTCATCACTAGTCACCCGGTGTCCCCTTTCCCCCTTCCTCTCTGGGGGAGGGGCTATTTTTCAGACGCAGCCTCCTGACTATCCTGACCCCTGGCTGGATGGACGTCCTCGTTGCCCCCGTCTCATCTGGCTAGATGGACCCCCTCTTGTTTCTTCATTCCATTGCATCTCTACAAACTGGACCTCCTTCTGCTAATACTCATCATTAGTCCTGGTGCATCTATAGCCTGTCCGTCCTGGGAGTGGATCTCTCCTGACTGTGGTTCTCCCCAAGGTTTCTCATTTTTCCCCATAGGGTTTTTGGAGTTTTTCCTTGCCGCCATGGAGGGTCTAAGGATGGGGGATGCCCAGGACATGAACTTAATCTATTTCACCTAGTGTTTCTGACTGTATCATATTGACTCTGCAAAGCCCTCTGAGACAACCTTGTTGTGATACACCAGTACTTCTCAAATAGTGGGGCGGGCGGGTGGGCGGGGACCCCCCCCCCATGGGGGCACGGAGCTATACCGGGGGTGGTGAATGTGACCTTGGGGAACATACCTTTCTGCAGTACTAGAATAAAGTGTAATTGCATATCCTCTCTGGGTGGCAGGGGCGCTTTCATTTTCAGAGTGTGTGCAGTATTTTTGGATCAAACAAGTGCACACAGCAAAGAGCACTGGAGATATGAAGAGCTAAGATGAGGAAATATGACAAAGCGTATGTAGCGTTTGGCTGAACTTGAAATTTGAACCAACAAATTAAGGATTTAAACTCTTCCAGTGCCATTAGCGAGTATAGACGTCCAATCATGAGGCTGTTTTCATTGTTTGAAATGAGTATCGCTAGTAGACGTCCAGTTCACTGGAACGAGGATGACTGAACATTCATTCATTCACTGCCAGCACCTCCCAGTTCAAATGGACTGGACGTCTATTCCCGTCAATGGCAGTCACTTGGCCAAGTCATCGGCTGCTGTTGAATTAAAACTCTTGAAGTGAGTTGATCACTTGTAGACGTTCAATCCATTTGAACCGGGAGGCGCTGGCAGCGAATTCGCTGCCAGCCCTCTCGGTTCAAATGGATTGGACGTCTATCACCATCAATGACAGCATTTGCGTTAAGCAACATCAGTGACTGGCTTATTGAGTTCAAATTTTTTAGATTTTATCCAAACTTTTCCAGTTCCAAATAAGGTATCGGACAGATGTCATTCCCGATGCTTGCAACTGACATAGACTGGAGAGCTTCTAATAATAGCGCACTTAGCAGCTGTTTATCGCGATAGTATTGCCGTCTGTCTGGATGAGAAGGACGAGCTGGCGCCTTTAAAATATGTTCACAGTGCCGTGGGTAAGATATTAAGCAGCGTACAGTCACCGTGTGGTGTTCCTGCTGCTGCTGGATAAGGTTGTTGATCATCACACGTTGTGCCAGCTAGGAAGTCTTTTTCCTTAAACTTTCTTTGTATTTTTTTTCTGCAAGTCTCACCACCAAACTGGTCTCAGTGATGGATGAAGGCCTGACTTCCAATCTGCTTCACCAGCCAATGGAAGATTAGTGCAGCACTTAGCACTTTGACGCCGCCGTGTAATTAAAACAGCTTTTAACGGTTTAATTTATGACAGTTTTGAACATAAAAGTGCAGATGTTGGGTAAAAGAAGCACTTTTCCGACTTTAAGGGTTATTTCTATTGGAATAATTACCGGCGGCGGACGCTCAGCGAACCTCGTTGACGGATGGCTTCGTGCTAGCGCTCGCTAAGTGGCGAAAACGGCGGCGTGACGGCTCGGTGACGGAGCGATCGTCCACAAGCCGCTTTGGTATTTATCGGAAATAAAGTGTCGAATAAGTCATCAGGGCGAAATGTCACAGGGCGAGCTAACCTTTTTCCCACATGCTGGCCTTTGAGTGGCAAGATGGAGAGTGATGGTGAGGGGGTGGAGTCACAACTAAGAAAGCACTTGGAAGGTTTGTGGCAAAAATTGTGCTACCAGGATTAAACGCCAACAACTTCATGAAGTTTTTGTTCATTTGTGACAACGTAAACAATAAAACAACCACAATTTAATTGGATTAGTCGAAAACTGGGAAAATAAGTGATAAATCAACCATTGAAATAATTGACACCGTAAATGTAATAATTAGTTTAAAAAGTATGAAAAACACATCTAGTCTCTAAATGTTACGTGTGGTTATCAACAATTTCATGACAACATGCAATCAATTTTTAAAGAGAGACAATATTTTCCGATACCACCAAGTCTTCCACAATTCAATTTGATATCAACGCATTCGAACAATTTACCGTATTGGCCCGAATATAAGATGGTGTTTTTTGCATTGAAATAAGACTGGAAAAGTGGGAGTCGTCTTATATTCACGGTCTAGACATTATACCCATTCACGACGCTAGATGGCGCCAGATATCATTGAAGCGATGTTCTGTCATGACAGATCTCAGCTACTCTCAAGTTTAACCAGTTTGTATTATTTTTATTGCAATGTTTTTCCTTATTCAGATTTGTTTCAAGACTACAGTTACAGTTAGACTTCACTTTGATGGTTAATGCAGTTATTGCAATTTTGTTGTTTTATCACAATAGATTGGTTTATTTACATTTCAAAAACCAGAAGCCATTCATTTACGAATGTGATTGCACTTCAGTTTACATATTTAAATGTTTCAGATATTAAGATTTGAATGAGGCAAAATAACATGCTTTATTTCTCAAATATGTTGTTATAATCATTTGTTTTAGATGTACTGTAATTATTTTCTGTATGAAAATTTATTTGGTGTTCAAAAAGTGTTTTTTCAAACTTGAGTCTTGAAAAAGAGGGGGTCGTCTTGTAATCAGGGCCATCTTATATTCGGGCCAAAATGGTGAAATATATTTCACCAAAATTGGGGGGGGGGAAATCAAGCAATTCTGATGATTTTAAAAATGAATTTGATACTTTAAAAGGCAAGTTAGAGTTATTGAGCACGCTAGGTAGAAAATTTATACTATGTTGTTACTATGTTATTACTACGTTGTTACTATGTTATTGCTATGTAATTGTTATATGATTGGGAATTGCAATCGATTTGATCCACAATTGACTGAGAGGCATGTCACTACTATTTTGGCAAATTTGCTGCCGACCCTCCCATTTCAAATGGACTGGACATCCGGCCAAGTCAATGACAGCTAAGGAGTATTCTTTTTAATCATTTAATTATTATTTTTAATTCATCTATTGTATTTTGTATTTGTTTACATAACCCAAAAAAAAAAAATTTTTTTTTTTTTTTTTTTTAAATCTTTTATTAAAGATTTTTTTTCCCCCCCAGCAAACAAGACAGTGCAAATTCTGTGAACATGAAGTTGCAACACATGAAATACTTTCACGGACCAAACAAATGATGTGGAGTGCCGAATCTGGCCACCTTCCCACTTCAAATGGATTGGATGTCTATAGTTGTCAGTCTCATTTGTACAGACAGCATTTGTATGTATAAAATCAAAACGAGAGGTTTGAAAAAAGAAATGAGAAAAAAAAAAGTATAAATTCAATGTACAAGTGGGCCACTTCTATTTGAAGTGATGCTACATTTCCTTTGGAATGTAGCGGACGCTGAAAGGAAAAGACGGCGAGTTCCTTCGACGCAAACACAGTCCCTGGCACCAACGGGTTCTTTGAGGACACCTCCAAACAAATGTGAGCACACTTCCCCTTCAGGGATTAATAAAGTCTTATTCTATCTTATCTCCTGTGGTGGAGACAGGGCGAAGATTTCTTGGCGTCTATGTAAATGTAAGAGTGCCGATAATGCATTGGCGCTGTCGCCTCGATAAAGTCACAAAAACACAAATACTGCTAAATGGCTTCATTGGTATTGCAGGGGAATATGGACATGGGCAGGTTTGCAGTACAGAAAGCGGCATCTGACTAGGATTACTCCTAATATAATTACTGAACACAACTTTATCTGTGCATAATTATGTTTCATCGCCATTGACACTGATGCGCAGTCAATTGTTAACTGGGAGGGGCAATCATCACAAATTTTACGTTAAAGCTCATGTTGAAGCCAAATTTGACAGAAAAATGCAGCACATTTCATGTTAAAGAGAAAAAAATTCACATTAAAGCCAAACATCACTCTAAAACACAACAAATTTCACACAATGAATTTCACGAACCCGTGTGCGTTATTTTGACTAAATTCTTGATTTTGTCCAAAGTATGGCTTTTCCTTTGAAGTGTGATAACTAAGTCATTTTTGAATGTTTTTTCACTTTCAACCACTCAAAAATATTCATTGGCATCAGACCTATCTACACAGTTTTTTTTTTAATGCCCCCTATGGACATTAATAGCAGTATTATTCTAATAGCGAAACTAACTATGCTGTATGTGTATATACATACTAGGGCTGTCAAAATTATCGCGTTAACGGGCGTTAATTATTTTTTTTAATTAATCACGTTAAAATATTTGACGCAATTAACGCATGCACTAAAAAACCCGCTCGCACATTGCCTCAAACAGATTACAATGAGGCCATTTATGGACATTAAGAGTGAAGAGAATGCCACCGGCCGCTTGGGGGCAGCGCCGTTCCATACTGTTATTTCTTCTCAACGTGGGAGAATTAGTAGTTGTGAGACGTTTATGCTGTATTCACAATGCAATGCAAATTGCTATTTGTGCTCCACACATATTTCGGTAAGTTTTCTTTCTTTTAGTGGCAATTATGTATCTCTTGTTGTATTTTGGGTAAGATATGTACAGATATATGTTATACAGTAAAGGCGAGTGGACACAGGCGTGTGTTCTTTGGACCGTGCCGTTTATTGGCATAAGCTTCTCCTTCACAACAAACAAGTATCGTTTAGTGAAAGCACAACAAAAATAATATGCCTATCTCTCCCAAAAAAAATAATGTTCACAAAAAGAAAAGCACTTCAGTCTATAGTAATGAGGCCCTATTCTGACACACAGTTAAACAACAATGAACTGGCATTCCATATCAAAATAGCTATGCAAAATACACGTAAAACGGACTCAGACTTTGGTCACTCTGTTCTTATTATTGTTATTTTTATTCATTCATTAATTCATTTTCCATGCCACTTTTTCCTTATCATTATTATTATTATATTAACTCTACTTTTGATTGAAAATTTTACAAATTTTATTAAAACAAAAACATGAAGAGGGTTTTAATATAAAATTACTATAACTTGTAACTATAACAATTATCTTTTAAGAACTACAAGTCTTTCTATCCGTGGATCACTTTAACAAAAACAATGTTAATAATGGCATTTGTGGATTTATTGTTACATTAAACAAATACAGTACTTATGTACAGTATGTTGTATGTAAATATCCGTTGTGTGTCTTATCTTTCCATTCCAACAATAATTTACAGAAAAACATGGCATATTTTAGAGATGGTTTGAATTGCGATTAATTTCGATTAATTAATTTTTAAGCTGTAATTAACTTGATTAAAAATTTTAATCGTTTGACAGCCCTAATACATACATATATTATATAAATAAAATAAAAGTTTAATTTGCGTTATAAATAAAATGTATTATTATTATTAATATTTCATATGACATAGAGGCCCAAATAAGTCCATAAGTCAGAACAACGGAATTTTTTATGCATGCCCAGTTTTTACACAATGGCAGTTTTTCTGAATCAAACTAAATTTTTGTGATTTTTTCCAAAGCATGGCTTTACCTTTGAAGTGTGATAACTAAGTAATTTATGAATATTTTTTCCACTTTCAACCACTCAAAAATGTTCATTGGCATCAGACCAATCTACACTTACATAGTTTTTATTAGTTTTATTAGTTTAGTTTATTTAGTATTAGTTTTAATGCCCCCTATGGACATTAACAGCAGTATTATTTGTGTGTATATATATATATATATATATATATATATATATATATATATATATATATATATATAATAAAAGTCTAATTTGAATATTTTATAGGACGTAGTTAGAGGCCCAACTAAGTCCATAAATCACAACAACAGAATTTCTTTGCAAGCAAATACATGTTTTGGTCTTTGGCCCTAGTGACTTTTGGGTGTTACGACTCTTAACACACAAATTCTGCATTATAACACATCAGGTTTACAGCATATCAAAAATTCAGATTTATCATGGGAGTCAATGAGCCAGAACACGGGATTATTACAAGGATTTAGTGTGAATCTCCCCAACCTGTTTGCAATAAGTTAGAAATTGCAGCCTGGCGCCATTTTGATACTTACATGTTTTTACTATCCTGGGGAAATATTGACTCCCTAGTGTAATTTTTTCTATGCTTTTTCTTTGATGAAACGCAGACAAAAACTAAAAAAATAAATAAATAAAATAAAATAAAATAAAAAAAACCGAATATGGACAAATAACACCAACGGGTTAAGCACAAATTTCACATTTTATTTCACATTTCAAATTTGGTGTTATAGCACGACAAATTTGACGGTTGAGCTCGAAAATATTCATGTTAAAGTTCGACAGAATTCACGTCATAGCGTGACGAATTTCACATGAAAGCTCAACAAGTATGATGCTAAAATAAGCCAAATTTGACGAGAATGTCGCAGTTTTTGGCACTGAAAAAGCGCAAACTAACAGCATTTATGTATACATACAGAACAAAAGCACTTGGATATTTTCCAGTTGCTTATCCTTTTCAAACAACTTTCAAAAAAGCCCAGTGGGTGGAAAACGTTCAGCTTTGATGTTGGCAAAAATGAGGTCAACTGCGGTGCTTTTTTTGGTCATCGTTATTGAAGATAACAACATGTCGCATTCGATATCGCTTCATTTACTAAAACTTCATTTAACTTCAAGGCATATTTTTCACTGAAGTGATGATTCTATCTATGGCAATGCCATGAAATAAAGTAGCGACCTATCAAAACAAAAGCACGGGTCCATGGACACCACCAGCATATTGTCTTTCCTTCTTTCTAAATCACCCAAAAAATAGCCAAGCAGAAGATTGAGGTTCTTCTTTATCATCACTTTTAAAAGCAAAACATCTTCCATTGGAAAAACAGTCTTTTTCATTGACGGTCATATCCTCCAAATGGAGCACTTTCGCTCGCGTTTACGCGCCAAGGTACTACGGCATTTGTTTCTCCCCGACTTGAGGTATCCTTGAGAGCCTTAAATTGGGTCCATACTTTATGTGAACACCGCAGTGAGAAAGTCAATAAGACGGGACCGGAGTTTCAGTGTTGTTAGGCGTACAAGCTCTTCAGGCCAGTATCGACGTTCACTTTCAGCATGAAACAATCAACAGGGGGCTGTAGACACCATCCCCCACCTCATTCCGAGCAAATAAAGCTAATGGTGAAGACATTATCGATTCGTTTCCTCATCACCTTGCCTTCCTTTTAAGCTGCGTCTACAGTAATCACACTGCAAGTAATTGACGCACCTTTAACATTTTTGGATGCCATTGACGACGAGAGACGTCTAATCCATTTAGACAGAGAGCATAAATGGTGCTGAAACGTGGCATGTGTCACGTTAAAACTTGACAACTTTGACGTTAAAACATGCTAAACTTCATGTTAAAATGCAAGAATTTTAATGTTAAAAACCAAGAACTTTCACTGAACTCTTCAGTACTATTGACGGTGATAGACGTCCAATTATGCGGCTCCTTTCAGTTTTCTGCAGGGAATTTAAATTCGTAAACGACAAATCCATTTGACATGGGAGGTTTAAACGCGACAACTTTTATGATAAAACATGAACAATTTCACTTTATATCTTGACTAATTTCATGGTATAAGTTATAAATATTACAAACATATCACATTACAGCTAAATTCCACATTAAAAAACAAATTTCACGATAAAGCAAAATTTCACATTAAAGCACAACAAATTTCATCTTAAATCTTGATGAATTTCACATTAAAGCAAGAATTTCACATTATAGTTTGAGAAATTTGACGTTAAAGCGTGACAAATTTGATAGTAAACCTCGACAAATTTCACGATCAAGCTGGATAAATTTCACTTGAAAGCAAAATTTCACATTAAAGTGCAACAAATTTAATGTTATAACTTGATGAATTTCACATTAAAGCACAAATTTTACATTAAAGGTTGATAGATTTGACGTTGAAGCGCAAAAATTGACAGTAAAACAAGAAATTTCACCTTAAAACTCGACAAATGTCACATTAAAGGGCAACAAATTCCACAGAGGAAAATTTCACATTGAAGCACAACAAATTTCACGTTAAATCTTGAATTTCACATTAAAGCGCGAATTTTACATTCAAGTTTGATAAATTTGATGTTATAGCGCAAAAATTTGATGTTAACCTAGACAAAACTTCACTTTAAAGATGGACAAATTTCATGTTAAACCAAAATTTCATATTAAAGTGCAATTTAATGTTA
Source organism: Corythoichthys intestinalis (assembly GCF_030265065.1). Classification (NCBI taxonomy): domain Eukaryota; kingdom Metazoa; phylum Chordata; class Actinopteri; order Syngnathiformes; family Syngnathidae; genus Corythoichthys; species Corythoichthys intestinalis. Next base: position 10,734,968 of record NC_080414.1, read on the forward strand.
AAACTTGATTAATTTCATGTTTAAGCCCAAATTTTACAATTAAGCCCAAATTTTACAATAAAGTCTGAAATATTTGATTTTACGCTAAAGCTCAAAAATTTTCACCTCAAGGCAAAATCTCACATTAAAGCGCAACAAATTTCAGGTTAAAGCTTGATGAATTTCACATTTAAGCACAAATATTACGTTAAGGTTTGATCAATTTAAAGTTAAAGCGCGAAAATTTGACGGTAAAACAACACATTTCACGTTAAAACTCAACAAATTTCACATTAGACTCAAATATCCCGTTAAAGCGCAACAAATTTCACTTTAAAGTTTGATGAATTTGACAAAGCGCGAAAAATTTGACGGTAAAACGACAAATTTCACGCTAAAACTACAAATTTCACATTAAAGGAACATTTCACAGCAAAGTTTGCTAAATTTGACGTTAAAGCGTGAATTTTGCATTTATGTTCGATAAATTTTACGTTAACTTTCACGTCAAAATACAGAATTTCTTGTTAAAACGCGGCAAATTTCACATTAAAACAAAATTTCACATTACAGCTAAATTTAACATTGAAGCGTAAATTTTATATTAAAGTTTGATAAATATGAAGTTAAAGCGTTAAAATTTGACGGTAAAACAAAACATTTCACGTTAAAACTCAACAAATTTCACTTTAGACCCAAATATCACGTTAACGCGCAACAAATTTCACTTTAAAGTTTGATGAATTTGACAAAGCGCGAAAAATTTGACGGTAAAACGACAAATTTCACGCTAAAACTACAAATTTCACATTAAAGGAATATTGCAAATAAAGTTTGCTAAATTTGACAAAGCGCAAATTTTGCATTTATGTTCATTAAATTTTACGTTAACTTTCACCTCAAAACACAGAATTTTTTGTTAAAATGCAGCAAATTTCACATTAAAACAAAATTTCACATTTTACGTTACAGCTAAATTTAACATTGAAATGCAAAAATTTCACGTTAAGTCTCGGTGGATGTTACATTAAAGCACATATTTCACATTAAGGTTTGACAATTTTTAAGTTAAAACGTGTTAACTTTCACGTTAAAGCGCAACAAATTTCACGTTATATCACAAAATTTCACGTTAAAATATGCCAAATGTCACGTTAAAATACAAAATTTCCCATTAAAATTAGCCAAATTTCACATTAAAATGGGTTAACGTTATCGTTAAAACAAAAACTTTCCCTTGACGTGACAACTTGCAAAGTTCGACGTTATAATGTGAACATTTTTACGTTCAAAATCATTTTTATCTTGAAAAATGACCACCAAAAGTGGCTCAAGTTGCTTTGAAACAATCGCGACCCAATCGCAATTTCTCCCAAAATCTCAGTTTCTAGTTTTTGAGACGTGTTTTACTGTACATCTAGCTCCAACCTCTATTTCCTCCCTCCCCAACCCCACCGCCCTCTCACGGTTGAAGTCATAAGTGTGAAAGTGATGGCCCAGAAAAGCACACTTTCAGAGCAGGTAATCATAACCATTAATCATCGTGCCGAAGCTTGCCTTCCCATTGGTCGAACGGTGAGTGGGTCAGGGCCGCTGATCGCGCCGCTGAATTTGCATCGCCCACCGCCCGCTCAAGGCCGTCCGGGGCTTGATTTGCAGCCGAATCAACCGAGTTGGACTTCTGCGAGGTAAATGATGAAAGGACTCCAGGCTGTCTAACCCACTTAAAGGAGAAGCCCCTTCGTAACAGCTTCCAAATGACATTATTAATGACTTTATTATTTCAAGTCCACGGTAGTTTATCAGTGTTGTGATCTGAAAGAGTTCAGTTTGGCGGCCATTGTCAAAAACAGGAGAGTAATGATTTCATTTGGTTTAAAAGTTCACTAAAATATAAAAGTCTTAACTCTTAACTGGTGGCCATTGACTGAGCTAGACGTCCAATAATTTTGACAGGCAGCAGCATATGAACCAATGTGCGTGAGGATTCCCAGTGAATCGTCACAAAAAATTGACGGTACAACAAATTTCACGTTAAAACAACAAATTTCAAATTTGAGTAAAATTTTACATTAAAACGCAATAAATTTCACTTTAAAGTTTGATAAATTTGACGGTAAAGTGCGAAACATTTGACTGTAAAACGACAAATTTCACATTAAAGCGCAACAAATTTCATACTGGAGGAAAATTTCGCATTAAAGAGCAAAACATTTCACGTTAAAGTTTGATACATTTGACGTGAAAGCGCGGAATTTAGATTTAAGTTCAATTTTACATTAAAACGTGCCAGCATTCATGTTAAAACAAAATTTCATGTTAAAATGTGCCAAATTTCACATTAAAACAAAAAGATTTCACATTAAAACGAGCCAAACTTCATGTTAAAGCAAAATTTCAAATTAAAGCGCAACAAATTTCATGTTACGGCAAAATTTAACATTAAAGCGCAACATATATGAAAGCTTGATGGATTTCACATTAAAGCACAAATGTCACATGAAAGTTCGACAAATTTTACGTTTAAATGTGACAACTTTCACATGGTGCAACAGATTTCATGTTAAATCTTGATGAATTTCACATTAAAGCAAAAAAATTAGATTAAATTTGATAGTTAACATTAAAGTGCAAATAATTTAATGGTAAAACAAAAAAAATTCACGTTAAAACTCAACAAATTTCACATTAAATCAAAATTTCACATTCAAGCGCAACAAATTTCATGTTAAAGCTTGATATCTTTAATCTTGATAGCTTGAAATAATTGGATGTCTCTTTTTGTCAATGGCCGGCAATAAGTTCATTTTGGGTCACTTGCAGGTGACTTCCTTTTGATTATAGGGCATTTCGGGGTCACTTTCTCTTTTGTTGATTTAGGGACATTACGGGTCACTTCCTGTTGATTTCTGGTCAGTTTCTGATGACTTTGGGGCATTCCCAAGTCAGTTCCTATACATTTTGAGTCAATTTTTGTTAATTTTGTGGCAATTTAAGGAGCTTTTTTAAATAAAAAATAATGACCACAAATGTAGACACATTCAAAGTGCTAATTGATGGTAGCTTTGCATGTAATGCTAAAGCTACCATCATTAATATTCCTTTTTTTTCGCCTCCAATGGTGTTTCTTCGGAACGCCACTAGGAAAAGCGGTGTGACCCAACGACACTGTTTGTACACCAAAACGACCAGAATTGTCATGTGATGAGAGATGATCGCCCAAAAAGTTTTTTTTGAGAAGGAGGGAGAAAAAAAAAAAACGCTACTAAAGAAAAGTTCTCCCAGCCTCCCCGTGCATAGCCTTTTTCCCGCCTCTCGGGTAACTTGCTTGGAATGTACAACCCCCCGCCCTGATCAAATTACATACACTGGCAAGAAGACAAAAGGGGCTTGTGTGAATATGTTAGAAAAGTGGCATTTTTCAAGTGTGATTATTGTGAATAAATGGATATATATTTCTACAATCTCAATAGGTTATCATAATTGATATCTCATTTTAAGATTGCTCCCAGTTTTTTTACCAGACCAAAATTTTCCACTAGTCTCGATTTTAACTCACTGGCTCCACTGACAACACTAAATGTCCAAATTACTTTGACTGGGAGGGTTGAATGGGCAATGACACCAAATGGTTAACAAGGAAGTGACCCAAAAAAACTGCATAGTAACGACCAAAAATCTACAAAAAAAAAAAAAAAAGCTTTTTGTCGTTCCCTGTAAAATTGTAAATCCGAACCACAAAATTCCCCTGCGGATATCAATTCAACTTATGTTAGAATCCTTTAACTTGCACTATTTTGTCAGCCACTCGACTTCGGTACATTGAGCATTACTCAAAGAGCAGCGAAACCAAAAACAGTCACCTCCAGCACTTTTTGGATGGCTTGTATTTTGCGGCGTTCCAAAGCTCATGTTTACACCTTTTCTGGCACGGGCTAATACACGGAACGCCGTGATGCCATTAGCCTAATTGCTACCGCGTGACACTGTCACGGCGCGCGGCGAATGTCCCCGCCGCTCGTTTTTCTGGCGTACAAGACTGATAGCTGACTCAAAAGTGCTGTGTCGCCACTGCCGGCAAGAGTGCTGACAAACTCTCCTGATGCCGGATAATGCAATTTCTCACGCAGGCGAAAGAAGTTGAGACGGCAGAGCAAACGCCAATTACGCGGGGGGAGACTCTGGGTCACTGCGGTCATATTTGAAATGGCAGCGGCGCATGTTGAAAATCAGTCGCTGTCATTGACTTTTACGTTAGACAAGGTGGAGTAACACTTGCCAACTTGTTCTTTTTGGCAGTAACGTGTGTTTTTTTTAACCCCTTTAAGCCTAATTTACATTTAGCAAGTATACATCAAACAGCATTGGGGGAGTACTTACGTAAGTACACGATAATAGTAATTAGAAAATATATCTAGATGTATAAATTACATTGATAATGCAAATAAAAAATAGAAAAGAACAAAACTCCCATGCAGTACATTAAAACTGTTCAAACCATAAGCATACTAAGGACTGAACAGTTTGGGGAAAAAAATATATTAAAAAAATGAATATAGAAAATGAAATCGTATCTTTTTTGCACCGATATATTTCTTTTGTTACTGGAACCGAAGACTCATCCATTCATCCCCCTAAAAATTGTAATTGACACCGAGAGTTGGGTAGAGCAGCCAAAATTTTTACTCAAGTAACAGTAGCGTTACTTCAAAATTAGGGCTGTCAAAATTATCGCGTTAACGGGCGTTCATTTTTTTAATTAATCACGTTAAAATATTTGACGCATTTAACGCACATGCCCCGCTCAAACAGATTAAAATGACAGCAAAGTGTCATTTCCACTTGTTACTTGTGTTTTTTGGTGTTTTGCCGTCCTCTGCTGGCGCTTGGGTGCGACCGATTTTATGGGTTTCAGCACCATAATTATTATTGACATCAACAATGGCGAGCTACTAGTTTATTTTTTGACTGAAAATTATACAAACTTTATTAAAATAAAAACATTAAGAGGGGTTTTATATACAATTTCTCTAACTTGTACTAACATTTATCTTTTAAGAACTACAAGTCTTTCTATCCATGGATCGCTTTAAACAGAAAGTTAATAATATTAATGCCATCTTGTTGATTTATTGTTATAACAAATACAGTACAGTACTTATGTACAGTATGTTGAATGTATACATCCGTCTTGTGTCTTATCTTTCCATTCCAACAATAATTTACAGAAAAATATGGCATACTTTATAGATGGTTTGAATTGCGATTAATTACGATTAATTAATTTTTAAGCTGTGATTAACTCGATTAAAAATTGTAATCGTTTGACAGCCCTATTCAAAATACTGTTAAAGTAAAAGTAGTCATCCAGCAAATGTACTCAAGTACAAGTAAAAAAGTTTTTGGTGAAAAGAATACTCAAGCAATGAATAACTGCTTATGATGTTGGAATTTGTTTTTTTGTTTTTTAAAGCAACATGAGGTTTTCAGTTTTGGTGAATTTTAGCGACGGCGGTGGACAAAAGTGGTAATATTTTGCTTTAAGGAAGACTTTCCCATTAGGACGTGCGCACACCTGCACAGTAGAGGTGGGAATCTTTGGGCACCTAACGATTCGATTACGATTCAGAGGCTCCGATTCGATTATAAATCGATTAATGATGCACCAGCCGCTTTTAATGTTTTGTACATTAGTTCCAAAATTGTTCAAAAATCCTCTCAGGCGAAAACCAAACTACTATCTTAGTATTAAGTTAACAGTAAATAAAATACTTAAGTCCCTAGTCTGTATCAGCAGCTTTAAACTACATTCAATTAATTTAATGTTCTGAATCAACCGTTAAAGTGGTTAAAATTGCTCCCGTTTTTCCATAATTTCCCTTCTGTCTACTTTTGACATGTCAAAGTTTTAAAACTGTTTCAGCATTTAAAGATAGATTCAAGATTTTGCCGATTTTAGGGTATTTTAGATAAACGTAATTAGGTTCGCTGCAACAGATCCTTCTAGAGAAGTCTACTGCTTTAAGATGGCGGCTGTTTACTCACGCTGGCAAGTGTCATTTCTCATCTAGTTCTTTGTCCATGTTCTAACACCGCCGTCGTCTGTCATTTCACATCTAGTTCTACATATATGTGATATCTACCATGTTGCCATATGTTTGTAGCAACTAGCAACTGGGTGCTGTTTGTAGCAGCTGTCGGCTTGTTTTTTTTAAATCTAGCGTCATCAGTAGAACATGATATTTACTTTCAGTCCGTTCCTCATTGAGTCCCGAAGACCGTGCTGACCGTGTTTTATTTCCGCTTTACCTCGTATAATTCAATAATCGGAATTTGGATGTTTGTGAATGGTTCTCGAATTTTCCAAAGCCGAATCGCGAATAATCTAAGAATCGCACGCCTCTACTGCACAGTGTGCTAAAATCGATCTCCCAGTCACCTGCAGATGGATTTATTCATATTTCTGTTTATGCTGGCAGTGTGAAAGATAAATAGTTATAAGGTAATGAGTAGGGCTGTCAAACGATTAAAAATGTTAATCACATTAATCACAGCTTAAAAATTAAACCATCTATAAAATATGCCATATTTTTCTGTAAATTGGTGGAATGAAAAAATAAGACGGATATATACATTCAACATACTATACATAAGTACTGTATTTGTTTATTTTGACAATAAGTCAACAAGATGGCTTGAAGATTATTATTATTATACGGTTCTCTAATTTCAAAAAATATACTGGCAACTGTCAAAACGCTATGTAAAAACAAAAAAATACAAAGCTGCCACACATGCATTTCATCTCCAAGAAGAAACCAATCTACCAACATCAGATTTACACGTATGTAAATCTGATGTTGGTAGATTGTGTATACAAGTGTACACACGTGTGTGTATACACAAGTGTTAACAACAAGCATAATAAAGTGCTTGTGTTGGGTAATCCGTTTCCTCCGATATTATTTATTTTATTCCACAGACGGCATGGAGGTTTCCCCAGCTGCTGCAGTTATCCGAGTCTGACGATTACGAGTCGCCTCAGAATGCGAATGCACGCGGCAAAGCAAAACGCCTGGACTCATTTATCCGTTCACTTGGCTGACATATTAACATGTGATCACCAGAGATAGTTAGCTCTGATTGGTTCAAATGTGCAAGTTTGTCTGAAACAGCAAAAAAAGGGCAATGCAACAGAAAATGGATCAAATCTTAAAGCGCAAGGAAAGACTTAAGGTGGCTTATTTATCATATTTAGTTTTATTTGCTCTGATGGGGAGGTTCAGAACATTTTAGCTGTCAATGTGCACTTTGGACTTATATTAGTTCATTTATGTTTGGCTACTTATTCATTTCCTTCTGATTAAAAAAAATGTTTGCGCAACCTTCAAATTATATTCCATTTCACTCTGCATAATATAAGTAATTTGTACTTATTTTTCTGAATGTATGTTACTTATATCCTTATTATTAAAAAAAAAACACCACAAAAGTTAATTTTTACATTATCTTCATTTTTAATATACATCCTATGTTCTTAAGTAGTTAAAACTGAGATTTGGGATTTAGTATGTGAGGAAATGAGGGAAAATAAACATTAGGAGATGGTGGTTGGTGTTATAGCTGTTTTTGTTAACTTTTACTTTGCAAATCATTGAAAAAATACAATTTTGAATGAAAATCAGTTTTTGTATGTGTTTTAGAAATAACTGACCAAAACAGTTTTCTTTGCATTTCAGTTGTTTTGACCCCCCCACCCCCCTAAAAAATAAAAATAAATCAATAAATAAAATTTCTGGCTCCGCGGCGACCTTTACGTTGGGAAGTTCCGGCAAGAAATTCTAACCACTTTCACCCCTGCATATGCCGTAAAGCAGTCAGCACATTTGTAGTTTTTGTTGTGTGTGGCAGGGTTCCTGCCACCCTCCTCAAAGTTAATTTGTGCCGGTGAAAGCGATACAGACCCCCTTAAAATGTAAAAGAGGTGTCATTCGACTAGTTGTCAGTTGACATATCACATGTTATGAAAATATTTTATAAAAGGTTGAAAAGTTACCAAGTTTTGCTTTAAACAATGTTTTTTTCTATGAACTGCTATTACTATACTGTACTATAACCTATTACATAGCCACATTAAGCCAAAGAAGTACAAAAAAATAAAAATCATTGTGTCCCGGTTTTCGATGACCAAGTAGCCGGCCGAATCGGGGTATAAAATTTCATACGCACCTTCCGATGATGATCCAGTTGTTGTTTATGGCGATCCAGGCATTTCCAAGCGGGTTTACAATCCAAATAATGGTGAGGGACTTCTTATTGCAAGTGAGTTGAGTTGTTGTAAGTGGTTAGTGGCTGTAAGTCTTGTAAGTGTATTAAAGTGTTCAAACGGTTTAGGTGGTCAAAAAAAACTATGTGGCTACCCTATCTGTGTCCCAAAAACAAGGCTAGCCTCTCACATCCAATTAAACACACCTGGTTTGTGTCAGTTGATTAGTGCATCATTTGCAGCTACCATACCATGAACTACGCAAAGGGGGCGTCGTCTTTCCAAATGCAACAAACCAATACAATAGGTGACCAATATTGAAATGTAAAATTAGACTATTAAAACAACATTGCTAATGAATAGTATAGCTCCAACACATTGAATTCTGGCGTGAGGAAAATTTTCTACAAAAAAAAAAAAAAAAGTATCATTCGTCCAAAGAGCATAAGAGCCCTCATAACCCACATGACCTTATGACCTTGTCATTTTATGAAAATTAAAAGATTTATATCCCCGGTTTTACTCGATCAAAATAATAAATAAAAACTGGGAGAGAAGTTAAAATCTGCGCTTTTGAGTCATGTTGATGGCAGCGGTCAATGTCATATACTTAACTTTTTTACAGTATGGGAACCTCAGACTTAAAGGCTTGTAAGCTCTAATAAGCCACAATTGCTTTCTTTTACTAAAATATGTTATTACATTAAATTAAATAACATAAAATATTGCCATTGATTTAAAATTCTATAATATTTATTTCCAGGGGTGAAAGTGGGCCAGAACGGTCAGGAACGCAGTTCCGGTATAAGATTCAGTGCCAGAACGCAGTTCCGGTATAAGATTCAGGGCCGGGATGCTGTTCCAGTACACAGTGCTTTGATTCCGAAAATATGATGGCAACTGTCAAAATGCGATGTAAAAAAAAAAAAAAAAAATGCGAAGCTGCCACACATGCATTTCATCCTCAAGAAGAAAACAATCTACCAACATCAGATTTACATGCAAAAGTGTTAACAACAAGTATAATAAAGTGCTTGTGTAGCGTAATCCGTTTCCACCAATATTTATTACCGTATTGGCCCGAATATAAAACAGCCCTGATTATAAGACGACCCTCTCTTTTTCAAGACTCATGTTTGAAAAAAGACTTTTTGAACACCAAATTAATTTTTATACAGAAAACAATTACAGTACGTCTGAAACAAATGATTATAACAATATATTTGAGAGAGAAAACATGTTATTTTGCATCATTCAAATCTTAATATCTGAACATTTAAATATGTAAACTAAAGTGCAATCACATTCGTAAATGAAAGGCTTCTGGCTTTTGAAATGTAAATAAACCAATCTGTTGTGATAAAACAACAAAATTGCAATAACTGCATTAACCATCAAAGTGAAGTCTAACTGCAGTCTTGAAACAAATCTGAATAAGGAAAAACATTGCAATAAAATAATGCAAACTGGTTAAACTTGAGAGTAGCTGAGATCTGTCATGACAGAACATCACTTCAATGATATCAATCTACAATTTTGAATGAAAATCAGTTTTTGTAGTGTTATAGATATAATTGTGCTAAAACAGTTTTCATTGCATTTCAGTAGTTTAAAAGGTTTGACTACCCCCCAAGAAAGAAAGAAAGAAAGAAAAAAATGTCTGGCTCCGTGGCGCCCTTCACGTCGGGGAGTTCTGGCAAGAAATTCGAGCCACTTTCACCCGTTTATTTCACGTTCTGACCTCCGGAGGGCGCCATGTTTTATGCGCGCAATGGACACTCGGGGTGATGACGTAGTTGGCCTGGACTGGGAGAATAGCTGTGCTAGCTAGCAAGCAAATCTAATACGACGACTGGCATGATTTTGTCACATTCTGCTGTTGGTCAGCTTGTTTTGTTACAGAGCAGTTGGATGAGTTCCCGACATCATACCTGCATCCAATTCCAGCTCATCAGCAGTGTCTTTAAACCGATCCTACGCAGGTTAACGAGAGATTGACTTCTTGCTGCCATTTGACAGTTTGTATTCTCGATCCCTTTGTTGCTTGCTTTTTTTTACGTAGCGAGACGTCCAACACATACACACATTGGTTAAAAGAAGCAGTTACTTACTATTTGTGTTTTATTGAGTCTTTTATTACATTTTCATTGCTTCTAAATATTTTTTGCATCTGTTTCCCTCTCATACTTTTAAGCATTGTTTTTTAATGTGGTAGCTTTAAAGCAGATTGTTGATCTGTTTACTACGGTGGCAGAGAGGTGTCAGGCGAAATGTCCAAACACTTTGCAAATAGAAAAACCACGAACCCCAATTGCAAACGCTTTGCAAAAGAAAAAAGCACGGACGCAAACTGCCACAACACGATCCCCAATTTCTAAAGTGCAATTGCAAATTGGCAAAAACACGAACCTCAATTGCCACAACACGACAGCAAATGGCTCGCAGCACAACAGCAAAATCACGCAGCGTGACGGCAAGAAAAAAAAAAAAAGGATGACACTTTTTATATTGCTATATGTGCTTTGTGACCATCTCTACGGACTTCGGTATAGTTGCTGAACCCCCACCCCGCTCATCATGTCAATTGTTTTTGCGGGAAAAGTTTTGTTTGCGCTGCTTTTGTTTTAAAGATATTTACAATTCTTTTATAGGTACATTTGAGGTCAGCTAGGTTTTGTAGATGCAGTATTATGTTTTGATTGAGATTTTAATTTCGAGTGGGGACGTCACTCGTTTAGCTCCCGCAGCTAATGGAGCGTACCAACTCCCTCAATAACAAAGGGGTGTCCTAACAACTAGCACGAACGTAGCACAAACGAATGACAACACTTCGGGAGCATTTTGGAGAATATGAGGGGCTTACAGTGACGTCATCACTTGAAATTAATATCTCAAGTCCCCCAATTTTCTTCAAAATGGACCCGAATTTGTTTGTGTTATGATCGTGCTAGCTGTTGGGACACTAGTCTTTTATTGGTCGATTCGGTATTTTCCCTTAGCCATGGGAGCTAAGCTAAGGAAAAGCTACGAGTGACGTCACCACTCGAAATTAATAAAAGAATTGTAAATATCTCTAAAAACAGCGCAAACAAAACTGTTACAGCTCAAACAATGGACATCGCTTTTATATAAATATGGGTCTGATGGGGGGAGGGGTAACTTCACGGAGGTCCGGAGAGATGGTCACAAAGCACCTATAGCAATGTACAAAGTGTCGTCCCTTTTTTTTTTTTTTTTTTAAACTTTTGGATCATCCTCTTGCCGTCGTGCTGCGGGATTTTGCTGTTGTGGTACAAGCCTTTTGCATTCATGCTGCAAGACATTGCTGTCGTGTTGTGGCAATTGGGGTTCGTGCTTTTGCCAATTTGCAATCACGCTTTAGGAATTGGGGATCGTGTTGTGGCAGTTTGCATTCGTGCTTTTTTATTTTGCAAAGTGTTTGCAATTGGGGTTCGTGCTTTTTTTCTATTTGCAAAGTGTTTGGACTTTGCATTTCGCCTGACCCCTCTCGGCTACCATAGTTGACTACATTAGTCACATAGATCAAATAAGGATGGTTTAAATACGCTAACTACATTTAAGTATTTTCTGCAGGCATTTTTTAGTACGTTATTCCTGTATGCATCTAATCAAAACAAGTTTAGAGCGCACGGTAGTACTTTGGATGTCAAATTCGACTAATGTAGGATGTTTCGCCGGCGAAACGTTCTACAAGAGGCAAATTTGACACCCAAAAGTACTACCGTGCGTTTTCAGCTTGTTTTGTTTGATGCATACAGGCATAACATACGAAAGATGCCTTAAGAAAATACTTAAACATAGTAAGATCAAATAAGGGTGGTTTAAATACGCTATGTGACTAATGTGGTCAACTGCTTCAAAGCTAACATAAAAAAACACAATGGTTAAAAGTATGAGAGGGTAATACATGCAAAAAGTATCTTTGAGGCAGTGAAAAGGTTCTAACTATATAATTAAAAACAAAAATAGTGAGTACTCGTCGCTTCTAACCGATGTGCGCATGCGTCTGGTTGCATGCGCAAGCGTGCTGAGCATTGTGTAGAACGTTTCGCTGCATAGTAAGGAATGGCCGAACACCGTTTTTTTTTTTCCTACTCTCGTTTCTTCTCATCCCGTCTTTCCTGTTCATTTTGCTTTTGCTGCTTGTTTTGTGAACTATCGACAGTGCTGTCCTGCTCATTAATGTTCCTCTCGGGTTCAAATTGAAATGTTGAATAGATGACGTTAATGTCGCTAGTTATACTATGGAAGCCCGTCAGTGTAGTCCTGTGATGTCAACAACAATGGCGACCTACTAGATAAACTAATTTTACAAATTTTATCAAAACGAAAACATCAAGAGGGGCTTTATTATAAAAAAATCTTAACCCATAGTTATGTTTATTTTTCTACCCATGGTTACCTTTAAAGATGCCACGTGATTGAACAGGCTGGAGTGCTCATAGAACGTCAAGCTTGAGTCATTGCTATAATAGAGTCATGTGATTATTGTTGCAACGTCTCATTGGTGAAACTGGTACAGCTATGTTGGCATTTTTGGCAAAAACAGAATTAAAATGTAATATGTAGAAAAGAAAGAGGATAAATGTAACAACTAATGTAACCCAACGTAACGTTTCGTCTTCACAAATGTACAAGTAAAAAGTATGTCTAAGTAAAACTACTCTTACAGTATTTTCTTCTTAAAAAGTTGCTCAAGTAAATGTATTTGAGTAAATTTAATATGTTACTACCCACCTCTGTTGACAACAAAAATCCAGTAGATTTCAGTTTCCACCTCACTGGCATTCAAGGTGGTAAAAAATGTACATTTAGTTTCTTTGTGTCCATACATTTAACAGCTCACATAAATCCAGCAATAGTTAACATCAAATATATATCATGAAATAGAAAATGACTTTGTGAGTAGTGGTCTGACTTTGAGTCGAGTTCCAGTGCAGTTTCCCTTGTTGGAGACCGTAAATTTGTTCTAATGCGCCATATGACCACCCCGTTATTCACTATTTTAGCACCAGGTGTCACATTCTTGGCTGCATTTTGGTGATAGCAACGTGTGTGGGGGATTATTCATTGGCCTATCTGTGAAGCTTTAAGCCTTCTGCTCTCATTCCGATCGGAGTAAACTCACGCCGGTTCAAATATTTGCCCGTTTTGAGACGGAACGAGGAGCCGAGGGAGCTTCGGGTTAAGCCACTGTGACTCCTAAGGGAAGGAAATCGTATTAGAAGACTACGGCGAGCTCATCGTCCATTCAAGCCTTTGTTTTCCGTCAAATCCCAAGAAAGTGCCGCTGCTTGATGGCAAACAAATTGTAGAAAAGAAGCAGAAAGCTAAAGGAGAGGTAGAAAATTACCCACAATACCTTGAGCACGGCGTATCTTTGCAGTATCTTATCACCTCCCAAGCAGACAAGCAGATTAGTATGGACTGGTTGAAGTGGGAAACAGATAGCAGATGTTTGTATTTACCCGGCGGAGCCATTTATCAAGCTAAACACAGTCCGGGAGATGCGCCACGCGGGACCGATCAATGGCGATCAATGAAATCGGGCCGAGGCCTGCAAATATCAAAGGTCGATTCGTCCCTGCCAAGAGTCAAGCGCAGAACAATGCAAAGTCGGCGCAACTTTTGCAAACAACAGTTGGGTAAAGTGACGACGTGCTGCTACGCTAGCATTAGCCAACAAAGCAATACTTTCCTAGGGCTTAGGTTTTCCAGCAAACAACAGATACAATAACAGAACAGTGGAGAGAATGTAGTGTTGTTAATCTTACTTTAAAAAAGTAATTAGTTACAAGTTACTTCTCCCAAAAAGTAATTGTGTTAGTAACTCAGTTACCTGAATGTAAGAGTAATTAGTTACTTGGCAAAGTAACTGGTGATAATTTTCACGTTTTTTTTTTTTCTAAAAAAAAAAAAAAAAAAAAAAAAAAAAAAACAGGTCACACAATGTGAAGTTTAAGGGGTTTTTTGGGGACTATTGGCCCTAGCCCAATTCTTTACCCTAAACTTAACTAGACACAGGGGTATTGCGGATATTGCGATAACTAGATAGTAACCTTTGCTATGTGTGGAAGTCATTTAATGCTGTGAAACAACCGTTAAAGTTGTTAAAATTGCTCCCGTTATTGCATTAATTCCCTTCTGTCTACTTTTGACATGTGTAAGTTTTCAAACTATTTCATCATTTAAAGATAGATTTAAGTCAAGATTTTGCCGATTTAGGAGCATTTTAGATAAAAAGTTACTTAGGTTAGCTAGGAAGGTTCTCGACAACAGAGCCTTCCTGAGAAGTATACTGCTTTAATATGGCGGCTGTTTACTAACGCATCTAGTTCTTTATCATACATGTTGCGTATGCAGCCGTGTCTGTCATTTGCATCTAGTTCTGCATATATGTGATCTACCGAAGCATCGTGTGGGCGTAGTTTGTAGACTATCGGCTACAGTCAGGTATTATTGGAGCCACCTAGCATAGTAGCATCGTGTTTGCAAACGGCGTCATCCTCCCTTGCCTCCTCCCCACTCCTGCTCTGCTCTCTCGTCTCGGTGAGTCTGTCTTTCTCAGACTTTTCTCGCGTCAGTCAACCAACAAACTAACGCACGCCTTTCCCGCCTCTGTAACGGTAACGGTGTTGCCAAGATAAGAAAAGTAATTAGGCCTATTTAGATTACTCACTACTGAAGAAAATAACGCCGTTAGTAATGCAGTTATATTCTAATGCCGTTATTAACAACACTGGTAGTGAGTCAAAAACATTGTTTGTAGAGATGTCCGATCACGTCATTTTCAAAGTATCGGAATCGGCAAAAAAATATCGGCCACGCCTTTTTTTTTAATATATACAGTATATACATTTTAATTAAATCGTTTTCTAATTGTATTTAACGTTACAGACATAATATGTTACACTCATCCAGAGTCTTTAGTTTAGGCTTAAGATAGGGTTATCAAAAAATACTTAACGCAATTAATGTATGCGCTGCACGACCCGCTCACTCATTGTCGCCCTCAATCTGTAATGATGCCGTTTTACCTATATAGAGAGATAAAAGGCAGCGCAAAATGAGTAGCGTGAATTTTGGCAGCCTTTGGAGCCTTTCTTCAATTGGCTAAAGCCTTGCAATCCCTCTCCCTATGATTAGAAATATCATGGGAAGCAATGAGGGGAAGCAAGGTGGCAATTGATCTTTGTCTTAACACCTTAAGTTATTTCCCAACGCAGAGAAGATATATCCATTGGTAGCACGACGCACAGTCATGGTTCCACTTCCCATAATGGTTCCACTTCCCATCATGCATTGGGGCATGGCTGCAGTATCATTGACTGAAAGCTCAACAAATACACTAGATGGCAATATTTAGTCACAATATACAAAGTCACAAGTCTTTCTATCCGTGGATCCCTCTCACAGAGAGAATCTTGAGGATTTATTGTCATAATAAACAATACTTACGTACTGTATTTTGAATGTATATATTCGTCCGAATTGTATTCATTTTTTTCTTAATGCATTGCCAAAATGTATATGATCGGGAAAAATTTTCGGGAATGATTGGAATTGAATCGGGAGCAAAAAAAAAATCGGATCGGGAAATATTGGGATCGGCAGATACTCAAACTAAAACGATCGGGATCGGATCGGGAGCAAAAAAACATGATCGGAACAACCCTAGTTGTTTGTGATTTGAAATAATAGTGTAATACCTGGGAAAAAAATATATATGGCGAAAACATAGACAAGGCTGATAAAGCCGTTTCTGCTCTTGCACCCCTCTTTCGAATAAACGGTATTTTAAGCCAAAATAATTGTTGTGTTTGATAAGACAATTTGTCTCGATGCTGCCATAGCATTTTCATGGCGCATTGTGCCCCCGCACTATTTTTAATTTGTCCATTTTACCCTGGAGACCCCCGTTTACAGACACTGCGCAATCGCTTTTGCTTTAACCCAGCCATAAAAAGAAGGTAAGTAACGATCGAAATATTCAAAATATCTATCACTTTTAGCTTAAAATCATGAATTGATGTCTAATATTTAGTTTTAAAAAATTAATTATTCAGTCGTATATTATAATGAAAAAAAATAGTGTCTGTAAATAGGTCACAGATATCTACCTCATAACTGTCGCTTAATTGTATTTTTTTTTTTTTTTTGTTACTGACGCATTTTCCCCGATATTCTAGATGATAAATAATCGATCCAGACAAAGTTGGAAAAAAAAAAAAAAAAAAACATTTAAAAGGGTAAATATCAAAATGAAAATCTCGATCACTCCTTGTTGCCTGTGAATTCTGCATCGCGACCCTTGTTATATTACCGTGTTTCACCCATGAATTCCTCACCAAGTCCGGCTGTGGCCATTCACAGCTGCGCCTTGACACTCGTTGATACACGCTACATGAAATTTTTGGATCGGAACAGGGTAAGTAAGCGATAATATCTTGCTAAAATCATGGTGTCTTTAATCATGCTCTCTGATGCTCACCTCGAGGTACTGGAAAGCCACAAAAAAACATACATTGCAGTCGAATGCAAGCGCGAGAATTATGGACACAGCAGGCTAACGGACTAGCGTGCTATCCATTATCTTTTCGACCCTTGTTGCCATTTGGATTGCTAATTAGGGGATGATATCGATATATTAGATACATTAGATGCTTAAATCATAAAGCTTAGGTCCTAGGCGTCAAGGCTAAATACAATAAATAGATAGTGGTATGTACTTACATCTATATGTTCCCCTTTATGCATATGGACCCTTTTATTCTGAGTCAAAGCAGTCATGCATTCACATCCTTCAATCATATAATTGAAAAATATTTTTAAAAGCCTACTGCAAAAATGAAAATATGATGGTATTGGAATTTAACCCCTAAAATATTTTTCTTTGCACAGATTAAAATCAAGCCGAATGAAAAAAATGTATGCAGTAAAGTTATCATTAACTATACAGCTAACTCTCCTTTTAGCCATGTTTATTTACAAGATAAAAAGCAGTGCTAAATTAAATCTACATTTACTCACACACCAATTTCCTTTATTTTTGTACACCCACCCACATGTCTTAGTGCATGCATATTGATTATCAAAGGCTTGAGTGGACAAAAGGGGATCATTTGGAGTGTTCGTTATTTATTATGTACCAGGATGGGTGTCCAAAACCTGTTTTTAAATGAGAAACTATGAAATTTTCAATGGTCTCAAAAAAATTTTTCAGTCACCTGATTTGATCTACTTTTAAGGTGTCGAATAACCTCCTGTTCAAAATTTTTCCTTCCCCAGAAAATTGAGATTTTAAGCTTTCAAATGATGTATCACACATGCATATAGGACAATTTTCAAATTTGGCCAAATTGGGAGAGACAACGAGAACCTAAAGTGGTATTTGCCATGTGGCAAAATTGATTTTGCCATGTGGCATTTTTTTGCCATGCGGCAAAATGGATTTTGCCATGTGGCATTTTTTCCGCTATGTTGCAGAATGGATTTTGCCATATGGCATTTTTTCCGCTATGTTGCAAATTGGATTTTGCCATATGGCATTTGTTTGCCACCTGGCCAAAAAAATGCCACAGATGAAAATGTGGCATGTGGCAATGTGGCATTTTTTTGCCATGTGGCAAAATGGATTTTGCAAAATATATTTTGCCACATGGCACATAAAAAATGCCATGTGGCTTTTTCTTGCCGTGTGGAAAAAAGGATTTTGCTACGGGCCTTTTTTTTTTTTTTTTTGTCATGGATTTTGCCATGTGGCATTTTTTAGCCATGTGGCTAAATGGATTTTGCCATGTGGCATTTTTTGGGCCATGAGGCAAAATGAATTTTGCCATGTGACAAAATCCATTTTGTCACATGGCAAAAAAATGCCACATGGCAAAATCCATTTTGCCTCATGGCCCAAAAAAATGCCACATGGCAAAATCCATTTAGCCACATGGCTAAAAAATGCCACATGGCAAAATCCATGACAAAAAAGAAAAAAAAATGTCACGTAGTAAAATCCATTTTTCCTCATGGCAAAAAAATTGGCATTAAAATGAAGCATTAAAAATGCCACATGGCAAAAATCCATTTTGTCACATGGCATAAAAAATGCCATTTGGCAAAATGGATTTTGCCACATGGCACAAAAAAATGCCAAATGGCAAAATCCATTTTGCCACATGGCATAAAAAAATGCCACATGGCATTAAAATTACCACATGTCAAAAATCTATTTTGCCACATGGCATACAAAAATGCCACATGGCAAAATCAATTTTGCCACATGGCAGAAAAAAATGCCACATGGCAAATCCATTTTGCCACATGGCATTAAAAATGCCACATGGCAAAATCCATTTTGTCAGATGGCATAAAAAATGCCATATGGCATAAAAAATGCAATGTAGCAAAAAAAGCCACATGGCATAAAAAATGCCACATGACATTAAAAATGCCACATGGCCTAAAAAATGCCACATGGCATTAAAAATGCCACATGGCAAAAATCCGTTTTGCCCCAGGGCAAAAAAAAATGCCACATGGCAAAATCCATTTTGCAAATTGGCAAATACAACTTTTAGTTCTCGACCCTGCTGCAAATTGGGGGTCTCGGAGCAGAACGTCAAGTCACCTAAGTGTTTTCCGTCACATTTCTGCCCAAAACGATCTCCAAATGCTCTTATTTGTATTTCTGTTCTGGTCAACGCTTCAGAATTAAAGAAGAGCCATTAGAGCGCACAGCACCGCAGCCATTAGGCTTATTGTATTCCCGCGTCAGGGAGCAGCTGCGTAATCGTTGCTGCAGGCGGTTTTAATCGACAGCAATATGGGACGAGCCACAAGGATGTCTCAAAAGCTCAGATGAGTACTAGCTATTGCTGAAAGGTTTAGAACTGAAATGATCTCTTTCTTTCTCAGTTCTTGAGTTGTGTATGAAGATTTCGAAAATCTTTAGCCACACACTTGAAAGATACTTTCCTTCATGTCTTACTTTGTCCTACTTTCTGCAGTGATGGCCGTTGGCTCAGTTTCAGAACAGAAACTGGGTTGCGAGCTTGTGTAAATCTGTACAAGTCTGATGGTCCACATGACAAATGCGCTGACACCGCTGAAGCTTGAGGGTTTACATTGACTAAAAACATGGACAGCAACAGCAAAGGGAAAGCCAAGAGTGTCAACAACTAAGGACAGAGAGTTGTTAGCTAATACAAAGTAGGAGCATTTTATCAGGCAAGTTCTTTTTGTTTCTAAACTCCAAACAGAATTTTTCCAGCTGTGCTGACAATTGCATCTCACTAGCTTGAAATAGAAGCTTGTTGGTCTAACCTGCTTTTGTAGCCTCACACACACTCACTTACTCCCAGCACAGCGCAGAGTTAACAAGAACTCCTGAACTGCATGCCGCAGTGTATCAAATCCATTCATTTTCCCTCAGACGGTAGCTCACCTCGCAATCCGGTCGCGTACGGCTAGGATACATATGAAGGTATTAGAGCGTGTATGCCAGAGAGTTCATATATCATTTTGAATCCTGGCAGTGACCCAACATGCATTTGAAAACATTCAATTGAGCTGGAAGCAAGAGTGAATGGCCTAGCAAACTTTACCCCGTGACACCCTTAAAAGTGTCTTTCTTTAAATACCTGTGACGCCGCAATTTCTAATTCCAAAGGCTGCCATGGCAACACCTTCTTCAGCTCCCTTCCCCTGTTCCTCACACCCCACAAAAAAATAAAGCATCTGATTGCAAGAAAAAAACAAAGTAAATGATGCAGCAAGTAGGAAAGCAAATCGTCCATTTCACAGCTCACAAAGCCTGACGCCGAGTGGCACTCGAGCAGCTCTCGTCTTACCTGTACGGCTGTTCGCAGACTTCCGGATGGCTGACGGCCAGCTGCTAGGACGCTACGCTGGAGTGCACATGGCAGCCGGTAGGAAAGGGTAAGGAGGAAGGCTGGCTGGCGCGGAGGGTTGGGGAGGTGGGCGGAAAATGCTGAATTATAGATGTGTGATGGCGAGAGAGGGAGCGACCTCTTTGCTGATTTCACTCGCCACAGTGAGAATCATCTGTACGGATCAAATGCTCGCGTCCAGATTCCTGCAAAAGCAAAAAAAGATACAGGTCGGACCATATAGGAGCCAATCTAATCATGTCGCAAAGCGCTATAGGACCCCCTTCGGACTCGCTGTCACATCTGTTGCCCGCTCCTGGGAGGGCTTTATTGGGTTTTTAGTGGCCAGACAAATGATTCCATGCTTGTCGCAGGTGTTTACGGGCTCCTGAGAACCAAACAGAAGCGATGTAAACACGATATGGATCCGGCGAGGCAGATTTAGGCCACGTAAAAAGCCGGAAACACACCTGTTGCCTGGTCACCGCGTCCCACAACGGGCGGGATGTCCTAACCGAGGTGCTACAACCTTTAAAAGCCAATGTTGGCAACAACACAGAAAACAGTCCCGAATGAGGGGTTACAAATTTCGAGATAACCAGGGAGCTTAACCGAGGCCTCGACGTCACATTTATCAACCGTCGATGCGCCAAATTGGCTCATGGATAATCTAGGCTAGCTAGCTGCTAGCCAGCAAACAACCCTGATGGGAAATGATCTGCTCCTCTGCTGCAAAAGTCCGATAATGAGCCACTCGCCTCCCTGTCAGGAATTGATCCACGGCAGCTGTGTGCTCGGAATCCGTGCAAAATAACAGCGTACCTTGGCTGGTTTGGTGTAGCGGCGCAATGAAGTGTAGCTAAGAATCTTCCTTTAACACGAGGGGATCAATACGCGAGGATCTCAGAATGTAGCTCCACCGATTTGACGCTAAGAGAATTCTCAGTCAGTCTTTGTGCAACGGACGGGGCAACCAATCTTTGAAGATGTGCAGTTGGAGCCCAATTTGTCCCCACAGGACTAATTACTGGACTCAAGGGTTGCTGTTTGTTCTGTTTTCAGGGTAATCAAGGCGCTAGCATGTACCCGAGCTAGAGATGATACAGAGGTAGTAGCGATCAGACAACAAATGGGACTCTTGTTTTTTCTGTAACATTCTTAGGTTTAGAAAGAATACCAAGTGTTGTGGTTCACCGGTTTGGCTTTTAGACTGTGCGGAATAGTCCCTGGACACCTTGTACTTGAAAAGAGGAGAGACGTTTTATCACCGCACCCCTGTGATCCTCAGTCGGCCTCTGTTTACCCAATGCTATCTCCATCTAAAACACATTATAGGCTTGTCTTTCTGTTTGCTCGCCACAACAATGCCATTACTTCTGCTGGGAAAATGGCTTCCGAGAGCTGCTCCTTGAACACAGCGGCAAAGAGGGAATGCATGTTAAATGCCGAGGAAAATGATTTTCGTTTTTTCATTTCTTCGTTTTTTTTTAAGCAGACAATAAGAACAAGATACAAAGAAACAACAAAAAGCGTTTATAGGGTGCACAATGGCACTGAAACATGAGCCAATTCTCCCTGCTCAAATGCATTGGACTAATCTCGTTCTCAATGGCAGGCAATGAGTTAAACATGATGAAAAAGAAAAATAATCAACCTTAGGGCCGGATTTATGCTTCTGCGTTGCGGAAACTGCGGACCTACGCCGTTTACGCATACGCGATTTGGTGGCGCCGAAGTGGGGTTCTGAGGGTGCGGTAGTGCCCCCTGGTGTTGGTCAAGGAAAAAAAAGGTTTTTTTTTTGTTTGTTTGTTAAAAATATATCAATAAATAAAATATATTGAAACAATAGCATATTTAACTTTGAGAATTAAATATATACGTTGAAAAAGTTTTTTTTTTTTTTTTTTTTTTTTCATGACATGGTCACCACCTGCCACCTTGCTTGCTACCAAGTCACGTTGAATTATTTTTGTTACTATAGTAAACTGTTGACAGAGGAGCCGTTAACATGGCGCAAAATGAAATAACGATTTTTTTCTTTACAAAAACAGCAAAATTTTCTAAAATATTAATTTTATATCAAAAGTTCAGATGATTATGATAGTTTAGAACAGTGCCCAGCGAGGAATAGTTATTGTAGCAACAGATTTAGACGGTGGACAACTTCAGATAGTTTGCATTTTAGCCATATTATTGTTTGTTGTTGCTGTTGAGCTGCGGGCATTGCAAAGCGCTGGTGGATATTAGTGTGCAATATACTTGTGTGTTGTGAAAAAAGTGTTAAACCGAGGCTTATTGGACATTTAATTTTTCAAATGTGTTTGTGTGCCATTGCGCCGTATAGCTGCGAGGATTTGAATACAAGGGAACTTTTTTTCTAATACAAAAACTCCAACACACACTTTAGGTGAAATAGAACGCTGTCTTTGTAGTAGCCTAGTAGTTGTACATCAACTATCTAGCATGCGTACTGCCATTGTGCGCAGCTTGTATGGAGAAAAAGCGCGAGCCTGACAAATTTGGACCGAAACGGCTGCTTTGGAATGGGGAAAACAAAATAGGTTTCCTGGTATACCAGACTCACCGCTGTTCCAGCGATTGTGAGTCTGGCGACCCTCCGGCAGATCAAATTCCAAGGGCGGAGCAAGCCACAGCAAACAGACAGCGGAGTGGACCAATCAGCGACGGGCAGACATGACGTTGTTAAAGTGACAAGTAATTAGCGTGAGCGGAGAATGGAGAAGTTTATTCAACATGGCTAGCGCGAGCCATGTTGACTGTTGTCAATGACTTGTTTCGATGTGTTTTTGGTAATTTAAAACTGGGAGTGCGGATTGGAACATATTCTCGGCTCTCCCGTTCGCCATCTGTGTTGCTGTAGACATGACGCAAGCGTGATGTTACTCGTTAAGAACACGTCACGCAAATAAACAAAACTGATTGGACGATTGGTTTTGTACCTTGCTCGAGAGGCCGTTAATGGGCTGGGTCCCAGACTATTTCTCACAGTGTTTGAAAAATACAGGGAGAATAGTCTGGCTGTGCCAGGCAACAAAATAGGATCCTCAGCACCCCCTGCTGTGAGTGACTTCCAGCGCCCCTGCTACACCGTAGCCTGACGTGAGCCTCCAAAAAAATCCTGACTACGCGGCACAAAGACGCATCATGACATGAACGTCAATGGACTGTGATTGGTCCGCTCAGACTATTGTTTTTTCCAGTTCAGCACAAGAACACCGACATTTTCAAACATTCAAACACCTCCACAAATGTCTTCTGTGTCGCCTACGTATTGTATTAACATTTGTTGTTCAATATATTAGCTGCAGCTTCAAATACACACTTTCCATCTCCGTTGCCATTGCTGTCTATGACCCGACGTAAAGTAAAGGAATTTGACAAGAGTCCCACAAAAACCGTACAAAGACAAAGCCACACCCCTCTAATGGCTCGGCGGTGCATTACAGAGCAACGCGTTCCCTTGACGCAGATTTTCGAATGCTCAATGACGACCAGAGGCGTCGCGTCCCATTAGGCATACGCAGGCAATTGCCTAGGGCCCCCAGCCAGCAGGGGCCCCCAGAGGACCAACAGATTTGCCACACAAAGATTTAGCACACTCAGCTTCACCGCACTGTCGTAGCTACAAGTATTCCATAGTAGTATCAATACTATGGAATCATTTGGCAGATTATCTAACAATTTTGTTATCAATCCCAATTAGCATAAATGTTTAAGCAAGTCCAATCAGTTTTAACACTCCATGTATGTGCAAAGAATGATTCACCAAGAACTTTATGAAAAGTCCTTGCTGTAATATTTTATGTTGGTTTTCCGTCTGGAAATGAAAAAAAGAAAGAAAAAAAAAGCAGAAGAGGAGAAAAGGAAGCAAGACAGCGGTGAGTGTACTATGTTACTATAGTTTTATGTCCTAATGTAGTCGAAGCACTGCAGACTAGTAGTAGTAGTAGTAGTATTTTTATGTCCTAAACCAATTAACTGCCTTGACTTGTTGTAACTAGCTTGTTAGCGTTTGCTAACAGCATTGCAGCATGCTAGCATTTCTTCATACATAAAGTCCCCCTTACTTGCACATGCTCAAAGGGCCCCATGTTGCCTGTTGCCTGGGGCCCCCGGGGACCCTTGCTACGCCTCTGATGACGACGTAGGGTCAACGCCGTCATTCTGACGTCAACGGAACGCAGAAGCATAAATCAGCCATTAGAGTGTTATTTGGGGCTATAACCAGAGTATATTTCTGTTTTTATTCATATTAATTTAATTATTCTTTTATTTTTATTATAAGAACATGACTAAATGCTAATGACATAAACCGACTCATATTTAAAACATCAATTGTGCATCAAAATTGACAAAATTGAATTAATCACAGTTAATGCCACCATAAGGATTCCTTCATATTCATTGACAGGTGTTATGGCATTATTACAATCATATAACACTGTCATAATAAATATCCAAATTAAGTAACCTAAAAATGAATAATTATGTATTTTTGAGATCATATGAGTTTTATAGGGTCATTTTTTTGTTTCAATTAGCAAAATAGTTACTTTTCCTATTAAGTGTTCAAAAAAATTGTTGAACCGCCACATTTTTCCAGAATGTAGCGGCAGTATAAACTGTCAAGTCTCCCAAGTTAGAATTGTTGCA
Source organism: Corythoichthys intestinalis (assembly GCF_030265065.1). Lineage (NCBI taxonomy): Eukaryota > Metazoa > Chordata > Actinopteri > Syngnathiformes > Syngnathidae > Corythoichthys > Corythoichthys intestinalis. The sequence continues at coordinate 10,759,793 of NC_080414.1, forward strand.
GCAATTACATCAGCAAAGAGCGAGAGCAGCACGCAAGACAGCAGCAATGTAGCTGTTCATTAGCATTAGCGCCTAGCTTGAACTTTTACTGTTACTACGGAGTCATAAAAAATACAATGAACAAAAGGATAAGCCTGATAATGCTCAGGTTCTTACTGTGCGCCAAATGAGCAATATTTCAGTCTTGCTTACATTGCCGAGTCAGGGGACTCTGACGCACATACATAAGCGTAAGGCTTATGTGTATGCGTCATGCTTGCACAGTGCGTAGTTATTTGTTTTTTACGCTTCTGCACATGCGGGTCAGTTTCATCAGCGCGTGTCGGACTGCGAATTAGTGCGCATGTGTATTACTTGAACAGGCTCAATGGACAAAAGCAGTCTGAATGGGCACGCCAAAAAAACAGATATGACAAAAAAAAAAAAGGGAATTGTGCATTAAGACCTGCAGTATGAAGCTAGCCTAAGAGACACTCTTGCTTGACATCCTGTAAGACAAATAGAGTACAAAATATATATATATATATATATATATATATATATATATATATACATTTATTATTTTGGCATCATCTGCAATAAAAAACTACTTAGTAAAGGGCTTTATCGCCGAGGCCTACTGCATGCATTTATTTTCAACAGCGAGTCCTCATTGGGGTTGTGGTTTATTAGGGCCGATCCCAGTTGACTCTGGTGGAATAAAACACAGTGCACTTTGGACTCGTTGCCAGTCCGTTTTTTTTTTTTTACCAAGACGCTCTACCACTGGATGTTTATTATCGTGGTTTCAAAAGATGCTGTCAGCTTTGATAAAAACCGATGGTCACCAGTCGTATTCAGTATCCGTGAGTGGAAGCTGTAAGTAAGTCCTTTATTGTCTGAGTGCATCGTAGAGGACGAGCGATGAGTGAGTGATGGACACGTGACTCATGACAAGAGCGTCACAAGGACACAATGACATGTGTGTACACTGCGTTAAATGTCGGAGGTGAAGTAGTCATACGGATACTCAGAGGATTGCTTTTCTATTTAGCAAGGTTAAGACACAAAAGATTGCAGATGTCAAACCAAAGGCCCCGGGGCGAGATCCGGCCTGACACATGGTTTTGTTCGGCCCTCGATAGTGTATTATATGTGCACCGACTTGTTGTTCCGCGTCCTATTAAAATTGAATTTGCATTATGTGCACCGACTTGTTGTTCCGCACCCTATTAAAACTGAATTCGCCTTCAGTGAAAGATTGAGGACCACAGAAATCAAACAAAATATTTTTTTTATTCAAAATTAAATTTAAATTAATAATTAATGTCATTCAAAAGTAAAAATGTGTTTAGATTTTTTTTTCTTTTTCTAAATGATATTTATTGTTTGTCTTTTTGGTATTTTTAATATGAAACGAAAATATAAAAATAAAATTTTCATTTTACCTTTTATCAAAATGTACGTAAATACATAATAATAGTCTAAAAATGTTTTCAAAATGTTATGAAAAAAATATACATTCCAAAAAATAATAAAATGGGGGGAAAGATATAAGGCAATATTTGCCACCAAGATGCTAGAAAAATAAAAAGGTAAATACATAAGTAAATAATTAAATAAATAGGTCAAAAATGTCTGCAAACATTCATTGACTAAAACAGTTCTTGATAATGGTGTCCCAATTGCATATTTTTGCACCCGAGTCCGAGACACCTGATTTTGAGAATCTGCTGGTACAGAGACCCGATCTGATACCAAAAAAAAAAAAAAAGTTCCAAACATGTTACTATCCCACCGTGACACCTTCATGTGAATTATTTTTAAACAAGAATAACGTAAAAAAATGCTTGTCCTTATTAAATGCTTCATTGAGTGAGTCCACTCAAATCCACTCACGCTGCTGAGAACAGCCTCTAACTTACACAATGAGTGTACACAATAAATTCTTAACTCTTAACTTATGTTAAGTTTAATGATGATTGATTATTTGTGCCGATGATCGTAGAGTCACCAAGCTTTTCTGGCAAGATCAAAGCTACAAACCTGTCAATCATCGCTAAGTTTGAGTACCAAACGCAAGCTGGACAGTCTGGCTGCACTGAATGAAGCAGAAAAACAATGAACATAAAAGAGTCTAGATTCTTGGTTGAAAGCAAAAAAATATGGGCAGTTGTCATTTATTTTACGTAAATACTTCAGGCTAAAGTTACGCTAGTTTATTCCATTCATTTCATTTTTTTTTTCACGTTTCAAAGTGCATGCATGGTGCTATTTTATGTAATTACCTTGAATCTTTGACCAAATCATTCTTGAGACACGATTCCCTTCTTCTATGCACTAAAACTTCCGTCCTGTTTCCACCTAAATCTGGCGTTAGAACGCAGTGTGTGTTTGGAGTTTATCGCAGTGAAAGCCGCCCTGTCGCTCTGCCTGGCCTGGCCCCCTACGGGAAGTCATGGCACAATGTCTGCAGGAGCTGTCTTCTCAACTAATTGTGAAGTCTATGCAAGTCTTAAAACCAAAACCCATACCTGTAACCATCAATTACAACACAAGCAGCCAGTCTTGTGTCAATTACGGAACTCCTAGACAACTCACACTTTATAAAACCTAAATGTGAAACTTTAACAAATACCAGGCTTGAGAGCCAAATTCAAAACCCAACCAAGGCCGTCAACATTCATACCCTAAACCTTACCCTATTACTCCATTGTTTAGTTTTTTTGTGCGATCAAGAGTGTCTTCAAGCATCCATCAGCGCACCTGATCGAGCGTTCGTCTCCCTGTCACGGCTCGGCGGTGATTGAGCGCCACACCTGTGTTTTCAGCCTTGTTGCTTTTCTGCCTCGTTGGACCTCCCGCCGCCCCCCGCCGGCTCGCTCCATCAGTGTCGGCTTGTCAGGGAAGCGGCGGAAAGAAGAGGAGGAGGCTCAGCTCATCACCTGATTGGTGCTTCTGGCCTGCCTTCTGTTGCCTGCTGTTAAGCATAAACATGCTGTTCTGACATAACCTTCGTATTGAAAAATCACTTAAGGATACTCGACAGATTAGACAGCAGAAATGCTTACCCATAAATTTGAAATATACAACTTTGTGGTGAGATCAATTGCTGCCATTGATGGTGCTTTGACTGGGCGGGGCGAATGAGAATGGAAGATCGGTCGGATAGGGACGTGATAGGGCAAGGTGAGTGCGCCAACTTATTAGGATATTAGTATAATGAAATGGAAGAGGTGAGTACATACAAAGGTCAAAGAGGTTTGTTTGATTTTGGGGCATTTCTGGGTCACCTCCTGTTGATTTCGGGTCAGGTTCATTACAGTGAAGAAAATAAAGTTTTTGAACACACAGCGAGAATTCTGACCCTGACAGACCTGTTAGTCCGCCTATTAAAAGTCCACCTCCACTCCAAGTATTATTCTGAATCAGATGCACTTGTTTGAGGTCGATAGCAGCATAAAGACACCTGTCCACCCCATGCAATCAGTAAGACTCAAACTTGGTTAAGACCAAACAGCTGTCCAAAGACACCAGAGACAAAATTGTTCACCTCCACAAGGTTGGAAAGGGCTACGGAGCAATTGCCAAGCAGCTTGGTGAAAAAAGTCCACTTGGAACAATCATTAGAAAAAGGAAGAGGCTAAACATGATGGTCAATCTCAATCGGAGTGGAGCCCCATGTAAGATAACACCTTGTGGGGTCTCAATGATCCTTAAAAAGGTGAAGAATCAGCCTAGAACTACACGACAGGATTTGGTCAATGACCTGAAAAGAGCTGGGACCACCGTTTCCAAGGTTACTACTGGTAATACACTAAGATCTCATGGTTTCAAGTCGTGCATGACACGGAAGGTTCCCTGTGTAAACCAGCACATGTCAAGGGCCTTAAGTCAACCACCAATTCAACCACAAAACAACAAGAATGGTGAACAAAAATCCCAGAACCATACGGGGGGGCCTAGTGAATGACCTACAGAGAGCTGGGACCAGAGTAACAAAGGCTACTATCAGTAACACAATGCGCGGCCAGGGACTCAAATCCTGCACTGCCAGACGTGTCCCCCTGCTGAAGCCAGTACACGTCTAGGCCTGTCTGCGGTTCACTAGAGAGCATTCGGATGATGCAGAAGGGGACTGGGAGAATTTGTTATGGTCAGATGAAACCAAAATAGAAATTTTTGGTAGAAACACAGGTTCTCGTGTTTGGAGGAGAAATGGTGTTATACTTGTATAGCGCTTTTGTACCTTTCAAGGCACTCAAAGCGCTTTACACTACATTGCAATCTACCTACTGGTGACGCAGCACCAGAAGCAATGTGGGGTTCAGTATCTTGCTCAAGGATACTTAGGCGAGTTCATCAGGGCAGGGAATCGAACCCACAACCTCTGGGTTGGGGGACAACTACTCTACCACTGAGCCACGCCATCCCCTGAAAGAATACTGAATTGCATCCGAAGAACACCATACCCACTGTGAAGCATTGGGGTGGAAACATCATGCTTTGGGGCTGTTTTTCTGCAAAGGGACCAGGACGACTGATCTATGTAAAGGAAAGAATGAATGGGCCATGTATCGAGAGATTTTGAGTGAAAATCTCCTTCCATCAGCAAGGGCATTGAAGATGAGACGTGGCTGGGTCTTTCAGCATGACAATGATCCCAAACACACAGCCAGGGCAACAAAGGAGTGGCTTCGTAAGAAGCATTTCAAGGTCCTGGAGTGGCCTAGTCAGTCTCCAGATCTCAACCCCATAGAAAATCTGTGGAGGGAGTTGAAAGTCTGTGTTGCCCAACGACAGCCCCAAAACATCACTGCTCTAGAGGAGATCTGCGTGGAGGAATGGACCAAAATAACAGCAACAGTGTGTGAAAAGCTTGTGTAGAGTTACAGAAAACATTTTTATATTTTTAACTTATTTTTTTAGCGTAACGTTGTGCCTTACTACTTCTGACAATGAATGACCTGAAAATAATTACAATGGTATCTGACTGCCACTGTTACCGTTTCTGTAATACATATTTTAAAAAAACAACTTTAGTAAGGGGGAAGTGTAAATAAATTATAGAATTAAGATTTGTTATCAATGAAAAAATTTAAAGTGTTCGTTGGCTGTCACTGAGTAGCATTTGCAATCGCTACACAAAGCTAACTAAATTACCCCCAAGAAAGATCAGAGACGTAGGACAACCAGAGGATATACATATAAGAAAGACAAGGCTGATGGTAAAGGATAGCTTGTTGTAACAGGAGAATGTCATTGTCAGTCACGTCGATAAAAAAGCTAAAGCTATGCTTCGGTCGGCTTGTTTTTTTCGTCTTTTTCAGCCTTCGACACTCAAGCCATCTCTTTAACTCAGTACTTCTCAAATAGTGGGGCGGGCCCCCCTAGGGGGGGCGCAGAGCGATGCTGGGGGTGGCGCATGTGACCTTGGGGAACATACATTTTTGATGTACCAGAAAAAGTGTAATTGCACATCCACTCAGTGGGTGGCAGTGCCGCTCATTTTTTTTCCAGTGTGTGTGCAGTATTTTTGAACCAAAAAGAGCACACAACAAAGAGCACTGGAGATATGAACAGCTAAGACAAGGAAATATGACGAAGCGTACGGGCATTTAGCTTTGACTTTTAGTACTTTTAGTAGTGAGAGAGGAGGAAAGACCAGTCTGTTTACTTTGTCTAAAAATGTTTGCAGCGGACAGCAGGATTTTTTTTTTTTTTTCGGAGTGTGACAAATATTGCCAACAATCCTCCCGCTTTGTCAGTGTTACATCAGTAAACCAGCGAGCACTGTCAGCATCATATAAGGTGGCATATTAAGTTGCTCAGTGCGAAATAACCCCACACCACAGCAAAGGAGCTGATACTGCCTGCAGCAGAAATCAAAACTGTCCCTCTGTCCAATGACACTCTCATTTTGTTCTATTAACTTTTGTTTTTCGGTGTAATTGTTCGACATATTGTCGTCACTAGTTAATGTTGCTCATCAATTTGAATTTATTATTATTTATTGATTTTATTAAATCTTATTTTTCAGTATCAAACCGTCAAAAATGTATCTTGAATGTATTTTTACAGAATGGATTTTTTTTTACACTTTATTTTTAGTTCATCTACTCTATATTACTTTCTTCTTTGATATTAAAAAGAACAAAATTTTATGCAGAGTTGTACTTATGATAATAACAATTTTATATACAAATGATAATACGGTATATTTACAGTGGCAGCAGAGAGTTGGGGGGGCGCGGAACATTTACGTCTTCCTGTGGGGGGCGTAACAGAAAATAATTGAGAAGCACTGCTTTAACTGAACATTTTTATGTTCTTCCACATCTTTGCCAGTGAATTTGGCACGAGGCACATCATTTTTGGAGAGAATTGGTCGGTTTAGCTCTGTAAACATTTCCTTCGTACACGATTTCCATTCATTTCCTATTAGGGACAAACAGAACTTGTCCCTACTTAGCAACAGTAGCTAATGTCATGAATATTAATGAGCGGAACTGAAGTGTTGCTTGCGGTACGCCATTGAGAGGAACTTTTGGTATTGACCAAATACTTATTTTCCACCATGATTTGCAAATAAATTCTTTAAAAATCAAACAATGTGATTTTATGTTTGGTTTTTTTCCCCACATTCTGTCTCTCATGGTTGAGGTTTACCCATGTTGATAATTACAGGCCTCTCTAATATTTTCAAGAGAGAGAACTTGCACAATTAGTGGTTGACTAAATACTTATTTGCTCCACTTGTAACCCCTCCATGATTTCTAAGTGGGAGAACCAAATAGCAGGGTGTTCAAATACTTATTTTCTTCACTGTAATTAAATTTTCAAATACTCCCATTTCTTATTATAATATCATTTTTTATTTAATTTCTATTTTTTATTATTCTATTTCCTTTTAATAGACATTTGTTAAATGAAGCGCTTCCCAGTAAAAATAGATTTTCTGTTTCCTACTCATTACTTTGTCTTTTTTTTATTCCGTAATTATCTTCACTTCAATTTAAGGACTGACTCATTTTTGGAGTAAACAAGAAAATAAACAGAAACAAACAAAAATAGACGTTAATCTTCCCGGTCAAGTGAGTTGACAAAACGCTGGCGAGTGACCTTGAGCGTACAAAGAAGAACAACGCGACACATTGTTTATCTTTATAATTAATGACTGAAACGTGCTGGAAAGCCGACCCAGCCTCCTGTTCCGCGGGAACATCCAACCAGAAACAATATTTGGAAGCAAAAACTACCAAGTTTTAAAAATGCGTGTTTAAAAATATTTATATTGTTGTTTGTCTCAACTCATTTTCTGTCGAAGTCTAATATCAAGCTTGTTAATCAACTTTTTCCGCTCCTCAAGTCATTAATGCCAAATTTAATTATATTGCGTGATAACTTTGAAGACAATTAACTGCCAAGATGCGTCATTATGTCTATACACATGCGCACTTGAAAGCTATTTGTGTTTGTAATTAGGCACTTTCTTAAGGCTTCGGGCTCAAAATTCATTAACTTGTTTTTCCGCCTTCTTATTACCTTTGTTTCCATGGCAACAGCTTCCAGCCAGCGCAGAGGTTTTATTTAAAACGGAGGCGCTCATTAGTTAGCTTCTTGTTAGCATCGCGCCAGCAATTAGGACAATTCAAGTAGGGGAAACAAGTCAATTGAAAGGATAAATCTGTTTGGCTCGTTCACACGTACGCTCATATTTATAACGTCCGCCTATTTGCTGGTTGTCAGGAAAAGAGCTGACATTGTGACCTTTAATGGGAAGTCAGTATGGTGTTGTTAACGCTGTCTGATTTACAGCAGCTGAAGTGATGTGTTCAGTTCCATAAGTATGTTTGTTTTCAAAATAACTCAAGAATGAATAATGGATTCTTGTCAAATTTGCAGGATAGTTGCAGTATTTTGGGGGTAATGAGGTCAAGGGTCCCATGAATTTATATGGCGGAAAACACTTAGGTGACTTGAAGTTCCGCTCTGAGACCACCAATTTGTCCAAATTTGGAAATTAACCGATTTGTACATGTGATACATCATTTGAAAGCTTAAAATGTCAATTTTCTAGGGAAAGAAAAATTTTGAACAGGAGGGCATTTTAAAAAAAATAAAATAAACAGCAAAACCCTAACTGGAGGTAAGAGCTAGTGTTGTATCGGTCACGAACGATTTGTTCTTTTTGAACGAATTGTTTGGGTGAACGAGACCGAACTAATCATCATCTGCACTGATTCATTCTATGAAGTTCGGGCTGCGTTAGATGCGTGGGAGGGCGTTGAGCAAGTGGCAGCGTCTTCTGAACTCGCACAGGACCAATCAGCGTCATCGCGGGCAGGGGAGGGAGCGGAAACAGAATCTGGGCGTCTGTCACTCACTTCCACGTGTGGCCAATAAGCAGCCAGCGTGCAGGCAGGGGGGCAAGACTGAGTTATGTCACTTCCCGTTCAGTGACTCGGTCCTGCGGTTCCTGACCTAGCTTGCTGCTAACTTGACTTTCCAGTAATGCGGTGAACGAGTCAAAAAGGAAATGACTTTGTCACATATTCGTTAATGTGGAGCCTATCATATGCTGCTCAAACAGACAAAAACACCACACAAACCTAGCGAGCATGGTTTAGTGTACTACTTTTCTCAACAGACTCGAGACTACCTATGACGACATACTATCAAATTTACAGTAGTTTAAAACACGGGTAGCTACGAGGCAAGCAAAAGCTGAGCTGGCGTGATGGCAGTGAAGGGGGCAGAGAACTGTCACTATATGGAGGCAACATGGCAGCGATATTTACCTCATATGTGCACAGAAAAAAAAGAATATTTAGTATGATCACCATAATACTGATTTGCAATGAAACTGTATATACTAGGGCTGTCAAACGATTAAAATTTTTAATCGAGTTAATTACAGCTTAAAAATTAATTAATCGTGCCCCGAGTTAGCTGGGATAGGCTCCAGCACCTCCGCGACCCTCGTGAGGAAAAGCGGCATGGAAAATGAATGAATGAATAATTAATCGCAATTAATCGCAATTCAAACCATCTATAAAATATGCCATATTTTTCTGTAAATTATATATATATTCTGTAAAGTAAATTGTTGGAATGGAAAGATAAGACACAAGATGGATTCAACATACGGTACATAAGGACTGTAGTGGGCATTTCACTCTACTGTCATTTAAATCTGTCTATGCTGTCCTCACTCCGAAGCGTCTACTTTTTCCAAAGCTAGACAGCTAGTGAACGACGCCTTAATAATCAGATTTCCTTTTTCATCTGATTTACTAATGAAATGGCCTCAAACCATTGTCCTCTTTAGACCGTCGTAAAACTACAAAAAAAAAAAGTACACAAGCATTGCATTAGCAACAACGTTAGCTTAGCACGTTATACAGGTTCACTAAATATAAACAAAAAGCGTCTCATACAAAAAATATAACATTTCGCTTACTAACATAATATGTACATTCTTTACAACAACCATACTTACGGACAAATCTTGTCCAAGGATCATATAAGCACAACATTATCAGCCCGAGACGTCGTGCAGCCATAATGAACTGGCAAGAAAACAATAAACCATGTCGCAAAGCGACCACAAGAGTTTGCTGTTGGACAGCACAAAAAGCCTTGCTGTAAAACTTACCAAAAGGCAGAATACTTTCTGAGCGGGACATGTGCGTTAATTGCGTCAAGTATTTTAACGTGATTAATTAAAAAATTAATTACCGCGCGTTAACGCGATAATTTTGACAGCCCTAGTATATACATGTCAATTTTTTCGGAGTGTTTTATTTTTTTCGTGTCAGAGCGTGGCGGGTGTTGGTTGGTTTGACAAATTATGTCCATCCGTCCATCATGCGCTATACAAGCGCCCAAAAACAACGCACGCGAACACGGGAGATGTCGCAATATGTCTACATTTTTCTTAAAGACTAATGAGAGTAGAAAAGTGACATCGTAAAGAGCAAACAATTATTTCTCGTCAGCATTTGACGATCTGAGATGAGAAGATGACAGGGGAGCTGACCGGATTATTTTATTTGTTAATACCAGTGCAAAAATTCAATACGATCATCTTAATACTGATTTGCAATTAAACTGTCAAATATCAAAATGTAGTATTGTTTTCATTTCAGAGCAGCACATTTGACAACTAGCTATTTACACTTTAGTTTTAACAATAGTGACCAAAAATAATAGTGATGAGCATAAAAACAAAAATACAACAGAGCGAGAGGTAAATATGATGTGCTGGTCGTTCCATATTTAGAAATTAAACTTTCGATTTATTTTTATTTTCGTGACAGCAAGCATGCCGCGTTGGCTGGTAGCAGCAGCATTGTATATGTGATCAAGATTATGCTAAAGAAAGTCCGTGCGCCCCCGGCCCCAAACCTCCACTCCCCCCACAAAAGGAAAATGTTTAACCGTGTCCTAAATCGAAATGCAAGCACGAGCCATGACTTTGATCCCATAGAAATAGGACAGACGACGCAGAAGGGAGACTAGGCTGTGAAAGCAGCTGTCACTGCTATTTTCTAATGCCAATTTCTATAGAATGGAAAATGATATGAAGTAATGTTTTTTTCCTGCTGAAAGAAAAGAGTCTTTCTTTTGGTGAGTTCCATGTTTATATAGCAATAGAACAGAATTTGGGGGCCGTGCAAAATCAGTCAAAATCCAGTAAAACGGCCGGGAGCGAAGGGGGTTGCACCAGTGAAAACGGCTGGGAGTGAATGAGTCAAAAATAAAACATACTAAACATTTTCAAACTGATTCCGATCCGATGAAATCGCCTCGATTTCTGATCACGTGATCGGATCGGGGACATCCATAAAAGGTTTAAAGAAAAAAAAAAAAAAAGCTAACTCTAAGAGGTCATGGAGGTCAGAAAATGAATTTCACATTTACTTTCATACTTAAAGGAAATGCCCACTCTACCAAATTTGGCAATGCTTTCAATTCGGCTGCTTCGGCTCTTGATTGGCTCTCTCTGAGTGCTCCTTTAGTCGTCATTGTTTGTGTTGATAAAGCAATCAATGAATAGGCTAAAAATTCATTGATGATTAAAATTAATTAAAATTCGAAAGATGGTGTATTCTTCTGGTTTGATCTGCTTTTCTATTTTTAGTAATAGAGTAATAAAAATTATAATTAGAGTCGTCAGATAATTACTTTTTAACTGCTATCTCGATACTCCAAAAATCCGATTCTGACATCTAACTGATACAGATATATGCGGTCATGGACTTAACATATTATGTCTAATTGTATTGCGATGCCCCACTGTATGCTGTAATAATAATAATGTTCACATAACGAATCCCAAACATCGTAGTTTGGAGTAATATAATAGCCAATAAGCATAACTGTTGTGCTAAGCTGTGACCATGCCTTGTAGGCAGAAGGCAACATGCATTTTGGCCCGAAACCTATAATGAAAAAAACAATATCGATATTGTCCCATATCATTTTAAAATGCTTTTTATTGGCCAATATTATCAGCTACCTGACGTGTGTGAGTGAGCAACTTGAGTGGATTTGAGTGGACTCGCTCAATGAAGCATTTAATGAAGACAAGCATTTTTCTACTTGTTTAAAAATAAACAAAAATAGCTACCTGATAATATCAACAACTCTAATTATACTAGTCCTTCTAAAAAAATTGCATATTGTGATGAAGTTCATTATTTTCTGTAATGTACTGATAAACATTAGACTTTCATATATTTTAGATTCATTACACACAACTGAAGTAGTTCAAGTCTTTTATTGTTTTAACATTCATGATTCTGGCAAAAAATTCAAGAAAAAAACAAAAATCCCTATCTAAAAAAAATTAGCATATTTCATCCGACCAATACAAAAAAGGATTTTTTAATACAAAAAAAGTCAACCTTCAATTAATTATATCAACTATGCACTAGGGTTGTTCCGATCATGTTTTTTTGCTCCCTAACCGATCGTTTTAGTTTGAGTATCTGCCGATCCCGACATTTCCCGATCCGATTGCTTTTTTGTTTTGCTCCCGATTCAATTCCAATCATTCCTGATAATTTTTCCCGATAATATACATTTTGGCAATGCATTAAGAAAAAAATGAATAAAACTCGGACGAATATATACATTCAACATACAGTACATAAGTACTGTATTTGTTTATTATGACAATAAATCCTCAAGATTCTGTGAGAGGGATCCACGGATAGAAAGACTTATAATTCTTAAAGGATAAATGTGACTTTGTATATTGTGACTAAATATTGCCATCTAGTGTATTTGTTGAGCTTTCAGTATATGATACTGTAGCCATGCCCAAATGCATGATGGGAAGTGCAACCATGACTGTGCGTAGTGCTACCAATTGATATACTGTATCTTCTCTGCGTTGGGAAATAACATAGGGTCTTAAGAAAAAGATCAATTACTAACTTTCTTCCCCACATTGCCTCCCACGATATTTCTAATCGTAGAGGGATTGTAAGGCTTTAGCCAATTAAAAAAAGGCTCCAAAGGCTGCCAAAATTCACTCTACTCATTTTACGCTGCCTTTTATCTCTCTATATAGGTAAAACGGCGCCATTACAGATTGAACGCGACAATGCGTGAGTGGGTCGTGCAGCGCATGCATTAATTGCGTTAAATATTTTAACGTGATACATTTTTAAAAATATTAATTACCGCAGTTATCGGGATGAATTTAATAACCCTACCTTAAGCCTAAACTAAAGACTCTGGGTGAGAGTAACATATTATGTCTGTAACGTTAAATACAATTAGAAAATGATTTAATTAAAGAATATACAGTATATATATTTAAAAATATTTTTTTGCCGATTCCGATACTTTGAAAATGACGTGATCGGACCCGAGTGACATCTCTACTATGCACTCAATACTTGGTCGGGAATCCTTTTGCAGAAATGACTGTTTCAATGTGGCGTGGCATAGAGGCAATCAGCCTGTGGCACTGCTGAGGTGTTATGGAGGACCAGGATGCTTCGATAGCAGCCTTAAGCTCATCCACAGTGTTCTGGTGTCTCTCAACTTCCTCTTCACAATATCCCAGAGATTCCCTATGGGATTTAGGTCAGGAGAGTTGGCAGGCCAACTGAGCACAGTAATGCCATGGTCAGTAAATCATTTACCACTGGTTTTGGCACTGTGAGCAGGTGCCAGGTCGAGTTGAAAAATGAAATCGTCATCTCCATAAAGCTTTTCAGCAGATGAAGCATGGAGTGCTCCAAAATCTCCTGATAGTCAGCTGCATTGATCCTGCCCTTGATAAAACACAGTAGACCAACACCAGCAGCTAACATGGCACCCCAGACCATCACTGACTGTGGGCACTTGACACTGGACTGGACACAGGCATTTTGGCTTACCTTGATTTCCGAATGACATGCAAAATTTGCTTTCATCTGAAAAATGTACTTTGGACAACGGAGCAACAGTCCAGTGCTGCTTCTCTGTAGCCCAGGTCAGGCGCTTCTGCCGCTGTTTCAGGTTCAAAAGTGGCTTGACCTGGGGAATGCGGCACCTGTAGCCCATTTCCAGCACACGCCTGTGCACGTTTGCTCTGGATGTTTCTACTCCAGACTCAGTCCACTGTTTCTGCAGGTCCCCCAAGGTCTGGAATCGGCCCTTCTCCACAATCTTTCTCAGGGTGCGGTCACCTCTTCTGGTTGTGCAGCGTTTCTTGCCACTTTTTCCTTCCCACAGAGGTGCCTTGATACAACACTCTGGGAACAGCCTATTTGCTCAGAAATTTCTTTCTGTGTCTTAGCCTCTTGCTTGAGGGTGTCAATGATGGCCTTCTGGACAGCAATCAGGTCGTCAGTCTTGCCCATGATTGCGGTTTTGAGTAATGAACCAGGGTGGGCAATTTTAAAAGCCTCAGGAATCTTTCGCTGGGTTTTGAGTTAATTCATTGATTCAGATGATTAGGTTAGTAGCTTCTTTAGAGTACCTTTTCTTGATATGCTAATTTTTTGAGATACGGATTTTTGGTTTTCCTTGACTTTTCTGCCAAAATCATCAATATTAAAACAATAAAAGGCTTTAACTACTTCAGTTGTGTGTAATGAATCTAAAATATATGAAAGTCTAATGTTTATCAGTACATTATAGAAAATAACTATCACAATATGCGAAACTTTTGAGAAGGACAAGTAATTATAAATAAATATATAAATAGAAAGAAATAGTTAATAATCATAATGAAATCCCCAAATCTAAACCCCACAGAATGTCTCAAAACAAAATGACCTGGTCATATTCAAACTACCTGTATTTATATGACATTTTCCTATCTTGTTTCTTTTTCATAAAGCCTTCACAATTTTCTCTCGCCACAATTTCTCCCCGGACGCTAACATTTCCTAATGGTGTCAAAATCAAGGGCACTTTCCGAAGCTTTGGTCAAAGGTGAACACGGCGAGCGTCCTTGTTATCACCGCGGCCGGACGAAACCCGGCGGATTGCGCGACGAGGCGCCGACCTTTAGGTACCTCCCCCGCCACGACTAATGGCCGTGACTTTGCTCAACATTTCACCAACACGAGCCAAATGAGAATATGCCGGGGCAAGCCCGTCAAATCATCGTGTGTCACGCCGACAGCTTGAAGTGGGTCAATAATGTCGGAATGGAGCCCGACTCGCTTCCCGGGGATAATAGAATCACATTGCGGGTAATGTCCAGGCTTTGGTAAACCTCAATTACCAGTAGAGATGATGGAAGGGGGAGGTTTAGATTTTAGCTGAGCGCCGATGCCAGAAGGTCAAAAACCCAGGCGCTGATTGGCCTCAATCATGGCGGCTGATGGATTGACATGATGACAACAGGGTGATCTTTCCTCTCTCGGCGCGTATAGAATGTGCTTCAAGTGCAAATTCACATGAATATAAACCACCTGACGAAGGTTTAAGAGGGATAATGACGGAAACGTGCTGCAAATTGCACAAATTTGCAAGCAGTTACCTGAATATGGCAGCAAATGAGAGCATCATCTCACTTGAACAATGTTTCTTGGCAAAATTCTGCAAGCCAATGAGTGTCCCATTTTGGGACGTCCTGGGATCATCCCCAAGACTGTCCCACTTTGGGAACAGAGTGTAGCCTTTGTTTTGTAAATGGGGCCATTACTGATGCACCGAGGAAGAACACGTCGGCTGCATCCCATTTCTATTTTTCTACCCCTACCCCTTGACCCTTCAAACAGAGGAATAAGGGGTAGGGCTTGAAACGTCAGCCCTATGAATTGGGACAACCCTTCACACTCACGTACGTCATAAGTCCAACCCCCTCCTCAGCCAATGGCTGAATTTGCAAGTCAGGCCTTCTCTTTACTTACAAATTCAGCCATTAGCTGAGGAGGGGGTTGGTCGAAAGCTTCCTGAGTCAGACTCAGGAAGGAAACCTTCACTTGCTGAATTTGCAAGTAAAGAGAAAGCCTGACTCAGGAAGGTTTCGACCAACCCCTCCTCAGCTAATGGCTGAATTTGTAAGTAAAGAGAAGGCCTGACTTGCAAATTCAGCCATTAGCTGAGGAGGGGGTTGGGTGAAACCTTCCTGAGTCAGGCTACTTTCAGACGCTGTTATTTCTTACTTGAAATTAAACTGCTAAATTTCTGGGGATATTTTAATCATAGTATTTTAATCATTCTAATTTATTCAGATGTATTTGTATGAATACCTTCTACATGTTAAAAAACATTTTTGTAAAGATCAATTAACAATTTGCTGGGTATATATATTGATATACATAGATATCCAAGCAACAGTGGTAAAAAGAAAAGCACCTCACATGAAGTTGCTGGAAAAAAATATGCAATATTAGTAAATACCACTCTTGGTTCAGAAACAAACTATCATTCAGGTTTCATACAATGGTGTAAATATTACATATAATTTGAAACCAAATTAAATAAAACTGAACTAGTGCTCCACATCTATGTGCAAGTGTTGTGGACCCTTCCTTAGTGATGCGTCTCCTCTTCCAATCACTGAAGGCCGGTTGATGGGAGCGCGGGTGGCCCGGGGGACTACCCTGGATACCGGGGGGGTGACGATGGCTCCTTTGCTGGGCTGCGGGAGGAGAGATGGGCTGCGCTTCCCACTCCCTCCCTCCTGGTGGTGGCTAGGTGGGGGCCGTGGCCCTGGGCTGGCGCGGCGTCTGCATTGCTGTCGCATGTTTGTGAGGGCTCGTGTGCGGCTGGGTGTGATTGGGCGCGCTCCGGTGGGGGGATTGTCGATGGGGCGGCATGGAGTCGGTTGCCAACGGGCTTACACTCACAAGGGATTCACACAATTACTGGGTTCTAGATGACAGAGCTGATTTGTGTACACTCTACCCCTCAAAATCACTTAGCTTATAGACTCCCCCACCCACCTCCCCTTCTTTCCCTGGTCAACAGGCCCCCCACATGGTGTCAACCGGAAATAAATCTAGCTAACGGTAGCACCAACATATTAATTGTTAATGTAGGCATTCAATGTATTTCTTGTTGTTGTTTGTGTTTCTTTTCTTTTCTTTCTTTTCTTTCTTTTCTTTTTTAAGCTATTTTCTAATGCTGATTTCTAAAGAATGGAAAAAGATATTTACTAACTTTTTTTCCTGCCGAAAGAAGAGAGTCTAATCTTTCTTTTGGTGGGGTCCATGTTTATATAGCAATCGAACAGAATTTTCTGTGGGCCTTGCAAAATCAGTCAAAATCCAGTAAAATGGCCGGGAGCGAAGGGGGTTGCACCAGTGAAAATGGCTGGGAGTGAATGAGTTAATGGTTTGAACAAAGCGTGTTTGTGCACACATTAGATAAACAAGCATGATATCTTGGGGGGGTTTTTTTATGAGCACGTTGTGTTGCGATTTACAGACTCTTGTGTTTGCGAGACCGAAGCCCATGTTTTCAAAGCACGGCGGCATATTATCTAATCAACCGTCAGTCAAATAGGCCTTGATTTGCGCTCGTCTTCAGCGTCAGTCCGCACATATTGCGAGTTGATTGCACATCATCACTATCGGTGAAAACAGTGGGTGTAAATCAGCTGCTGATTAGACGACTGCCAGGTTAGAAAAGAAAAAAAAACATAGGGAAACTACAGGACGCGCACGGAGCTCGCTTGCTCGCCCTCAGATAATGAGCTTTCATGTGGTGTCTATTTGTCAGCTTGTCATCACACTTTAATGAACTAAACACTGACACGAGATTCTCCTGTCACGGGCCTGTTAATGGCGCCGTGCACTAGAGAATGCAAGACTAAAAATAATATAATAGCGTGAAACTAATATAAAACTATTACCGTGTTGGCCCGAATATAAGACGGTGTTTTTTTGCATTGAAATAAGACTGAAAAAGTGGGGGTCGTCTTATATTCGCGGTCTAGACGTTATACCGATTCACGACGCTAGATGGCGCCAGATATCATTGAAGCGATTTTCTGTCATGACAGATCTCAGCTACTCTCAAGTTTCACCACTTTGCATAATTTTATTGCAATGTTTTTCCTTATTCAGATTTGTTTCAAGACTCCAGTTACAGTTAGACTTCACTTTGATGGTTAATGCAGTTATTGCAATTTTGTTGCTTTATCACAATAGATTGGTTTATTTACATTTCAAAAACCAGATGCCATTCGTTTACGAATGTGATTGCACTTTAGTTTTCATATTTATATGTTCAGATATTAAGATCTGAATGAGGCAAAATGACATGCTTTTTCTCTCAAACATATTTTTATAATCATTTGTTTCAGATGTACTGTAATTATTTTCTGTATAAAAATTAATTTGGTGTTCAAAAAGTCTTTTTTTCAAACTTGAGTCTTGAAAAAAAGGGGGTCGTCTTATAATGAGGGCCGTCTTATATTCGGGCCAATACGGTATTTAGAAATAAAATTTAAAAAATCAAATATGCTAAAAGTATTAAGATTTTTAAAATTTGTCAATTAAATCAACTCATAAAATAACGGAAAACTGAATAAAAAACTGAAAAAATTGAAAATGACAACAGAAAAAAAGCATAAAAATCATAAAATCAGGTTAAATATAGTCTGGATTGAAAATAAAAATTTAAATAAAGCATAAAATTCGACTTGATAATAAATAATTTTAAAAAATCATTAAACAGGAACAAACACTACATTAAATGTTAATAATAATGGACTGAAAATAGTAATGATAACACATAAGAAAATAAGATTAAGAAAGAAAAAGAGCCACTCTTTCACTGCCATTGACAGAGATATAACATAAACAATGGGGCAAATAAGTATTTAGTCATCACTAATTGTGCAAGTTCTCCAGCTTGAAAATATTAGAGAGGCCTGTAATTGTCAACATGGGTAAACCTCAACCATGAGAGACAGAATGTGAAAAAAAAAAAAAAAAAAAACAGAAAATCACATTGTTTGATTTTTAAAGAATTTATTTGCAAATCCTGGTGGAAAATAAGTATTTGGTTAATACCAAAAGTTCATCTCAATACTTTGTTATGTACCTTTTGTTGGCAATAACGGAGGCAAAATGTTTTCTGTAGCTCTTCACAAGCTTTTCACACACTGTTGCTGGTATTTTTGCCCATTCCTCCATGCAGATCTCCTCTAGAGCATTGATGTTTTGGGGCTGTCGTTGGGCAACACGGACTTTCAACTCCCTCCACAGATTTTCTATGGGGTTGAGATCTGGAAACGGGCTAGGCCACTCCAGGACCTTGAAATGCTTCTTACGAAGCCACTCCTTTGTTGCCTTGGCTGTGCGTTTGGGATCATTGTAATGCTGAAAGACCCAGCCACGTCTCATCTTCAACGCCCTTGCTGATGGAAGGAGATTTTCACTCAAAATCTGTCGATACACGGCCCCATTCATTCTTTCCTTTACACAGATCAGTCGTCCTGGTCCCTTTGCAGAAAAACAGCCCCAAAGAATGATGTTTCCACCCCCATGCTTTACAGCGGGTATGGTGTTCTTCGGATGCAATTCAGTATTCTTTCTCCTCCAAACACGAGAACCTGTGTTTTTACAAAAAAGTTCTATTTGGTTTCATCTGACCATAACACATTCTCCCAGTCGTCTTCTGGATCATCCAAATGCTCTCTAGCGAACCGCAGACAGGCCTGGACATTTACTGGCTTCAGCAGGGGACACGTCTGGCAATGCAGGATTTGAGTCCCTGGTGGCGCGTTGTTTTACAAATAGTAGCCTTTGTTACTGTGGTCCCAGCTCTCTGTAGGTCATTCACTAGGTCCCCCTCTGTGGTTCTGGGATTTTTGCTCACCGTTCTTGTTATCATTTTGACGCCACGGGGTGAGATCTTGCATGGAGCCCCAGATCGAGGGAGATTATCAGTGGTCTTGTATGTCTTCCATTTTCGAATAATTGCTCCCACAGTTGAATTCTTTACACCAAGTGTTTTATCTATTGCAGATTCAGTCTTCCCAGCCTGTTGCAGGTCTACAATTTTGTCTCTGGTGTCCTTCGACAGACTGATGTTGTGGACAGGTCCTTTATACCGATAATGAGTTAAAACTGGTGCAATTAATACAGGTAACGAGTGGAGCCTCATTAGACCTCGTTAGAAGAAGTTAGACCTCTTAGACAGCCAGAAATCTTGCTTGTTTGTAGGTGACCAAATACTTATTTTCCACTCTAATTTTGAAATAAATTCTTTAAAAATCAAACAATGTGATTTTCTGTTTTTTTCCCCCACATTCTGTCTCTCATGGTGGAGGTTTACCCATGTTGACAACAGGCCTCTCTAATCTTTTCAAGTAGGAGAACTTGCACAATTGGTGGTTGACTAAATACGTATTTGCCCCACTGTATATATCACTCAAAAATGTCCAATAAATTTGAATTCAATCTTGGAATAATCCCTCCCAGTACAAATGGATCGGATGTTTATTCCCATCGAGGGCAGTGAACAACTGTTGTAGAGAATTTTTGACTGCATTTGAATGACATCCTAATCTAACCGGCCAGAGAGGTCGTCTATCTGACCATTTTGTACTGGCACTTTAAACCCTTTTTTTAAGCCTCAAGGTTTTTAAAATGTATTTTATTTTATCCTATCAAAAGGGTAAAGAGCCCTGCATCATCTTTGAACCGACATCCCACGAGTGGTGCATTTGGATGTCAGCAAATGTTTACCCTGGAATATTGACCAGCAATGTAGAAGAAAGCGACGCTGAAAGCTTGTCTAATGGCCAAAAAGCCACGCACAAATTTGATGCATTTTAAACGCACTCCGGTTCATCATTGGATACACAAGCACGAGGCGCCCATTTAGCCCGGTCACGTTGATTCATCACGAGCTTGAGCTACTTGAAGAAAAAGCGCAGATGAAAACCTCGCAATAATAGGAGTGATTTGTGTCCGCTATCTGCTGGCCTACTTTGCACGCCGCTAAATTCATTACCCGCTCTTGATTGCGCATTGAGTGTGGAAATCAAAGCAGCAGGATGGACTTTCTCAGCACTGGAGGAGACGACTTTAAGAGGATTCCTCTAGTTGCAAACCAAAGAATACTACCGCTTTTGTCCACCGGCGTCACTAAAATTGACCAAAACTGAAAAGTTACAAAGTGTTGCTTTAAGAATTGCTACTAACAGTAAGCAATCAAGTTTGCCGTTTTTACGTTTCTGGCGCTGATTTGATGGGCCAAACGCTCGTTGCTTTATGTTCACGCTCGTACAAACTCGAACGCCATGCACAAGTTTTATAGGCTGCAGTTACATAGCAACAAGGGTGTTTTTTTTTAGGTTAGGCATAAGCGCTAATCAAATTGACTTCAATATCTTAAAATCAGGTCATAGACTTTAAAATGTATTTGCGGGACACGGGGCACTGGGGCCTGCATTGTCGGCGAGGCAGTCAAAGCTGACCGAGTGGAATCCCAGACAAAAAGCTTTTTCCGTTGAAAATTCTTGTGAATAAATGCTTAAATCCCCGAATTCTTTATAGATATGGAGGTAAAACTGTCTCGATTCACAGTTAAAAGCACACACATAAAAACGTGCAATTAGCATTTATTTTACTTAAATATGTCGAAGTGCAATTCTAGTCTGTGAGTGAATGTAGCTAGCGACCGCCTGATGTAAACAGAGCTTTTCCGGTGAAAATTCTTATGAATAAATGCTTAAATGCCCTAATTCTTAATAGATATGGACGTAGACGTAAAACAGTCTCTATACTTGGGTTAGTAGCAAAAAAAACTGTGCAGTGAGCATTTATTTTACGTAAATATGTCGAAGTACAATGCTAGTCTGTTAGTGAATGTAGCTAGTGGCCGCCCTATGTAAACAGAGCTTTTCCGGTGAAAATTATGGTGAATAAATGCTTAAATCCTCCACTTCTTCATAGATATGGACGTAAAACAGTCTCAATTCTTGGGTTATTAGCAAAAAAAATGTGCAGTTGGCATTTATTTTACGTAAATATGTCGAAGTACAATGCTAGTCTGTTAGTGAATATAGCTAGCGGCCGCCTTATGTAAACAGAGCTTTTCCGGTAAAAAATTATGGTGAATAAATGCTTAAATCCTCCAATTCTTTATAGATACGGACGTAAAACAGTCTCGATTCTTGGGTAAGTAGCAAAAAAACTGCAGTTGGCATTTATTTAACGTAAATATGTCGAAGTGCAATGCTAGTCTGTTCTTGAATGTAGCTAGCAACCGCCTGATGTAAACAGAGCTTTTCCGGTGAAAATTCTTATGAATAAATGCTTAAATCCCCGAATTCTTTATAGATACTGTTAGGTTTTGAGTTGGTTCCCTCCTAGTGTGTTCCTGTGATTACCCAATGACTTCACCTGTCGTCCCTGCTCCTAGTGTATCCTCCAACCTGCATCCTCCTGTGTAACCCAGCTGTTCCTCGTTGTCTCGTTACCCCATGTTTGCGTGTGTGTATATATAAGCTCTCAGTTTCTTTTCACTCCTTGTTGCGTCATTGTCAATGTCAATGCCCGTGTGCTCGTCAGCGTTTGTTCTCCACAGTTTTCGCTGTCCAAGCCCTTGTGTTTCTCAGGTCCACACTATCTGTGTATCCTGACAGATACAGACGTAAAAGTCTCAATTCTTGGTTAGAAGCAAAAAAAAAAAAAAAATGTGCGGTTAGCATTTACTTTACGTAAATATGTCAAAATACAATGCTAGTCTGTTAGTGAATGTAGCTAGCGGCTGCCTTGTGTAAACAGAGCTTTTCCAGTGAAAATTATTGTGAATAAATGCTTAAATCCTCTAATTCTTTATAGATATGGACGATTCTTGGTTGAAAGCAAAATATATATATATTGTATTGTAAACATTGCTAACTGTGATGCCAATACAGTAGCGGCTAATTTCTCCCATTGATTTTTTTCACAACATTTCAAAATGCATGCATGGTACGAACACTATAATAACTACCTTGAATCCTCGAACAAACCATTCCTGAGACAATCCTTCCTGTATGGCCACCAAACCAGACCCCCCTTTAAAGAACTGCAAAAATTTGTGACTCACGCTCTCCAACAAATTGGAAGTTGTGGCGAGCCAACAAAGCGAAAAGTCCACCGAGCTCAAAGGAAGCAGGTGGAAAGGTGACTATGGATTTGTCGCTGGAAAAATGTCAGCTTGTTTTCAAAAAAAAAAAAAAAAAGCTCATTGGTCACCTTGAACCGCCAGGACAAATTGAAACACTAACGATTTCCTGTACCATTCTTGCCATTTTAGTCAGGGGGAATTACATAAGGCTCTGATGACCGACTGAGACAAAATAGATTGGACGTCCAGCCAGTGGCAGCCAATTAGTTAATGAGGAAATAAAAAACATCAAACTATGGAAGCACTCAGAGCAGACTTCCACCTAAGCAGACGAATTGAAAGCATGGCAATATTTCTCACCCGAAAAATTGTTTAATAATCCCTTCAGAGTAGTCCAATATTATTGGGGAGCCAATAATTTCCGCCAATGAAAGCATTTTAAAGTGATTTCGAATAATATCGACATTGGTTTTTGGCCAATATGCATATGGCGTGCTGTCATGTCATCTTACCACCTGCCTGCGTTTGTGGTGTTTTGTCACCCCCTGTTGGCACTTAGGTGTAATTAGTTTAGAAAAGTTCAAGCACTTTCCGCCAACGTAATCATATGTCGATGCGAGCTCATTGCAAATAGATAGAGCTAATTGGACGAGCTAACGTCTGCAGCTAATATACACTAGCAGTCCTTGACATCTCACCACGTTGTTTGTGCCTTATAGACGTCTAAAGATAGATATATAAAGACAGAGCTATAGAGATGTATAAATGGAGATGTGTAGATAGAGACAGATGAACTGACTAATCCGAGTAGAGATCGGCGTAAGTTGCTCTCTAGCGGTTGGCCGCCATTACTGGGGTGTTTGCACACCTATAGCAGCCAGTGTCAGTCAGTGTAAACAGTAACGAGCTGCTGTTGGCTGTATGCTGCGGGCGACACAACTCAGTAATGGAAGACGGGGTACTTCCAGTTGTTTTGCTTGGATTAGTCAAAAGATTGATGTAGCTAGATGAACAGATAGATAATTTATTGATCACCACAGGTCTTCACAATACATTTAATCATCATATGTGAAGTCCACGACCGTATTTATCGGTATTGGTTTGGATATCACTATCGGATTTTAGGAGTTGGACAATATTGGGACATCAATTATAGGTTAAAAAGTCATTATCAGACAACTCTAAATCCCTTCATTCATTCTTGAGTCATCTTGAACAAAAATATGCAGTTCAACAAAACTCAGTGACCTTTGACTTCATTACCACAACATGCAACCACTTCTTCCTTTTTATATAACAAACTAGGGCTGTCAAAATTATCGCGTTAAGGGGCGTCAATTTTTTAAATTAATCACGTTAAAATATTTGACGCATTTAACGCACATGCCCCGCTCAAACAGATTAAAATGACAGCAAAGTGTCATTTCCACTTGTTACATTTTTTGGTGTTTTGCCGCCCTCTGCTGGCGCTTGGGTGCGACTGATTTTATAGGTTTCAGCACCATAATTATTATTGACATCAACAATGGCGAGCTACTAGTTCATTTTTAGATTGAAAATTTTACAAACTTTATTAAAACGAAAACATTAAGAGGGGTTTTAACGAGGGTTGTTCCGATCATGTTTTTTTGCTCTCGATCGTTTTAGTTTGAGTATCTGCCGATCCCGATATTTCATGATCCGATTGCTTTTTTTTTTTTGCTCCCGATTCAATTCCAATCATTCCCGATAATTTTTCCCGATCATATACATTTTGACAATGCATTAAGAAAAAAATGAATAAAACTCGGACGAATATATACATTCAACATACAGTACATAAGTACTGTATTTGTTTGTTATGACAATAAATCCTCAAGATGGCATTTACATTATTAACATTCTTTCTGTGAGAGGGATCCACGGATAGAAAGACTTGTGACTTTGTATATTGTGACTAAATATTGCCATCTAGTGAGCGCAACAATGCGTGGGTGGGTCGTGCAGCGCATGCATAATTGCGTTAAATATTTAAACGTGATACATTTTTTAAAAAATGAATTACCGCCGTTATCGGGATAAATTTGATAACCTTACCTTAAGCCTAAACTAAAGACTCTGGATGAGTAACATTATGTTTGTAACGTTAAATACAATTAGAAAACAATTATAAAATATATATATGATAAAAAAAGGCATGGCCGATATTTTTTTGCCGATTCCGATACTTTGAAAATGACGTGATCGGACGATCGATCGGGATATCTCTAGTTTTAATATAAAATTTCTATAACTTGTACTAACATTTATCTTTTAAGAACTTCAAGTCTTTCGATCCATGGATCGCTTTAACAGAATGTTAATGTTAATGCCGTCTTGTTGATTTATTGTTCTAATAAACAAATACAGTACTTATGTACAGTATGTTGAATGTATATATCCGTCTTGTGTCTTATCTTTCCATTCCAACAATAATTTACTGAAAAATATGGCATATTTTACAGATTTTAATTACGATTAATTAATTTTTAAGCTGTGATTAACTCGATTAAAACTTAATCGTTTGACAGCCCTTATTCCAAACATATCCTACTAGTTTGATAATTCCTTTATTTGTTCTTGAGTTATCTTGAACACAAACACACAAAGTAACCTCTGTGACCTTTGCACCTATGACCCCAAAATATAAATACCTTTTCCGTTTCATAATACATCGTCTTGCAAGTTCAATATTAATCCTTTTATCTGATTGTTATTTTGAATACAAACATACACACACACAAAAATGCAACAATGCAAACAAAGCTGTGACCTTTGACCTCAAAATTCAAACTATACAGATCCGAATACTGAACCTCTGCATCTCACAGGTAATTACAAGTGAGGCTGGTTATTCCTAATTAATTTAACATGCTTGACGTGTTCGAGTCAGTCTTCACATCTGTATTTATTTATGAGTTTATTTGTGTCATAAATTTGCTGCCGACAGAGAATACATTTTCTTCATGGATGCTCAGGCTAAAAAGAAAATAGCGTCCCGATGCGTTTGTGCGATATTAGTTGTTTTATTGTCTTTAAGCCTCGCTAGCAGGCTCCATTTGGGAAATCATTTTCTTGGCTGAACCACAAAGGCCTCTCATATCTTGCGCTTTTTCTCATTTAAATTTCACCTAAGTAGCTGACAATGCGCTTTTATTGCTTTGTTTTTCACTCGCGCGCCGGCATCTCGCCTTTTCCCCCGATCGTTTGTTCCGGAGGCCGGAAAACCATCGCGACAGACGTTTGTTTGCGACTTCTTCCCGTCGGGGGCGATGTTTGTTTCTCGCACGATAGCAAATAACGGCGCGAAGAACACATTGCAGGGCTGGAAACGCCGTTTGTGTACCACGTCCGTGTTTCAGTCCTATTTGGATTTGGACCGGCGTCGCGGGCCGCCATCTGCGCGGCGGGCGCGACATCCAAATGTTGATGCAATATCGCGTTTAATGCGGAGCAGACAGTTGGATTATGCTTTCAGATAGACTGGATTCCACAATTTTAGTGAGTCATAACAGCAGCTTCTCGCTCCCACTTGGCCGCCGGCTAAACGTGAGTGACAGCCAATGCAAACGGCTCATCATCTCCGGCACGGCTCGCTTTTCCGACTCGACTGACAGCAAAATGGCCAGGTAGTGTTTTTCGCACATCGGGCCTGATTTCGCTACGCGAGAGAAACAACGGCGCGCTGCAGAGAAGCGAAAAAATATGATGGATGGATTCAACCGCTACTGTAGGCGCGGGATTAATAATAAAGAGAAGGCAAGCAGAGATATCACAGCAGAAAATTGCTTTTACTGTAAGGTAATATTTTGTTGGAAACTATTTTGGAAAGAACACATTTCGAGTCTTAATAAGGTTTTTATTTAAAGCCTGTTCAAAGAGAAAGCCTGCTTAAAATTCATTTATGTATCAATACACGCAAAGCAAATCATGACTTTGAGACTTTTCGGGAAATTAAATGAATGTTTACCAAATGGAACTCACTTGCTGCCGTTGACGTGGCGAATGATCGCTGCCAGCCCTCCCAGTCAACATGTTTTGGACATCTATCGCTGTCAAAGGCACTAAAAACGTGGGATTTAATGCTAAACCTCTTAATTCAAATGGAATGGACGTCTATTGCTGTCACTGGCGGTCAATAAGTTCATTTGAATTCCAAAACTACTGTGAAGTGAATTCGTGAACTGTAATATTAGTCACTCTTGGCAGAGGATAAAGAAAACCAACTAGTGAATATTGTTGTACTTTTATTGGTTTAAAAAAAAAAAAACAGACTGCAAACGCCCCCCCCCCCCCCCCCCCCCCCAAAAAAAAAATAACATTCGGGATAAAAATTTATCAAGTGTGACCTTGAGAAATAAAACTTTGAAAACAGGGGAGCTATATACACAAAATGGGCCTTAATGCACAATTCCGATTTTTTTGTCATACAGTGGGGAGAACAAGTATTTGATACACTGCCGATTTTGCTGGTTTTCCCACTTGCAAGCCATGTAGAGGTCTATAATTTGTATCATAAGTTCTCTTCAACTGTGAGGGACGGAATCTAATACAAAAATCCAGAAAATCACATTGTATAATTTTTAAATAATACATTTTGTATTTAACTGCATGAAATTTTACAACATTACCAATTATTAAATATTTCGGCTCTCAGTTCTTTTTTAAGAACCCCTCCTGTTCTCCACTCATTACCGGAAGTAACTGCACCTGTTTGAACTTGTTACCTGTATAAAAGACACCTGTTCAAATGCTCAAACAAACAAAACTCCAACCTCTCCACAATGGCCAAGACCAAAGAGCGGTGTAAGGACATCAGGGATAAAATAATAGACCTGCACAAGGTTGGGATGGGCTACAGGAAAATAAGCAAGCAGCTTGGTGAGAAGGTAACAATTGTTGGAGCGATTTTTTAGAAAATGGAAGAGGTTCAAGTTGACGGTCAATCTGCCTCCTTCTGGGGCTCCATGCAAGATCTCACCTCGTGGGGCATCAGTGATCATGAGGAAGGTGAGGGATCAGCCCAAAACTACACGGCACGACCTGGTCAATGACCTGAAGAGAGCTGGAACCACAGTCTCGAAGAAAACCATCGGAAACACATTACGTCGTCATGGATTCAAATCCTACAGCGCACGCAAGGTCCCGCTGCTGTAGCCAGTGCATGTCCAGACACGTCTGAAGTTTGCCACTGACCATCTGGATGATCCAGAGGAGCAGTGAGAGAAGGTCATGTGGTCGGATGAGACCAAAATTGAACTTTTTGGTCTAAACTCGACTCGTCGTGTTTGGAAGAAGGATGAGTACAACCCCAAGAACACCATCCCAACCGTGAAACATGGAGGAGGAAACATCATTTTTTGGGGCTGCTTCTCTGCCAAGGGTACAGGACGACTGCACCGTATTGAGGGGAGGATGGATGGGGCTATGTATTGCCAGATGATGGCTGACAACCTCCTTCCTTCAGTGAGAGCCCTGAGGATGGGTCGTGGCTGGGTCTTCCAGCATGACAACGACCCAAAGCACACAGCCAAGGCAACTAAAGAGTGGCACCGTAAGAAGCATCTTAAGGTCCAGGAGAGGCCTAGCCAGTCACCAGATCTGAACCCGATAGAAAATCTATGGAGGGAGCTGAAAGTCCGTGTTGCCCAGCAGCAGCCCCGAAACCTGAAGTCTCTGGAGAAGATCTGCATGGAGGAGTGGCCCAAAATCCCTGCTGCAGTGCGTGCAAACCTTGTCAAGGACTACAGGAAACATTTGGTATCTGTAACAGGAAACAAAGGTTTCTGTACCAAATATTAAGTTCGATTTTTGTGATGTATCAAATACTTATTTCATGCAATTAAATGCAAATTTATTATTTAAAAATCATACAACGTGATTTTCTGTTTTTTGTATTAGATTCCGTCCCTCACAGTTGAAGAGAACTGATGTTACAAATTACAGACCTCTACATGCTTTGCAAGTGGGAAAACCAGCAAAATCAGCAGTGTATCAAATACTTGTTCTCCCCACTGTATCGTTTTTTTTTGCCGTGCCCGTTCAGACTGCCTTTGTCCATTGAGCCTGTTCAAGTATCACGCATGCGCACTAATTCACAGTCCAAGATGCGCTGAGCAAATTGACCCGCATGCTGGCTCAACGGCATTCAGGGGTGATCACACAGTATTTTGATTTCCAAAAAGAAGACACAAATATCAGACATAAGTAACCCCCGTTTAGTCTTATATTCAAAGTTTATATGGATTGATAGCATGCACGTACTGTGTGTGCATGACGCACACACATACGGAGAGTCTGCCCAGACTCTTAGTCTGTGTAAGCAATCTTGAAATATAATATATATATATATATATATATATATATATATATATATATATACATATATAAAACCGAGCATTCTCAGGCTTACCACCCCCCCTGCCCATTTTATTTTTTTATGACTGTTGTCAGGCCTGCCTCTTACATAAAACCACATTCAAGCAAGGTGCTAATACTAATGCACAGCTCTATCAGATTTGGGCGACTTGACAGTCCAGACCGCAGCCGGAAAAATTCTGGAAAAATGTGGCCCAGATCTGATTTTAACCACATACGAAAGGGGCCTAGATCGGATTTGAAATGGTCCACTTGTATGCGGCTTTTCCCGTTCATACCGTCAAGTTAATGCTCGAGTCGGGAAAAAAAAAAAAAAAAAACTTAAGACCTGCAGTATGAGCCTAGCCTTTGAAACACCTGTACAAGACACTCATTCCATATTGTAATGGGTTAAATTTTTCTGCCTAAAAAAGTTTCAACCAATGAAAATAGCTTCTCTCATCCACTTTTCATGTTGCACTGAGATTTCTATTGCCAGTCTTGATCATTTTTTGTAGGTAAATATTAGTATAAATTAATAGCCATGTGACTCATGCATCATGGTCACTCATACCAAACATTAGCAAATTTGCTAAATTGATCTTAGCTTTGCATGAAATGCAAAAGCTACTATGTATTTTTTAATTTTTTTGTTTCCATAGTGGCGTTTCTTCGGCACGTTACCCAGCTAAAACCGTTTGACCCACAGACACCGCACGGACACAAAAACGACCGGAATTCTCATGCGACCCGGGCATTTTTTTTTTTTGAAAAATAAAGTTCAATTTCAAAACACTACTTGTCCTCCAATTTTTGTCCAAATCAAATCATTTATAGATTAAAAAAAAGGACACCAAAGGGCACAAAAGTGTATTTACAGTTTTTGCTAAAAATGTCCGATTTGGCCAAAATTTGCAAAAAACATTCCCGTTCATTTCCAATGGGTAGAGTTTCCCATTCATTTCCAATGGCCCGATTCGTCATTCATTTCAATAGCACAAACACTTCTATTGATTTGCAACCCAAGAGACCCGATATCAACAGGAAGTGACCCGATATACCAACCATGACAGCAAAGCTAACGTCTAGTTACCAAAAACACTAAATGCTAAATTTAAAAAAAAAAAAAAAAAAAAAAACACTTGTTTTTGGTTAGGAATATACTTACTTAACAAGGACGTTCAGATGAGGGAACTGTACGGAAACATATTGGCTATATAAATCCATTCATTCATGAGTCTTATGAACCGCTTATCCTCACAAGGGTCGTGGGGGTGCACAAGCCTATCTCAGCTAACATACGGGCCTGGTACACCATAAACTTGCCATCCAGTCAGACTCAATACAAAAGTGACAAAACAATGAATAACGCCTGGGCAAGACACGATGGATTTTGAAAGAACTAACAAGGCAATCGACACAGAAAAATGAACAATGCTATGAATCAAACAAAATGAACCAAAAACAGCTATGAGAGATGCTAAGGTCTGCCATTTTGATCATTTCTGGGTCATTTGAATCATTTCCAGTCATCCTTAGAGATTTCATCTAATTGTTTCCTATTTGGAAGCACGCACACAAAACAGATGGATGATGCTAAATTGAGGAAATTCTAAATTTTGGCAACACGCATTGCTGTAACATTGCCGCAACTTTAATTCCTCATAGGGTTTCAACTTTTGAACAGTAACTATTGAACTATATTATTTTGTTTCGATGTTTTCTGCACCTGCATGAGTGTATGCAGGGTTAATTTTGCTCTCAGTGCTTACTTTGTTCCCCCACATTTAGACAGCTAGCCAATTAGGAAACATCAACACATTTTAGGAAAAACACCATTTCGCATGGTCACGGGGTCCCACACACTGGCACAGGACTGGAGTTGTAAAAATAAATAAATAAAAAGCCCAGTTGGTAAAGTACCCTACGCACTAATTGCAGGCGTCATTTGTGTCGCCAAGAAAAATAAAAACAGCTCGTCCACGCGCAGTTGGAGCATCGGTATAAACACCACATTCTGGAGCAGGGCAAGATTAAAAACAAATTTAGCAACAGTGATGAAGAAACAGCTAGCAGCAATGATTACCAGGGCTAATGAATCACCAATTAGTTTATCACTAGTAGACGTCCAATCTATTTGAAGTTCAATGCATTTCAATTGGATTTCAATGAGCTAAAAATAAATAAAATGTGTTCTGCCCCTGGCAAAATGCACCTTCCTACCAAATAGTTTATCTGTAGTAGACGTCCAATCCATTTAAACTAGGAGGGTGGCAGTAAACGAACCCTCCCACTTCAAATGGATTGGACGTCAATAACCTTAGCATTAGTGCTGTAACAATTAATCGATTAACTCGAGTAATTCGATTAGGAAAAAAAGCTTCGAATCAAATTTTGCTGCCTCGAGTATTCGTTTAATTAGAGTGGCGTTGTAATTGCTCGTTTTGAAAGTGCATTTAGTTTTATTGATTTGGCAGTGAATAAGGGGCCGTTTACATGGTGACTCTCCGAGAATACGAAAAATTTTAAATTTGCATTTATATGGGCCCGTCTCCATTCGAACAATGTCGCAATTCCGCATGAAAACGATGTAGTATTCATGCTAGTCTCTAGGGGGCAGTGCAGATTTACAAGGCGACAGCGAATGATGTACTTACCACCAAAGTTCCTCAGCCCGGAAAAAAATATGCCCGCCCACTCGAACCAATGGCATTTTTCTTTTGTTCAAAAAGGCACAAAAATGGAAACATTCAATATATTTAATTTAAAAATATTATTAAAACAGTCAATTAAAGCCGACATTCCGCCATATTTGCTGTTTTTAATGTTTAGTAGCACCGCTGCGTACGCCCAATGTGACGTGTACGAGTGCTGACGTTATCGGCGCAGTCTTGCGCCGCGGGAGCCTTTGATATGCATGCGGAGCAAGCCCCCCCTCAATCCCCCGCTATCGAATTCTTCCACTTTGGAGGCAGGATTCAGAATTTTTCGTCTTCGTATGCCCGCGAAGCCACTCCACAACACAGTCATTGCGTCTTCGTGTCGCAGAGTCGCCATGTAAACTGCCCCTAAGACATAACTCATTTAGCATGGCTGAATCCAGATGCTTCCTGTTAAGACCGACATAAGTTTTTTGTTTGAGCTAATGTTTTTTTTTTTTCTTACGCATTCGTAATTTAGTTTATAGGTATATTTAGCTATTTTTTTTTGTGGAAATATGTGCTTGTAGGATTTGTTGAAAGCATAAAAGCATAAAAAATGTTAGCACTTTGTAGCATTTAAGCTAGCACACTTTTGCTGCGCAAGTTAGCCATTTGTTCTTTTGTTGTACTTAGATCCTCTTCTTTTTTTTTATACCATTTGAGGCTATGCTCAAATATTTTAATTTACTTTTAAATGAAACTGCAATTCTGCATAGTTTGAAGAAACACTCGGGAATATTATTTTGAAAGTGCAAGCATTTGTTTTACATCCCTAAAATTTATTCTGCAACACATTAAATGTTTCTAATCAGATTACTCGATTATTCGAATCAACGAGTTGATAGATTAATCGACAACTAAAATAATCAATAGCTGCAGCCCTACTTAGCATCGATACTTTTGTTATCAAATATTGTATCAATATTACAGTACTGATACTTTTGACAATCCTACTATGTGTAGACTAGAACTTTCCGATACTAAGACAAGACCAAAATCTTCAGGAGTCGAGACCGAGACGAGACCAAGTCAGATACTTTGTCGTCAAATCCTTCCTGGTCTAAACAAAGAATCCCATTCTTGGAACTTTGTGTTCCTTCCCTGAAAGGACTGAAAAATCCTACTCTGATGACTTCCTTTGCACACCACCTTCCGATCCAGTATTTGCAGCTTTGCCCGTCCAGCATCGGAGATAAGGCCCGTGAGCGAGGGGCCGCGCTCTACATTTATTCATCAGCGCCGCTCTTGTGATCTGCACCGGCGAGATAGTCGCTCGCAACCGGCGAGGAATCACAAATGTGTTTTGCTTATTGGATGTTGCGGGTTTTCCCGTATGAGCTCTAGCGGTGCATCACGATAAGCAGACCGCATCCAGGGTCAGAGGTTGTTCTCCTCTTCTTGGATCTCCTTCTCAATAACCTTCGCCTCGTGCTTAACAAGCGACCCCTCAGGAACCTGGCTAGCATCCCTTACTGTCTTTTTCAAGGAAATCCGCAGAGTTGGCGCTTTCTGGATTCTCGCTTGGATGTTATTGGCGTTGTAGGACCGACCACCTGTCCAATCAAAGCATTTTATTTATGGAACGCATTTGAATAACAGCAAGACGTTGAGTTTCTTCTCAGTTTTATGCGTTTGATGGCCAGATTCAGATTTTAAACCTAGCTTCCAAAATCAACAAAGGCTTGTTTATCCCATATATGTCAAGGCAAGTCAAGGCAAATGTATTTGTTATAGCACAGTTCAACACAAGGCAATTCAAAGTGCTTTACATCACATGAAGATCATAAAAATCACATTAAAATCAATAGAACGTAAAAACCAAGACATTCCAAATAGGAAATAAAATTATACATAAAAATCTCATTTAATCACGAACAGAATATAACAATCAAAAATCTAAAATAAATTAAACAAATACGACTACGACTAATAATAGTTGCAATCAGCAATGGAGCTAAGCACAAGAGGAATAGTAAGCAAATAGATAAAAATATATAGACAGTCATGGATATGCAGTGCTAAATGTTGAGGTAATTATCGAGGTTTGATTGATTAAATATTTGCTTGATTGATTGATTGAATATTTGCTTGTGCTCATATATACCATAAATAACACATATTGCCATATTTTTCTTACTAATATAACCAGTAAATGATTATTGCTTGCTATACCAGGTTGTAGTAAAATGCTTAAGTGTTACAAAGAGTAAAAGAGGGTCGGGATGACAACTGCCTTGCTTCATGGCCGCATCATTGCGTAACTAGACCTTCCGAGGCATCTTCAGCACCTGGCGTCTGGACTTTCGTCTAGACCTTCGAGGACAATTTTCCATCGGAGGACATCTTCCATGGCCGCAGCGTTGCATAACTGAAGTGTCTGGGTCATTTGGACTGTTTACATGATTGTTTTGACTGTTTACATGATTGTTTACATGAGCCCTTGCCTACACACGTGTATTTACTTAGTTCCACCTACATGCACACACATATCCAATCGAAAACCACATGGGTGTCTCCAGCTTGCTCTCCCCCTCCCTTAGGGCGACACCCATTTTAGGACAAACCCCTAAATAAAATACCAAGGAGGATTTTTTTCTTTAGATCAATTTTGGTGACTGTCACTAGTCACTCTTTTGCTCTCCTTGGCCAAGAAAACTGAGTGTCTTCTCTCCTTATTTTTGGGTAATTTTACAATGTCTACCTAAGGATCTATTTTTGAACTTGACACTAAACAAAAGTGTTTTGAGCCCTGATTTATAGGAGCTAACTGTTTGAGCAGACTTCAGACCTTCAGGTAACTTGTTCCAGAGGTGAGGAGCATAATAACCAAATGCTGCCTCACCCTGCTTGGTTCTTGTTCTTGGAACATACAGGAGACCGGTTCCAGACAACCTTAGGAGTCTAGATGTTTCATAGGAATCCTACAAATACAGCATGTATTTGTAGGCGAGCAGTAGTATTTTATTGTCTATCCTTTGACTCACTGGAAGCCAGTGTAGCGATTTCAAAACCGGTGTATTCTGTACTAGCTGCAGCTTCCTGACTGATTTTTTATCAAGCCCTATAAATATACCGTTACAATAGTCCAATCTGTGGAAAATTAATGCACGCATAAGTTTTTCCATGTCTTGTTGAGTCAGAAGCCCCTCAATTCTGGCTATATTTTTTCGTTGGTAATAAGCAGATTTAGTAACAGACTTTAGATGGCTATCAAATTTTAGGTCTGAGTCAATAATTACGGCAAGGTTTCTGACTTGATTTGTAGCTGTAAGTGACTTTGTGCTAAGGTGCCTGCTTATCTTTGACCTTTCCTTTTTTGGCCCAAAAATGATCACTTCTGTCTTCTGCACATTTAACTGGAGAAAATTCTGGCTCATCCATTCATTGATTTGATGAATGCATTTACTACTAGAAATGTAGAGTTGTGTGTCATCTGCATAGGTGTGATAGCAGATGTCATACTGTTGCATAATCTGAGCTAGGGGAAGCATATAGATGTTAAAAAAGAGAGGTCCAAGAATTGACCCTTGAGGGACTCCACACGTGAATTTGGTTGGTTCATATGGATGATCATTGTTTGGTTTGGGGTGTTTTAGGTGCTTCAACTGGCAAGCGACTAAAGACCTTTCGTCTTCCAAAAGTCTTGGTTTTGCCTCAGACTGACCAGAGAGGCAGACTTGTGATTTACTGTCCAGACCAGATTTTAAGGACATTATTTAACGTCATTATTCAAATTTTGTGTAGCTAACGACTTAAAGTTATAGGCTCTCATAAGCCACAATTGCTCTTTTACTAAAATATGTCATCAAAAACACATAAAATATTGCCATTGATTTAAAAATCCATAATATTTAGTACATATTTTTACCTAGGGAGGGCACCATGTTTTATGCGCGCAATGGACGCTTGGGGTGATGACGTAGTTTGTCACGGTCACTAGACGAACACTACCAGTGTTCTGAGATTCCTTCTACGCGGTGAGACGTCCAACACATGCGCACATCGGTTAAAAGCAGTGACTACTTACAATTGCGTTTTTATTGATGATTTTGTTTCCTTTTCATTGCCTCACAATACGTTTTGAGCAGATTGTTGATCTGTTGACCACATTAGTCACGTATCATATTTAAAGCACCCTCATTTGATATTACTACGTTTAAGTATTTTCTCAAGGAATCTTTAGCATGTTCGTCTGTATGCATCTGAACAAAACAAGCTGAAAGCGCATGGTGGTACTTTGGGTGCCAAATTCGCCTCTTGGAAGTGTTTCGCCAGTGTTGCACATTTTGGCAAAACACTGTTTTTTCCAACTATCATCTCGTCTCATCCCGTCTTTCATGTACATTTTGCTTTTGCTGCTCGTTTTGTAAAATATCGACAGTGCTGTCATGGGTTGAAAGGGTTGAACAGATGACATGTTTATGTCATAGGAGTCATACTCTTGAAGCCCGGTCGTGTAACCCTGTGACGTCACCGCCCTGCGATGTCAACAACAATGGCGACCAATTAGTTAAACTAATATTGTATAAGAACGGAAAACGTCAAGAGGGAGAAAAATAACCAACACGGCCCCGTGTTCAATACTAAACCCTCCTACCACAACAAAACAAGTAGGAACTAATATTCACATAGGAACTAAAGTTATACAACATAAAATATACAATAGAAATGAATACTACATCACATTTGTAAAATATAAACACATACTAAAATAAATAATAGCCCATTTAAATAGAATAAATTGAAATGAGCTAAAACACCTGTAATTAAATAATAAGAATAATACACAGATCCTGCTTACGCAATTAAATTTATTCATTTCTGTGTGGCGCTTTAACTTGAGAAAATCCACCAATAAAGCTTTTGAAAAAAACATTCATAAGGGGAAAAAATGATTCATTGAGGCATTTCATATGTAAAATACATGTTAAAATCTTTGTCATTGGGATTGCTTTTCTCTTTGGCACAGGACTTCTTTTTTCTTCTTTCTTTCAGAAAGAAAGCTGACCAATACGCGTGGTCTGAAAGGCAAATTGTTGTTGGATTATCTTTAAATACTCGCTACTTTTTGAGCAGAATTCTAGCTTTGAATAGGCTAATGTTCCTATTGTTGAAAGCACGAAGGTGTGTAATAAACAACTAGCACATTTATATTTTGCATTTTGTTTTCTTACTGTACTGAAAATGAACCGAACCGTGACCTCAAAACCGAAGTATGTACCGAACTGAGATTTTTGTGTACCGTTACACCCCTACTTTTTACGCATGCGTAGTTTGCGCAAATGCAGGCGTACCTTGCAGAATCGGGAAGGCCCTTAAGCGAAATGTGGACAGGAATAAAAATAGTCGGCAAAATACCCTGGAGAAAATTATCTATCGTAGTGTAGACATAGCCTCAGAGAACTGTTTTGCGTGATTGCAATTATGAGCAGCTGTAATAGTCAAAAGTTTGCAATGATTTCGATCTTACACCACCAAATCATGTATGAACAAGGTAAATAATTCCAAATGACTCCAACCTGTGGTATCCCTGTAGTTTGTCCGTCAAGATTCTCCTTCAACCACTTGAGTTTTAGCTTTTTTGACTTTTCTTGAAGCAGTCACACACATCAGCTTCTCATATTTGATAATTGTCCACTTCCTGTTCCTTTTATCACCTCCGGAGTGATCTACTTCATTCCTTCAAAATAAGAGCTCAAACCAGCGGCAGAAGCCACAGTAAAGTAGCTAGGACTCGACAACAGTTTTGGTAGCACTCTTCAAGTCCTTTAAATTTCCAATTATTACTTTTTGACAAATTATAGCGCATACTTTCGGAAAAGCAGGTATAAATCATTCGTTTCTTGGGGTGCTATTAGTATTCCTGTGGTGGCAATTCAACCTCGCGTGCTGTGAATTTCCCATCTTCAATCAAGTTCCTTTATTGATCATTTTAATAAGAGCAGCATAGGCGGCTGGGATGGCAGCTTAGCGCAAGTTGTTAGGTCGACCGCGCGCTCCAGCGACACCACGATGAATGGCCTTTATTACGTCCCGTTACACCCTCCACTTATAACACCTTTTTTATTCTTTTTATCTCGCGCGATCGTTGATAGTCTGCAGTGGAAGACCCCGGTGTCTCTCCTTGTGAAAAAAAAAATATAAGAAAACAATAATAATGTGCTCACTTTACGCCGCCGCGCAGTTTATCACGCGGCCGTCAGAGCCATGCATCATATCGTCGGACAAATGTAGAAATAGCCGCGGGGAATTAATCAAGGTCAGCGGACTGAAAGAGAAAAACGGAAAATGCCATTTGACAGTTTTCTTTAAACTAAATGGAATCATCAAAAAGATGTTATTGGCTCATTTTACCTTAGCCAAGTCTTTTGTGTTTATGCGAGCAGAAGTATGTAGAAAAAAAAATATCTGAGTGCACACCACATGAAACGTCTTTAAAATCTGCCAAAACTGGATCATAAGCGGCATCATATTTTTGTTTTACTAGGACTTGAGGTAGTAAAAATGTGTCTACTAGCATAAGATTTGATGGAAAATATCATGTCTTTTTCATGATATCGGAATTGGGTGAAAAAGATCAGGTATTTAAAATGTGTCTAATTTTCTTTTTAGAATTAGATTTAAATTCAATTTTAATTTCACTGTGTAAAATTGATTTATTGATCTTTTTAAGATCTTTTTTTAATTTTTATTTTTACCGCCGCCAGTAGGTGAAAATGTATGTATGTGTTTCTGCATTATTGTTTATATTTTTGTGTTCAAGATAACCCAAAATCTTATCTTTTCCCATATTTACAGTATTTTTCGGACTATAAGTCGCACCAGCCATAAAATGCCCAACGAAGAGGAAAAAAACATACAGTGGGGCAAATAAGTATTTAGTCAACCACCAATTGTGCAAGTTCCCCTACTTGAAAAGATTAAGAGAGGCCTGTAATTTTCAACATTGGTAAACCTCAACCATGAGAGACAGAATGTGGAAAAAAAATAAAAACAGAAAATCAACATTTTTAAAGAATGTATTTCCAAATTAGAGTGGAAAATAAGTATTTGGTCACCTACAAACAAGCAAGATTTCTGGCTGTCAAAGAGGTCTAACTTCTTCTAACGAGGTCTAATGAGGCTACACTCGTTACCTGTATTAATGGCACCTGTTTTAACTCATTATAAAAGACACCTCTCCACAAGCTCAGTCAGTCACACTCCAAACTCCACTATGGCCAAGACCAAAGAGCTGTCGAAGGACACCAGAGACAAAATTGTAGACCTGCACCAGGCTGGGAAGACTGAATCTGCAATAGGTAAAACGCTTGTTGTAAAGAAATCAACTGTGGGAGCAATTATTAGAAAATGGAGGACATACAAGACCACTGATAATCTCCTTCGATCTGGGGCTCCATGCAAGATCTCACCCAGTGGCGTCAAAATGATAACAAGAATGGTGAGCAAAAATCCCAGAACCACACGGTCGGACCTAGGGAATGACCTACGGAGAGCTGGGACCACAGTAAAAAAGGCCACCATCGGTAACACAATGCGCCGCCAGGGACTCAAATCCTGCACTGCCAGACGTGTCCCCCTGCTGAAGAAAGTACACATCAAGGCACGTCTGTGGTTCGTTAGAGAGCATTTGGATGATCAAGAAGAGGACTGGGAGAATGTGTTATGGTCAGATAAAACCAAGAACGAACTTTTTGGTAGAAACACAGGTTCTCGTGTTTGGAGGAGAAAGAATACTGAATTGCATCCGAAGAACACCATACCCACTGTGAAGCATGGGGGTGAAAACATCATGCTTTGTGGCTATTTTTCTGCAAAGGGAATAGGACGACTGATCTGTTTCAAGGAAAGAATGAATGGGGCCGTGTATCGAGAGATTTTGATTCCGGCTATCTGGCAAAAAGTTTAAATTCCAACAAAACAAAGGGATTGTAATCAAACTTGCAGAAGGTGTAATCAATATAAAATGTAAGAGGAGAGGAGCGACGGTGGTGCAGGTGGTTCAGCAGGTCATTCACTGATTGAAGGATCGCGGGTTTGATTCCAGCTCCCACCATTGCCCATTTTAGTTGTATCCTTGCGCAAAATACTTCACCCAACTTGCCTCTTTGAAAGGAGTGTGAGAACGAGTGGTCGAAAGGGCCGATGACGCGGATTCGCTGCCTCGTTTCTGTCGGACTGCCCACCATCTAGTGCGGAGAAAAAAAAAACAAATACAATCCAATGTAAAGCACTTTGAGTGTCCAAAAAAAGCGCTATATAAATCAGAGGCGTTATTATTGTTATTATTAAATGTAGGGGTAATGAGGTCAAAGGTCACAGAGGTCAGAAGAGGAATTATGTAATAATATATTTCTACTGTAATGAATGGAAAGTGTAATATGTTATTGTTTGTAGAAGTGTATGTAACACTGAATATTCGAGTGTAATTTGTTTGCAAGCTTTTGTAGGATCGTTTTGCTCTCATAAAAACCAACAATTAGATTTGCTTTTTTCCTTCCTAAAACATTGGTGAAGTATCGGTTGGTTTGTATTCCTGAGAGGAAGCTATCATTAGTATGGAATTGCAACCCTGTATTCTACAAATAAGCCTTACCCTGATACTAACCACAACCCTTATGTTTTGTTTTTATTTTACCTAACCCCAACTTTTACTGTGACCATGCCAAGTACATAATATTTATACAAAACCATTTTAAGATTAGCCTTTTATTTTAAAAGTTAATTCCGTCCTCATGTTACTATTTCCATAGTCTTGGATTTTGTCAACTCCAAGGAAGCAATTTGCACTGCATTTCTTTTGATTTGATGAGCTGAAAATCTCCCACCCCTTCAAAAACCACCCACCGCTTCCCCCCAAAAAATCATAACGTGAGAAGTCCCCTGTGACGAACCACGGTCACACCATCCCGTGCGTTCACGCGAACATGAATCATGTCGGCGGCCGCTACAAGAGTATCTGCAAGCCAAAACATGCCAGCGCCCATAAGAAGCTAATTGACCACCTGATGGACTATTTTGCTCTACGGCGCTTAGCTAACGTGTATAGCGCGCACCTCCAGTGTGTGTTCTGTGTGTAGTATGAGTGTAGCCCTCAGCTGTTTGCATATTATGACTCATGAAACATCCTGGCAGGTAATTGGAGGAGAGCCACGCTCAATGCATTTCTCATAATGATTCATGTCTTCGGCCTGGCGGCTGTACGCCGGCTAAACACGACAAATGACTCGCGCGTCAGCACAACATAACAGAAATCGAGTTTCAAAATAAAAGATGCATATTTTACTTTATTTGTCACTTGACTTCATTCTGTAATGTAATACGACAACATCAAGAAGTTTGCACTGACGCTTGATTGAAAGAAAATCGTAAATCACATTGAAATCGCGATATCGCCTCGAAAACTCACTATTAGATTATTTCCGATTTAAAATGCTTTTTGACCTAAAATATAATCCACAGCATAGTGCTGGTGAATTTTGCCACCTTTTACATGGCAAAATGGTTCGCCAATTGAGGAGTTTCATTTATTTATTTATTTATTTATTTTAACCTGTCCTGTTCAGCTGTTTGACACGGACAATGGAAGTCTAAGTGCCCGGATAGTCTGAACAGTTTTAATGTTTCACATTGAGAGTCTGACATACTCCCTTTGTGATCATTCAGCATTCCTCATTTATTATGACAAAACAGCGAACAGGAAGGGGTTATGGGGGAACAGAAGAAAAGAAACACAAGAGAAGAAAGAGAAGAAACACAAACAACAACAAGAAATACATTGAACGCCTAATTACACTAACTACCAATATGTTGGTGCTATCCTCAGCTAAATGTATTACCGGTTGACACCATGTGGGGGGCCTGTTGACCAGGGAAAGAGGGGGAAGAAGGTGGGGCAGTCTATCAGCTAAGTGATAGAAAGGGGTAGAGTATACACAAATCATCTCTGTGATCTAGAACCCAGTAATCGTGTGAATCCCTTGTGAGTGTAAGCCCGTTGGCGACCGACCCTACGCCGCCCCATCGCCAATCCCGGCACCGGGACCCCCCGCCCGAATGCGCCCAATAACATCCAGCCGCACGCGAGCCCCGCCGGGCACGCAGCAGTCACGCAGACGAGCGAAGACGCCACGCGGGCACCAACACAGGGCCACGGCGTTTCGTTTCAGAGTTTCATTTCAATGAAATAGTGTTTTGTAATTTTATTGAGTCTTCTTGGTGCAAGGATTAACCTGTATTTTCAGACTATAAATTGTACCATCATATCAAGCCCCCGACATGGTGTCCATGGGTAAATATATTTTAATTAGCTAACGAAAGCGCCACTACGTTCATAGGTAGCATAGGTGTGTAATAGTGTATTTCTTGTTGATGGTTGTTCTTCTCCTCTTCTGTCCTGCTTTCTTCCTTTCTGCCCCCCCATAAC
Source organism: Corythoichthys intestinalis (assembly GCF_030265065.1). Taxonomy (NCBI): domain Eukaryota; kingdom Metazoa; phylum Chordata; class Actinopteri; order Syngnathiformes; family Syngnathidae; genus Corythoichthys; species Corythoichthys intestinalis. The sequence goes on from NC_080414.1 coordinate 10,801,811, forward strand.
CCTTTCCTGTTCACTGTTTTCACCGAATAAATAAAACATAATGAATAACCACAATGGGAGTATATTAACTGCCATACATTAAAACTGTTCAGACTGAAGCATAAAGGTATTAACAGGGGGTCTTACTCCGTCAAAGCCGACCGAGTGGAAACACAGACAAAGAGCTTTTTACGTTGAAAATTCTTACGAATAAATGCTAAAATCCCTGAATTCTTTATAGATATACAGTGGGGCAAATACTGTAAGTATTTAGTCGACCACCAATTTTGCAAGTTCTCCTACTTGAAAAGATTAGAGAGGTCTGTAATTGTAAACCTGGGTAAACCTCAACCATGAGATACAGAATATGGAAAATAAGAGAAAATCACATTGTTTTATTTTTAAAGAATTTATTTCCAAATTAGAGTGGAAAATAAGTATTTGGTCACCTACAAACAAGCAAGATTTCTGGCTGTCAAAGAGGCTCCACTCGTTACCCGTACTAATGGCACCTGTTTTAACTCATTAACTCGGTATAAAAGACACCTGTCCACAACTTGAGTCAATCACACTCCAAACTCCACTTTGGCCAAGACCAAAGAGCTGTCGAAGGACACCAGAGACAAAATTGTAGACATACAACAGGCTGGGAAGACTGAATCTGCAATAGGTGAAACGCTTGGTGTAAAGAAATCAACTGTGGGAGCAATTAATAGATAATGGAAGACACACAAGACCACTGATAATCTCCCTCGATCTGGGGGTCCATGCAAGATCTCACCTCGTGGCGTCAAAATGATAACAAGAATGGTGAGCAAAAATCCCAGAACCACACGGGGGGACCTAATGAATGACCTACAGAGAGCTGGGAACACAGTAACAAAGGCTACTATCAGTAACACAATGCGCTGCCAGGGACTCAAATCCTGCACTGCCAGATATGCCCCTCTGCTGAAGAAAGCACACGTCCAGGCCCGTCTGCGGTTCGCTAGAGAGCATTTGAATGATCCAGAAGAGGACTGGGAGAATGTGTTATGGTCAGATGAAACCAAAATATAACTTTTTGGTGGAAACGCAGGTTCTCGTGTTTGAAGGAGAAAGAATACTGAATTGCTTCCGAAGAACACTATACCCACTGTGAAGCATGGGGGTGGAAACATCATGCTTTGGGGCTGTTTTTCTGCAAAAGGACCAGGACAAAAAGAATGAAAGGGGCAGTGTATCAAGAGATTTTGAGTGAAAATCTCCTTCCATCAGCAAGGGCATTGAAGATGAGACGTGGCTGGGTCTTTCAGCATGACAATGATCCCAAACACACAGCCAGGGCAACAAAGGAGTGGCTACGTAAGAAGCATTTCAAGGTCCTGGAGTGGCCTAGCCAGTCCCCAGATCTCAACCCCATAGAAAATCTGTGGAGGGAGTTGAAAGTCCGTGTTGCCCAACGACAGCCCCCAAAAATCACTGCTCTAGAGGAGATCGGCATGGAGGAATGGGCCAAAATACCAGCAACAGTGTGTGAAGAGTTACAGAAAACGTTTGGCCTCCGTTATCGCCAACAAAGGGTACATAACAAATTATTGAGATGAACTTTTGGTATTGACCAAATACTTATTTTCCACCATGATTTGCAAATAAATTCTTTAAAAACCTTTCAAACAATGTGATTTTCTGTTTTTTTATTTTTCCACATTGTCTCTCATGGTTGAGGTTTACCCATGTTGACAATTACAGGCCTCTGTAATATTTTCAATTGGGAGAACTTGCACAATTAGTGGTTATCTAAATACTTATTTGCCCCACTGTATATATATATATTTATATATCTATCTATATGTATATATACATATATATCTATATATACATATAGATAGATATATATCTATAGATATAGATATTTTTTTCCCCCCAGAGTTTTTATTCCAAATTTCAAACTTTTTCATTTGTCAATGTTCGCCAAGAGTTACAAACTCTAGCTGTAACAGCACTACACTTTTTTTGATGGTCTTCCCTAAAGACCATCAGATTACGTCATTACCGCATGTGGAATTGTACTTGCGAACAAGTGACGGTTGTCTTTATTTCCAGAAACCGGACACGCGGTGGAGGTTTTCCCCGGTGGCTCAATGTAGGGCAGAAGCTTCTGGCGGAGCCCTTGGACGCAGCACGCAAGGTCGCGGCGTTCCCAGGTGAGCGCATCAGTGGCAGAAAGCGTTTGTACGGCGGAGAGATGAAGCACGCCGGTCGGGAGAGAATTAACCGACAGGAAAAGGTTGGCGGTGACCTCTGGTGTCCTGGCAAAGCTGCAATTTACTTTTGGTAATCCCCCACAGAGCGGCCTGAGGGGGGTCGGGGTAGTCACAAGATTCCCCCGGGAGGGAAGGTCTGGGAAATGCTAGATGGCTGTTAAGGTAGTTGCACCTTCGGCGCTGGAAAATATAGTCGCAGTGCTTCTTTTCAGGCTACTTTTTGTATTGTATTTACTTACAGTATATTCTTTGATAAATCATGCCCTACTTGTTTCTTGGCATTGACTAATTGACTGCCATTGACTTGGATAGACGTCCAATCCATTTGAACTAGGAGGGAAAGTTCATTCGAAGCCAACCCTCCCATTTCAAATGGATTTGACGTCTACTAAGTGACAACCTTATACCGCCCAGGCCTACAAAGGTATAATGTCGTTTGCATCTGAGCTCATATTTCAAACTGTCTGGCTGCCCTCTTTTTTATTCAATTGTGAAACAAAAAAACAATCGAAAAGCCCACCCCCCCCATCTTAAAAAAATGAGGGCACCGCAAAGGAAAGAAACCACATTGCAGCCTTGATTGGACTAAAAATAACTCTATAATAGTCGCACCATGGCGGGCGATTTAGGTCAGCAGATTCTTTAGAGAGAAAAGAGAATAAATAAATGAGCTGCTGTATCATTGCGGGATAAACTTGAAGTGTTTGCGACTCCACCTGAGAGGAGGCCGCTGAAATCAAGCGGCGGGAAAAGTCCCAGCATGCAACACAACCGCAACCACGAGATGCAAAGGGAAGAAACGTATCGCGCTCGGGTAAAAGTTCAATCTGAGGCTAGGATGGTGCTACATTGACAATGCTAACTCGTAAGATGACAAAAATGAAATGTTTTTACAATTTACGGAGAAATTCTAGATACTTTGCTTATCCTTTTGATCTTTCGTCACTTGCTATTAAATTTGGGGCATTTTCCGGGCACTTCTTTGTTAGCTAACATTCGTTCATTCTCACTTCTCAGTCAAAAGAAATTGGACAAGCAGCGCCGTCAATGGCTCTGAAAGATGAGCATTCACATTTAGTACAACTAGTTTAAATGAATTGGATGTCTATTGTTGTCAATGGCAAACAATGAGTCAAATTTGGGTCACTTTCTTGTTCATTTTAGGGTCACTTTCTGTTTATTTTGGTTCACTTACTGTTGAGTTTTGGGTATTTCCGCATCACTTCCTGTTGATTTTTGTGTCACTTTTTGTTAGTTTTGGATTACTTTTTGATGATTTTGGGGTATTTGTGGGCAGTATTTTTAATAACGGTGTTAGAATATAACAGCGTTTTTTTTTGTTGTGAGTAATCTAATTAATTACTTTTCCCATCTTTGCAATGCGTTACCGTTACTGATGATGTGAAGGGGCGTGTTACTACAATTTGGTTGAATGAAGCGTAAATTGTCTAATTTTGTCACACATCCGCCCTCCCGCCTGCCATGGAGAGTGCAGAGCTGTAGGACGGAAGGGGATGGTTACACCGTTGCAAACACGATGATGATTGGCTAGGTGGCTCGGAGCGTTAGCATAGCATTTGCGTTCTCGTTAGCATTAGCATTTAGCGTGGTGAGCGTCATCTTAAACTCTTGGGCAACTTTTTTTTTACAAACAGTTTGTGGCGTCTCGGTGGGTACAATTAATTGAAAGTCCTGTACTGTTTTTCTGCTGAGCGTGCATTATTATCACCAAGTTGGCGTTGTCCTTGTAGGCTAGGGTTGCCAACAGTCCAGGATTGCGCAGGACAACCCGGAATTTAGGAAGTTCTGGTTGGGAAGGCCGCTGCAGGTACCAATTTTCCACGAAAAACGAGGGAATATTGAATTTTTTTGTTTTTTGTTTTTTTTTGCTGTATTCCCTTGTGCGGCGGTTTTTTGGGGTTTTCGCGGAAAAGCAGGAAACACTTGAATTTTTTTCGCTGTACACCTTTGTTTTTCGCATTTTTCATGGAAATGCGAGGAAATACAGTGAATATTTTTTTCGCTGTATGCTCCCGTTAGTTATATTGAGTTCATCTTGTCTACACTTATATAGGTGGAAGTGTTCGCAGAAACGTCAGGAATTTAAACAACATATGACTATTGTCTGGCAGAAAAGCGGGAATACAGTGAATTTTTATTTCGCCGTATTCCTTCGTTTATCGCGGTTTTCACGGAAAAGCAGGGGAACACAGTGAATTTTTTTTTCTCACTGTATTCCATCGTTGTTCGGGGGTTTTGCAGAAAAGCAGGGAATACAGTGAATGTTTTTTTTTTTGCTGTATTGCTTCGTTTTTCGCGGTTTTCATGTTTTTCGCAGAAATGCGGGTGAATACAGTGAATTTTTTTTTCACTGTATTCCCTCGTTAGTTGTTATGAGTTCATTTTGTCTACACTTATATGGGCAGAAGTGTTCGCCAAAACGTCAGGTATTTAAACCACATATAACTATCGTTTGGCATAAAAGCAGGGAATGAAGTGAAATTTGTTTTCGCTGTATTCCTTCATTTTTCATGGGTTTCACAGAAAGCAGGGAACACAATTAAAAAATTTTTTGCTGATTTCCTTCGTTTTTCGCGTTTTTCGCAGAAATGTGGGAAATACAGTGATTTTTTTTTTTTTTTGCTGTATTCTCTCGTTAGTTGTATTGAGCTCATTTTGTCTATACTTATAAAGGTGGAAGTGTTCACCGAAACGTCAGGAATTGAAATGACATATGACTATTGTCTGGCATAAAAGCAGGGATTAAAGTGAAATTTTTGTCGCTATATTCCTTCGTTTTTCGCAGAAAAGCGTGGGAATACAGTGATTCTTTTTATTTCGGTGTATTCCTTAGTTTTCGAAGAGTTAGCTTCTGCAGCTGGGGGTTGGACCGCCAAGGCCCCCGCCTTTGGCTGCCGCCCAACTCTCTGCGCACCCGACCCCTTTGGTCCCTCCCACAGGTGGTGAGCCCATGGGAAGGGGAACCCATGTTACCTTTTCGGGCTGTGCCCGGCCGGGCCCCATGGGGACAGGCCCGGCCACCAGACGCTAGCCTTCGAGCCCTACCTCCAGGCCTGGCTCCAGAGGGGGGCCCCGGTAACCCGTGTCCGGGCAAGGGAAACTGGAGTTCATGTGTTTTTTTTCATCATAAGGAGTCATTTTGAGCCACGCTTAGTCTGGCCCCTCACCTAGGACCTGTTTGCCCTGGGTGACCCTACCAGGGGCTTAAAGCCCCAGACAACCTAGCTCCTAGGATCATTGGGACACGCAAACCCCTCCACCACGATAAGGTGATGACTCACGGAGGAGTATTCCTTCATTTTTCACGGTTTTTGCGAAAAAAGCGGGGGAATATATTGAAGTTTTTTTTCGCTGTATTCCCTTGTTTTTCGTGTTTTTCGGCCAATTCCACCAAGTGTACAAAATTTCGTGGTTCTATAATCTGCCTAAATCCATGAAAAAAATCTGCTTTCTTTTTAATTGTGAACAAAGAGTCGTCATGGCAACAGACAGAGACATGTGGATGTGGGCCTTAAAATGTAATATTGCAAAGGGTCTTGTACCTACAATGACCAAACTGAAAAGAACTGGACATGTATGAGTAAAAGAGTGACTTTCTGTTGCCACGAGTTGGCGCTGCAGATTTGATGCAAATGACCCCTACAGGACCCTTGAGGGTACGACTCTCACCATGCACGGGAAGTGTAGCGCAGATATGTTGTATATCTGTCAAGTTATGAAAGTTAAAAATTGGTGGCGAGAAAAAATGGCGAAAGTCATACTGTACTGACACTAAAGAAACATGTCAACGACCTTCCTATTGTTTGAATGGCTATAATGTTTATTTCATAAAAAGTTATTGGCCTAAATTGAAGCGATAGACGTCCCAACCATTTCATCAAAAACGTCTGGCAGTGATCATTCACCGAGTTGCTGATTCAGCCACTTCAAAGTCAACTTTCCCGAGCTTAATTATAAGCAACTTCATAATCTACTCGTGCTAATATTCATAATATTCATAGATTTAAGCCCACACTTGAATTATTTCAATATGGCTGAGCGAGCGCGAGTGTGCGAAGAGCCATTTAGCAAAAACTTTAATGTGATCTTTAATCATCTGATGCAATTATAGACTCCCTTCCTTTTGAAGACGATCGTTAAATGTTGCGTATTGGCTGCCTCGTTTACATTTTGAGGCTCTTAAAGCGCTCCATGTTGAGAATCGAACACTCCTAGTCAAGTAAAATTAATTTAATATTTTTCTTTTTTGTCAACTTTCTACAATGTATCACAAAAGTGAGTACACCCCTCGCATTCTGCAGATATTTAAGTATATCTTTTCATGGGACAACACTGACAAAATGACACTTTGACACAATGAAAAGTAGTCTGTGTGCAGCTTCTATAATAGGGTTAATTTATTTTCCCCTCAAAATAACTCAAAACATAGCCATTAATATCCAAACCCCTGGCAACAAAAGTGAGTACACCCCTTAGTAAATACGTTCATCCCTAAATGTCCAAATCGAGTACTGCTTGTCATTTTCCCTCCAAAATGTCATGTGACTCGTTACAGGAGTGCTGTCAGCATTGCTGCAGAGATTGAAGAGGTGGGGGGTCAGTATGTTATAGCTCAGACCATACGCTGCACTCTACATCAAATTGGTGTGCATGGCTGTCACCCCAGGAGGAACCCTCTTCTGAAGACGGTACACAAGAAAGCCCGCAAACAGTTTGCTGAAGACATGTCAACAAATCACATGGATTACTGGAACCATGTCCTATGGTCTGATGAGACGGGCGTGCAAATACTTCACAAATTGTGCACAAAATTACATGTCTAAGAAAGCCATTGTTCATCCATGTTTTGTGCTCCGATTTTGATTCGATCATTACTTAACCAATTAATATATCAATCCAGTATTGTCTCATTACTCTTCCAATATAAATATATGCACATTGAATTGAGTTAAAAAGAATAAAACCAATGAAAACTCGAGAAAAAAACGGATATTGTTCATTTAAAATCTCAAAATCAGAGAAATTCAAATATCATACATAAAGGCTTTCTGTATGACTCTTAAATTGACTTACTACAAGATAAAAAAAAAAAAAAAAATCTAAAATTCAAACATTTTTTATGTAAAATATATAGCCGTGGTGAATGCTGCTGGTCTTTCAATGAAGGGAAGCTCAAAGTGTGTCCGCCTGATTTGTGATGGTGGAGGAGCTACTTGGTCGGGAAAGAAACTAGAGTGCCAGAAGTCAAGTCTCTAAATACAAGCAGCTACAATCGAAAAAAACGCCAGAAATAAGAAAATTTTCACTAGTCATTTTTAACAAAGCAACTGTCGCTAGGATGAGTATGAAAGTCTCCGGTTCAACTCAGAACAACGGAATGAAAATTGAAAAATGCCTCCCGTGGATGTTAATACGACAACATCACTGATTCGCTCATTTCGCTGTCAATCAATAAGGGTTTCAGCCTCAGACAGATCATTAAATCATCATGAGCGTCCGGGCCAGCCGAGCCCCGCCCACTGCTGATAGACATCCAGAGACGCACGGCTTCCACACTGTGAAGCTGTGCAAATGAATAAAAAGCAAGCAGCATCGTAACCATTGATAAAAAGCTAATTCTGAACAGAAATTGAATGCGTTGTAGCGCATATTTCGTCAATGACACGTACACACAACAGTGTACATTTGATCACGTTTTTTTACATTTAGGGGAAACGTGAGCTTCCCTTACAGTCGTACGGCAATTTCCTCTGACATTTTGCCTTGCTCTTAGCTCAAGATCTCAAAATTGAATCTTATATATCTTAAATTGCCTTGCTCTTAGCTCAACATCTCAACATTTGGCAAAACCGTGCACATCGTGAATCGCCTTGCTCATAGCTCAGAAGTGTCAAAATTTGACAAATTCGTATATATTGTATACTGCCTTATTCCGAAAGTCGTATACAGGTTGTCCCCAGGTTGCGAGCGAGTTCCGCTCCTAATCTGGCGACATAACCTGAATTTCCTCGTAAATTTCAAGCTATAGAGTCTGGGACCCAGCTCCTTTTTGGCCTTTAGAGCCTGAACGAAATCGTCCGTGCAATCAGATTTGTTTATTTGCGTGACGTTTTCTGAACGGGCAATGTCACTCTTGCGCATCGGAAGTCATCTCCACAACATTTTCGGGTTTTCGGGCTCAGGCCTACAAATAAAACGTAAAATTTCAGATTTTTTTCGGCCTCGGGCCTACAAATAAAACGTAAAATTTCGGCTTTTTTTTTTTCGAGCTCGGGTCTACAAATAAAACGTAAAATTTCGGCTTTTTTTCGAGCTCGGGGAGACAATTAAAAAAACAATTTCTGTTTTTTTCGGGCTCGGGCCTGCAAGTTAAGTTAATTGCTCGGGCTCGGGCCGGGTCGGGCTTTAATACACACGGGCCGGGTCGGGTGGGAGTGGATTTTTTTTGGTCGATCTAGGTTCTAAACAGCGGTGAGTCTGGCGTTCCAGAGTGTTCCAGTGCTTCAAAACTATTTATTAAAATACATACATACATACATATTATATAAAAGTTGTATTATTTTTTTTATTATACTTTGGGGGAAGTGAAAAAAAAACATGTCTTACATGTATCTCTTTCCAATCTCTAATGCTAAATCTGAATAAATACATTGAACACATACAAAAAAATAAATAAATAGAATATTTGCTACTTTGCCGTTTTTCACTTATCGTGGCAGGTTCTGGTCCCCATTAACCGTGAAAAACGAGGGATGACTGTAAAAAGATACTGGGAGCTACAATAAGGTACTGTTTACGTGACTTATGAAAAACAACAACAATACGACTGAAAACAAAATGGCGGACGATACGTAAAGTTGAAATCACGTAAGTAGGGTACGTCGTAACCCAGGGACTACCTGTACATCGTAAATCACTCATAACACAGGGTTTCACTGTACATAGTTATAACCTTACTCAACAAAGAGTTCCGACTGCGCTTTTCGGAAACGGCGTCTGAGTTGACCCGAAGTGCGTTCGTGTTGCTTTCAAGCACCTTTAATAATTTAGGAGCCCTCGCCGTCAAAGATGATGATAGTGTTTCATTCCGTCCATTTTTCATGAGCCTTTCGTTTACGCCGGTGAATAATTCAGCTTTGATGAACGCCCGTCACGTTCGTCACGTTTCTCCGTGTGTCAACGGCGACACACGCCGCGCGCCGCCGGCCTAATTATTCCTCTTTTATTTCTTCAAAAGCAAATTTATGAGGTCTGTCAGTGTGGCGTTCATCTAAAAGTGAGCAGAGCGGCTCTTTTTTCCCGATGCCCCCCGAACTCTACATTAATCTCCACAAGTGTTCTCTTTAGAGCTGCTTTTTTTTCAAAATTATTTTGCAGACTTATTGATGTCTTATTTCTTCGCTTGTCACCTTGCACTTAGCCTCGGAGGAGCCGTGAAGAATATTACATCGCGTAAAAGCGCTTCTACTTGTGTGCTGACCGAGATGGTGTATAAATGACTTTGGCTTCAATAGTAGAAACGAATTCGACGTGCTTGATTATCGAGCATGTTTGGTTTGGTTTCATTTGTTATGAACGTATGGGGGGAAACAGCAACATTCATTTGATATATTCTATTTGCTAACTTATTTCACTCATAGTTAAACATCACTGTTTTAATGTAAACTTTATGGAATTAATAAAAATTTACCAGCACACCCCATAATACGTAAAAATGAAATAAATGTCTTATTTATTATTCTTATTTAATCCATTCCATGAAAAATGGTTTATTGTTGTCTAACATTGTTAGATTCATTTATTTGTACGTCTTACAATTAATTTGATGAACCACAGTTTTCATTTACCGTAATTTTAAGACTATAAAGCGCACCTGACTGTAAGCCGCCATCCACCAAATTTGACATGAAAACGACATTTTTCGGTAGATACAGTGAGCCGCACTGGACTGTAAGCCGCAGCTATCATCACTGTATTATGGGATTTTTACACCAAAAGATAATAATCGGTAACACTTTATTTGACAGCGGCATCATAAGACTGTCAGAAGATCCAATGAACCACCATGAAGCTTTGAACCTTGAACAAGCTTCATTTGGCCATCACTGCTCCCCTGGGGGAGACAGTCACCCTCCACTGCCACCTGCTGTCAACACTGTTGTCATCCAACATGCCTCCTAGCATGTATTGCAGCTCTACAGATGCAAATAACAATCAAAATTCATGTTCCGTGCTAATTATTTCTTCAGTTACTGTTCCAGTTGTTTCATTAATTGCTATATATGGTATTTGGTAACACTTTATTTGACAGTGGCGCCTGTCATAATACAATCATAATTAAAGATGTGCCGATCGATCGGGTCCGATCACATCATTTTCAAAGTATGGGAATCAGCAAAAAATATCGGACATGCCTTCTCTTAATATATATACAGTATATTTTTTATCTAAATCGTTTTCTAATTGTATTTAACATTACAGACAAAATGTCTTACACTCATCCGGAGTAGTTTTGGCCTAAAGTAGGGCTATCAAATTTATTGCGTTAATGGCGGTAATTAGTTTTTTTTTAATTAATCACGTTAAATAATTGACGCATGCGCTGCACGAGCCACTCACGCATTGTCGCGTTCAATCTATAAAGACACCGTTTTACCTATAGATAGCGCTAAAAGGCAGCGTATAATGAGTAGAGAGAATTTTGACAGCCTTTGGAGCCATTTTTTATGTGGCTAAAGCCTTACAATACCTCTCTCAGCAATTAAAAATAACGTGGGAGGCTATGTGGGGAAGAAAGGTAGTAGTTGATCATTTTCTTAACACCCTATGTTCTTTCCCTACGCAGAGAAGATATATGAATTGGTGCCACTACGCACAGTCATGGTTGCACTTCCCATCATGCATTTGGGCAGAAGTTAAATGGCTGCAGTATCATCATTCTATCAAATAAAAAAATCATTTAAAAAATTGCCCTCCCCTATTTTTTATTTATTTATTTTTTTAGTTATATGACCAGAGCAAATGACCGTCTAAGTTGCGAGTCACATCTTTTCGAAAAATCATTTTGACACATTATAAAAATATTTTTTTCTGTTCATTTCATTCATTTTTATTGCAGTTTTATTGCTTTACAACTTTTATATACTGTATTGGCCCAAATATAAGACAGTGTTTTTGCACTGAAATAAGACTGAAAAAGAGGGGGTCGTTTTATATTCGCGGTCTAGACATTATACCCATTCACGACACTAGATGGCGCCAGATATCATTGAAGCGATGTTCTTTCATGACAGATCTCAGCTACTCTCAAGTTTAACCGGTTTGCATTGTTTTACTGCAATGTTTTTCTTTAGTCAGATTTGTTTCAAGACTACAGTTACAGTTAGACTTCATTTTGATGGTTAATGTAGTTATCGCAATTTTGTTGTTTTATCACAATTGATTGGTTTATTTACATTTCAAAAACCAGAAGCCATTCATTGACGAATGTGATTGCACTTTAGTTTACATATATGAATGTTCAGATATTAAGATTCGAATGAGGCAAAATAACATGCTTTTTCTCTCAAATATATTGTTATAATCATTTGTTTCGGGTGTACTGTAATTATTTTCAATATAAAAATTAATTTGGTGTTCAAAAAGTCTTTTTTCAAACTTAAGTCTTGAAAAAGAGGGGGTCGTCTTATAATCAGGGCCATCTTATATTCGGGCCAATACGGTATATAGGAAAGACAATTACGTGCAAGGACACTTTTCAGCCACCGGGGGAGTGCCTGGCACCCCTTGACCGCCCTTAAAATCCGCTTATGGCCCCAGTCCGAGAGAAATTGACAATCTTGTTTTGCTTTTTCCATTTTCTAATAATTGCTCCAACGGTGAATCTTATATCCCCAAGCTGCTAGGCAATTGCCCCCTACCCCTGTTCAGCCCTGTAGAGGACTACAATTCTGTCTCAGGTGTCTTTGGACAGCTCTTTGGTCTTGCCCATGGTCGTAGTTGGATTACGACTGACTGTGGGGTGCACAGGTGACAATAATGAGCTCAAATGGGCGGCGGGTGGTTGGTAACTCATGGAGTAAAGGTGGACTTTTTTCAAGATAGACTGTCATAATTATTGCTGATTCTCAGGGGTACAAATACTTATGAACCCCATTAAATTACAAATGAATTGTTTTTAAAAAAAAAATCATACAATGTGATTTCTGGATTTTTTTTTTTAGATTGTCTGTATGAGTAGAAATGTATCTATGATTGAAATTTCAGACCCCTACCTATTTCCTACGTGGGTCAATTTGCAAAATCACAAGGGGTGCAAATACCTCTGCTCCTCACTGTATATATATTTAACCTTTTAGATCTAAGATTCTTCCAACAGTCTAGCTTAGTGCAAGAAGTAGTGTCCCAGAGCGCAACTCCTGAGAGGCTACCGTAGAAATCGTATAATGGCAGCGAAATAATGCTAGCGGCCTCCTGCTGAACAAACGTCAATATTCCATTCACTTTGTTTTCCAGGGAAATAATTGCGGGAGGCAGAGGCGACAAAATGGGGATGACCTCTAGTTTGGGTTGTGTCTTCTTCAAAGTTGGACAAGCCATCACAGCCTTTCAGAATATATAAAAATTGGAGAGAAAAAATGCTAGCATGCATGAGGGGCTGCGTGCTGGATAGGAGCTAATGCAGTTTGGGGCCCAAGTGTCTCCTTCCTCCTCGGTGGAGCATGTTAATGTCCTCCCCTGCAGCCTTGTCCTCATGTGGACTTTGATCTGCTTAAAGGAAACGTAGACGTATTTTGGGATCTACCTTGACAATTTGAATTTTTGAACAGAATTTAAATCTTTATCGGGTACTTTTTCTCATTTACTGCCTTTGAATAAATGATTCATGAATAAACTCTCACCTCAGAAAGCTTCATTTAATGATTTTCATCTTAAAGTTGATATTCAGTGGGCTTCTTTAAATAGAAGCATCATCAGCATTAAGAAAAGCATTGAGAAAAATAATTTTAAAATGTTGTTTGTTGAAGTTTCACTTCAAGATTTTTGCACTTAACCCTTTGTAGGGCAGTTTTTTTGATACTAAGAAATAAAAACAAAACAAAACGTATTACCGTATTTTTCGGACTATAAGTCGCACATGAGTATAAGTCGCACCAGGCCAAAAATAAGCAATGAAGAGGAAAAAAAAAACATATAAGTCGCACTGGAGTATAAGTCGCATTTTTGGGGGGAAATTTACTTGTTAAAATCCAACAGATAGAACAGATATGTCATCTTGAAAGGCAATTTGAAATAAAAACACAATAGGGAACAACATGCTGAATAAGTGTACAGTATGATAATGTTACATGAATCATGAATAATGAAATGCGAACGTGGCCGGTATGTTATTGTAACATGGCTATTAAGAGTTATTCAGAGAACTATAAAATAAAGAACATGCTAACATGTTTACCAAACCATCAGTGTCATTCCAAAACACCAAAATAACATGTGAAATGATATGTGTTAATAATTTCACATATAAGTTGCTCCAAAGTATAAATCGCACCCCCAGCCAAGCTATTAAAAAAAAAAAATTGCGACATATAGTCCGAAAAATACGGTAATTTGAATTTCAATAATTCTGTCCTTAATAACATTTTATTATTATACTGTATGATTATATTATTACGGCTGTCAAAATATTAAAAATTTTAATCGAGTTAATCACAGCTTAAAAATAAATCGTAATTAGTTGCAATTCAAACCATCTATAAAATACCGTAATTTCCCGAATATAACGTGCACTTTTTTCCCCAAAATCAACTTGTAAAATCATGTTGCGCATTATAAACGGGTACATGGATGGAGACAGAAATATATATACTGTATATATATATATACACACAGTATATATATACAGTATATATATATACAATATATATATATATATATATATATATATACAGAAATATATACTGTATATATTTACATATATATATACAGTATATATATATACAGAAATATATATACTGTATATATATACAGTATATATATACTGTATATATACAGTATATATATACAGTGTATATATATATATATATACACAGTAGATAAACCGATTTTTTTTTTTTATTGACACGGCCACTTTGTGTTGAAGAAACGTATGCGGCGACCCGTTGCCGACCATTAAGGTACGTGACGTCACCATTTTGTTTCGGTAAAACTTCACTCTAATCGGCCGAATGATTTCGTCTATGTTAAATTCTGTTGTTTTCACTCTTCGTAAAGCACAGAATTTAGTTTCTCGAACTCATTTAAGTCAACGTTTATTGCAGCTCCGCTCCTCGGACCATAACAAACGTAAGCACACAGACTTCCTGTGTCCGTCAACTATATCGGTCCCTCGGGAAACTCAAACCCAAATAAGAATAGTTCCTATTGTTACTGTCGTGTCGACAGCGATGAGCTCTCACGGATTTACGACTTACGTTCTCACTTTCATTTTACGGTATCAATCCATGGAGGAAACATTTATTCATCATGATGAAACGAGCAAGTTATACAGCAGCCTTTAATAGAAAGTTCACATCTGTTTTGTTTTCTCCTAGATTTTGGTAAGTTGGAGAAGTTGTCAAAACATATTATTACCGTAAATATTGTCAGTTTATGGTAATGTTTTGAACTACCAATGTGCTATGCTTGTGCTGTGTTTCACCAGTCAGTAAAATGACATTTCTGTATCTGTACACGAGCTCTGTTTTCTTGTATTCTTCTATTTACTGGTGCTAAAATTAGGGTGCGCGTTATAAACGTGTACAATAATTTTCCCTAGATTTGAAATGTAAATTTGGGGTGCGCATTACACACGGGTGCGCCTTATATTCGGGAAATTACGGTATGCCATATTTTTCTGTAAAATATTGTTGGAATGGAAAGATAAGACACAAGACGGATATATACATTCAACATACTGTACATAAGTACTGTATTTGTTTATTATAACAATAAATCCACAAGATGGCATTAACATTATTAACATTCTGTTAAAGTGATCCATGGATAGAAAGACTTGCAGTTCTTAAAAGATAAATGTTAGGACAAGTTACAGAAATTTTATATTAACACCCCTCTTAATGTTTTCCTTTTAATAAAAAATTTTAAATATTCAAACAAAAAATAAACTAGTAGCTCGCCATTGTTGATGTCAATAATTACACAATGCTCATGGTGCTGAAACCCATAAAATCAGTTGCACCCAAGCGCCAGCACAGGGCGACAAAACACAAAAAAAACAAGTAACAAATGGACATGACACTGTGCTGTCATTTTGGTCTGTTTGAGCGGGGCATGTGCGTTAAATGTGTCAAATATTTTAACATGATTAATTAAAAAAATTAATTACCGCCCAACACAAATTAATATACAACATATATTACATAATATACAACAACGTAAACATCGGCCCAAGACAAGACAAACACAAGAAATCCCGATCTATCAAATTACAATGCTGATTGAGAATATTCATTAGGACAGTGGAGTATTTTATAGCACTACTAATACAAATACGCTTTTGAAGCGCTGTTTATCGAGACATTTTTGATATTGGCTTATTATTATTGCCACCAGTAAGATTTTAACATTTCATCTCCAACTCGCTAGCCTCTTCAAAAATGTTAGCTTGAGATTGCGAACATTTCAGCCTTCAAGCTCAGTATCGAGAGTATCTCCAGCGCGGCTCGTTGTTTTTGAGACAAACGCCGGCTCCCTGGCTTGTCTTGTCACTTAAGTGGGGCATCAGCCGGCTGAGCCGCTTTGAACGCGCCGACACGATTCTGCGAGACTCCTTGAGGGATGCCAAATACCAGAGACGATCTCTCTGAGATGTCAGAACAAAGGCGGAAAGTTGACAACGTTGAAAATTGACGCCGCTGATGTGCAACAGCGTCGTTGTTAATGTGATCTTGTTCTGAATGTTCCGATATCGTGGCCGAGCAGGGGAGAAAATGGAGGTAGTTTTAGAGGAACTGAAAGATGCAATTTCTGGAGAAATTGCGAGGGGATGCTTTAAATCAGGGGTGTCCAAACTTTTTGCAAAGGGGGCCAGATTTGGCATGGTAAAATTGTGGGGGGCCGACCTTGGCAGACGTCCTTTACGTAGAACAATATATTTAAGCAAAATTTAGCAAGCCATTTGTCACATTTGCTTTATTATTTTTTTAATGAATAATTTCAACTCGCAACTAGCCTTTGCGGCGTTCTCTTTCGAATCTCGGGCTTTTGCGAAATACTACTGCTGTGAAATTAAACTAGCTTCAAGTTTCTTCAATTTCTCGCTGCGTATCTTCCCTGTAATCTTGTCGTACATGTCAGCGTGTTTTGTTTGGTAATATCGCCTCTCTTTTAAATCTTCAAAAACAGCGACTGTCTCTTTGCAAATGAGGCAAGACACAGTTGTTGCGTATTTTAGTGAAGAAATAGTCCAATTTCCACCTATCCTTGAAGCGTCGGCTGTGTGTTAAGTCTGTGTGCGGGCCAGATGTTATTGATTTTATGACAGAGGCTGGGGGCCGGATGAAATTTGACCACGGGCCGTATTTGGCCCCCGGGCCGGACTTTGGACATGTCTGCTTTAAATAAAAAAAAAAAATAGGGGAGGGCAATTTTATTGTTTAAATGATTTTTTTCTTTGTTTGAATTTTTTTTTTTTTTTTTTTTTGATTGAAGCAACTTTTTGCGGGATTGAATGATTTAGACACAAATGTTCTACTCATAATATGGCTCAAACACAAAAAGGATTGCCAAAATAAAAGAAAACTTTTAAAATTAAAAATTGTGTTCAAATGCAAATATCTCAAATATTTTTTCGCATTCAAAAACTTTTTTTTCTACCATTGAAATGTTTTTTTTTTGTTTTTTTTTTTTGATTGAAGTGATTTTTCGTTTGAAAATACATTTTGTTTGAAACAACCTATTTTTTGATTGAATAATAAAGACACAAATGTCCCAGGCAAAATGTGGCCCAAACCCAAAACAACATTGCTTCAATCAAAATAAAAAACAAACAAACAAAAAAACAGCTTTCAAATGCATTTTTTTGAGTTTCAATTTTGTTTTTGCATTCAAACACACATTTTTTAATCGAATAATGAAGACACAAATCTACTTCCATATGAATCCACCCGGGGGATACAATTTTTGACTGGGGTAACAACATTGGCACGACACCGGCGGGCGTACCATATTCAATGGATGACGATCTTGGCGAAAATTATAAGTGTTCTAAGCAGCCTGATTTAGAATTCCCCATAATGATGGGAAACAAAAACATGCATTTTCAACTTGTTATTATAAATATTCCTGCAAGTTAATTTAATTGCTGACACTGCGTTTTGGGGTCATCAACATGTGCCCCCCCGGCCCAAAAGTCAAACTCCGCCTATGCCAACGCTATTGATTGCATGGATCATCGATGATTTTCATGCGTGCATATGTTGTTTTTTTATTGGCATGCTATAATGGTGCCATTGACTCGCGCTAGTTTAGCCACTCCGGAGCCCTGAAACTAACAAATAACTTACAAACGAAACGGAATTTGTTGAAATGAACTCCACCAACTAACTAAACCCCCCCGCTAACTCGAAGATTAAGCTTAATGTCAAAAACCCTGAACTTCCACTTTATGAGCGAATCAGTGCAGAAGGCGATTGGTTCGGTCTAGTTCCTCCTAATATTCGTTCAAAAAGAACGGTTCGTTCAAAAAGAACGAATCGTTCACGACCGACTCAACACTGGCTCGTAGCTTCGCCCATGGTGCACCTGAGATAATTAGCAACGCTGCCTCTGTATTTTCCATCTCCCAATTATAGCACCTACGTTGTGCATGACTGCTAGTTGACAAACGCAACAAATTAGAGTAAGTAAATAAAGTTATAGCCTAATAGTTTTTTATAAATACATGTTATACTTCATTTGCTTATAAGCTATTAAAGTGACCATATGTATGCCTTCCGTTTACAATAAAGTCCTTTCCACAGTGCTGCGGACGGGGAATGGCGCGAGCTAAGCACTGTTATCATCAACTGAAAGCGCAAAATGATTGAGAAAAGGTAAACACACTTATAATAATATGCAAGAACAAATATTCCACTTCATTTTGTTCGGTTGTGACAAGATGTTTGACGTTCTTGTCCAATAATAAGCTGTACATGTGTTGCAGACGGAGACTGGTGCTCGCATAGCACTTGTTATTTTCGGCTTTGAAGCTGCCGAACTCCAGTCGAAGAAAAGATTGACAGTAAGTTAAAAAAAAAAAAAAAAGCCTTGTATGAGTAAATATTCCACTTAATTTTATTGGATAGACCAAATGTTTGTCGCCCGTGTACAAATAATTGCGACGTTCTCACATGCTCGTCTACATTGGATACTGCTATTCCCGTAATTTACTGTACACGAAACATGTCATGTAATTTTCGTTTACATACATTAACTAATAGGACAACCCTTAGTTGACTAACGAGTTCATTGCATAGCCATTAACTAAACACCACCACAATATAAAAAGGGCACGACAAATGGCAAATTAGACTGAAAAATATGTTTTGAAAATTGCACTTCATAATGAATATATGCCACTGACATCCATCCAAACTGTTTGGAAGGGCTGGCGCTGTTCTGTCTCTGTCAACACTGTCATCTTGTCTGACAATCGCATGCTATTCCACCTGCCTTTTCCCTGAAGGACGTAAATCAAACGAATGCCTCCACATCTTCAAATTACAAAATGCTTTAAGGTGTACACTATATGTCGAATTATTATTCACAATTTTGAATGTAAGTAAGCATGCTTTCATGTTCTGTTCATGTTATGTGTTACCTAGGGTGACCATATTTTGATTTCCAAAAAAGAGGACACTCGGCTGGGCCTCGAGATACTTGAATTTTACTCGAAGATCACTCAAAGATGCCTATTTCACCCACTTTTTTTTTTTTTTTTTTAACTCAAATGGTTACCCAACAGGCTTCTTTCTAAATAAAAAAACATAAAAAAAAAAAAAAAAAAAAAAAAAAAAAAAACAAATCAAACAAACAAAAAAAATCAATAATGATTAAAAAAAAAAATAATATAATGCAGACCCATGGAAATGTAGTCCAGTCAATACACACACACAGTAGGCTATGTGCCAACTCAACATTTTCTTTAAATTACTATCACGACAACTGTCGTTGACAAATTGTAAATTGTTATTCCCACATATATATATATATATATATATATATATCTTTTCACCAATTAGATCTTTTACATTTGTAATCAGTTAAACTTTGTCAGGTGCTGCTTGTTTCAGCAGGAAGTTCATTGGTTAAACTCTCTGCGCGTTATCGGTTGGAACAAAATCCAGCACCCACTTTGCCCTTTCTGGAATCGGTTTGACACCTGTGTTCTAGATTGTACGCAAACAATAACCGACAAGCTATTCAACCAGCATGTTTCCAAATGCAGCATTTGAAAACTACATTGCCCATAATGCCTAGCGCGGCTGAGCTCACTGATTGCTACCCCATTAGCGAGTACGGGAACCGAGTCAAAATCAGACTTTGTCATAAAAGTTTACTATCATCGGCAGCGCAAAGATGCGACAACAAACGGGATTTTACAGACTACACCAGTGCAAATCTCCGACAGAAGTCAACATTTGCTTTATATACGTATTTATCGTAAAATAAACTCATAAGAAACACAGCTATTTAGCTATACTAGCATTCAACCATTAAGTAACGCAAAACAATTACAAGACTGATACAATGTACTGCATCTCTGTGTACACATATAACCCTATATACAGAAGAGAAGACACATGACTGACATTAACAGGAGATAAACTTACAGAAAGGTGTATGGAGCCACGTCTTTTCGAACTCTTTATTGAACTTACTGTAGTCAGATCTCTCGCCAAACCGTCAGTAGATGGTGGTAATTCCCCATGAAACAGGTTAAACTGCCAACAAAAAAAAGATCTACTCCTTCTCCCGCTCCTACTAGTAGGAGCCACGTCAACGCAAGCAGGCGCTGCCCCCTAGCGGCCGAAGGGATTCTCTTCAAATCGGTCCCGTGAAAAATAATAAATACCGGACATTTTAATGAATTTATGAATCTCGGCCGGACACTCCGGAGGGCACGTAATAAGAGGACTTGTCCGGGCAAAAGAGGACGTTTGGTCACCCTAGTGTTACCTAATAGTGAACTGCGCACCGAGGCTTATGCTAAAATGGCTTTTTCCTGTGTCCTTCTGTAAGAAACTGTCTTGCATTGTAAACTATTTATTAGACAAGTTTCCGAGGTTATTTCTCCCATTTCTCCATTCAAAATAGGGGTGCACGCTATCCATTTTTTTAAAAACAGATACCGATATCGATAACCTTCTGCTCCTCAAAGCCAATATCGATGACCGATAATAAATATATAATTTTTTAAATGTATAACTTGAGTTTTTGAACACTTGGAGGTTAAAAAAAAATAAATAGTAGTGGATTCAGATAGATAGATTTGCCTTTGAGCTCACCAGATTTTCATAATGACATGAACAAAACAGTGCGTTTCATTTCTGCACTGCCTGACAGCCAGCTAAGAATGAATGCACCTCCGTAAACCACAAGGCTTGGTCTTTTCTTGCTTTTATGAGAAGACACTCGTCTTAATATTGTGAAAGTACAACAGAAAAATACACATCATACTCAATACTCAATATACAATAAACTGCACAATACACTGATATGCACAACTATTATATGTATAGCATAGCACACTAGCTTGAGCTACTAAAGCATTGGCTGGCTTCTATAACACAACTTATGAAGTTCTGTACATATGACCCTTCACCACAGAAGTAAATATATCTTGCACATCCATATGTTACAGTAAACATAAAATACTTACATATATTTCCGAGGCGGAAACGTAACAGAAAGCATTCACGACTGTCAATGCTACCGCTAGACACCGCAATGTGTAAGTGATTGAACCAAACTACTGTAACAAAAAATAGATGCAGTAAATTAATCTGACCAGCAGGTGGGAGCAATGCGCCGCAAATGGTCAACTGATTTCCCATACTAGTGTGTAAACTGTAAAGCCAGAACAGTACATATTATCGGTCGCATTATAAATGTGATTAGATTTATCAAGATGACGTCATAATTCCTATTATCGGACCAATAATTATCGTGCACCAGTAATCCAAATCAACAGTGTAGCTGGAGTAACTAGGGGTGTGAATATCGTGATACTTTGTATCCCAAAAGTTTATCGATATGCGCCTGCCAAGAATCGAGATATCATTTTAAAAAGGTGTCAATGTCTAAGAAGAAAAATAAAAAGGAACCAACAAGTTGCTCCTAAAATCTTCCACCTCAATAATGCCTCTGTTAACTCTAAGGCTGCATTGACGGTGCTCAACGCCCAATCTATTTTGACTGAGAACGTTCGTTCATTCGAAACCAGAGCATTCAGTCATTCGGTCCGATTTTCAGGCCATTTACAGGTCACTTGCTGTTCATTTGAGAGCATTTACAGGTTATTTCCTGTTGAGTTTGAGTCACTGCCTATTCTTTTTGGTGATTCCCAGGTCACTTCCTGTTCTGTAACTAAAAATAAACAGGAAGTGACCCATAAAATACCCCCAAATCAACTGGAAGTAACTGAAAATCAACAGGTAAATGACCTTAATTGACCCCAAATTACATCATTGCCTAGCATTGGCTGCCACTGACGGCCAAAGATGTTCAATCCGTTTGAAGTGGGAGGGATGGCAGCGAATGCACGAAAGTTCATTCGCTGCCAACCTCCCAGTTCAAATGGATTGGACGCCTAGTAGTGATAAACTCATTCCAATTCACAGCAGAAGCTTGTTTTTCTGATTATTGTTTTTCGAATAAACTAGAATAATTTCCTGACCAATGTATTGATAATAGTTGTATCGCCATATCTTCAGATCATCGTTGGCGTGAGCTTTGTATCGCGTATCGTATCGTGAGGTACCAAGAGGTTCCCACTTCTAGGAGTCACATTACTCATCAAAATCCCTTAAAGACAATTTGGAAATACCGCATCCATCTGCCATCATCGCGACAGAGGAGGACAACATTTTCATGAAGCCGATGTGGAACCAAGCTCGTGCCTCCACAAAGACCGGGTGTTTTTGTAGCCATGTTGCCGCTGTTTTATGGAAGGTATGTTCTTCCTATCCCTGCATTTTCATGTGTCCGGTGTTCAAAAAATGCTAAAGCTAAAATCTTGCGCATGAAATGACTTGTTGCCTTTGATCCTGCTATTACGATGAATATTGTAATTATGATGATCTTTAATATTATTTACTACAAATACTCTATCTGCTGCGAGCCTGTTGCTAATCAGTACGTGTAGATGGCACAATTCAATCAAAGCATAAATGCAAGTGTTACAAGTTTTTTGTTAGTTTACAGGTGGAAAATTCTGTTAGGCAAGGGAAGACAAGTTGATGTACACATATCGTGACTAAGTTCTACCCGGCAGCCCAGAGGCTGGGACAGACGGTTGCTTGCCTCGCGGCGGTCCGTTCAACTACGAGTTTTTTAACTGCAGCAACTTTGAGATACGCTATTGGAGCTGGAATTACCGAGGACAGCGTGAGAAAGCCCGTCTGGAGGCCGCCGAGGATCTCCGTAATGGCAGGTGAAAGTTTGGCGAGGCTCTCTTAAGCTCTGCTGTCTGATAACAAATTCCTCGTATGCTCAACCTTCGTTAATATTTTTCTAATAATTTTATAAATTGGGATTTATTGACCTGTTTTGCACATGCAGCAATCTTTTGAAATAAAACAAGAAATGGAATCATGTTTTCCAAAAGTTTTATTGCGATCAATATTGGCTATAAAAAAAATGAAATACTATATTTGTTTGCTTACCTTTTAGTATTTCCTTGTAACAACAAAATACGTGTCAGCCCTTTTGTATTCGGCAACTGTCATATTATTTGTAATTTCACGTCATTTTGGTCCCTTAAGTGGCCGGTGTATCAATCTACTTTCATGTTAACACTGGCTGCATAGGTTGTTCTAATTTTGTCCACGAATGATCAACAAAGTGATAAGAACAAACATACAATCTTTTAGGTGGATCCTTAGGTTTAAAGCACATCCCTAACTTGTTGTCTGCAGCTGGTTTTGATTTGAAGCGTAAGGCAAGTTAGATCCACACTGGCACATCGTAACTACTATCTGGTCGCTGATCAAAACGTTCCACTTATACATAGGCGCTTCAGCACAGAAGGTCTCGGAGTTTCATCTACGTCATGCTGAATCCATTTTTGGAGATTCCGTGGGTTTCTCTGGTTTGATTTTGGAGTTTTACCTTTACCAACACACTGCTTACTTCAACTGTACTTCATGTTGTTCTGTCTAAACCGGAAGTTCGAAGCAGAAATTGTCAAAGATGGCGCTGCCCATGTTTCGCTCAGGAAACTTGTCTATATGTCGAATTATTTTCACAATTGTGAAGGTAAGTAAGCATGCTTTCATGCTCTTGTGTAGTATGTGCTACCTAGTAGTGAACTGCACACAGAGCGCTTATGCTTATTTTAAATGGCCTTTTTTCTATGTTCTTCTTTAAGACAGTCTTGCATTGTAATCCTATGCTAGATATTAGTTGCAAACCAGGAGGTGAGAATTGTAATTATTCGATCTGAATTCTTAAAGTTGATGTTAAGAGAGCAAACTCCACACAGTCTAAGTAATCAAGCAACCTCTACAGACGTTTAACCTCATTGCTGCCTAAAAGGGGAAGAAAACGCCTTGATCATATTCATCCCAGCGAAAAGAATCTTGTTTAATAAAGTTAAAAAGCAGAATTTCATTTGTCTGATGTGAATTGGTGAAGAAAATTCAAATTAATGCTCATGTTCCCAGAAGTAGGCAAATAACTGTTGTCGTATAGTTTTAAATATCAGTACTATTTCATCCAATCAAACGCAAGTTTTTCAGATTGTCCCGCCTACTCGTCATGCTTGGACAAACCGCTGTGCTTAGCGTAGCTATTGGAGAAACGTGCTTTACTGGACCCAGGAAGTGAAGTGGGCTTGATCTGAGAATCACACAGAGAAAGGAGGACAGTGACGGGATTGAACAGGTACAGATACTTTGTCATATAGCATCTATTTTCTTTATAGTTACTTTCTACCTGTTTTGAGTGTATCAGTGGTAATGTGCTTTACGTGCAAGGCGTGACTGACATTCGTCACACAATGGCTGCACTTGTAAGTAGAATTTTTGGCGGGGGGTTTGAAATTGTAAGAGGTTTAAAGAAATGGATGATTTGCATACTCAAGTACTTTTTACTATCATATTCACTTGAGGATCATTTATACCGGGTCTAATATATTGCTTGAACCTTCCAGCCACAAAGTTGCCCAAGATCGCCCCAGATGTTTTACCAGGACCTCCATGCTGAATGGCAACCATGATAAAGCACTATGGCTATTGTTCGAGATACCTGCTCATGAGAAGGTATCGTATTTGATTTCTGCTTCAAAAAAAAGGTTAAAAAAAAAAAAAAAGTTAATTTTTAAAGCTGTCAGAACTGAATTAGTCTTCTGTGATGTTTCACTCTCCCTCCTGCTGCTCTTTGTTGGTCAGGCAGTGCCCTGGTGTTGCTTATTAAAGTTAACGATGATTGACAGATTTTGCGGTTTGATCTTGCCAGCGATAACAACTTCAAAGAGCAGCATGCGTCAATCATCGTTTAACTTGTTAAACAGTTGCTGTGGCAACTCATTGTGTGAGTAGCTTGAGTGAATTTCAGTGGACTCAATGAACCATTTTATAAAGACAAGCATTTTTCTACTTGTTTGAATATATTTCAATAATTTATCATTTATAATATTTAGTAATTTAACTTATCGTAGTTATTGCATTTGAAGTGCTTAAAACCATTTATTAAAATATATATGTACATAAAAAATGTTTTTAAATTATACTTCAGGGGAAAAAAGTGAAAAAACTTGTCTTATAAGTAGCTCTTTCCAATACTCGATCTAAATAAATGCATTGAACACACACACTTCGCGTTTTTTTCACTTATTGCAACAGGTTCTGTTCCCCATTAACTGCGAAAAATGAGGGATCACTATATTTCAGTGGTATATACTGTATATGTATTTTCAGACAGTTGCATTCATTTTTACGCATACAGTTCATAGGCTTTCAACTTTACATTAAGTAAGAATACTTTGACTGGTTAAGATTTCAGATAGGTTTTTTTGCATTTTTAAAATCATTTTTACCATTGCATTTAGCCTCTTCGAGAACAGTTTTTCTGTTTCTTGCAAAAATGGGCGCTATCACAGTGTTACGGTAAGTGAACGGATAACATGAAAACGCTACAGAAAAGGTTGATTTTTACAATGTTAAGAGTCGACAAAACGCAACATCTTTCTATGTTTATGTCAACACATTATTACACATGGTCAATCCTGTAAAACAAATCCACTTCCAGTTTTTGAAACCCTGGTATTTTTTAAAAATGTTAAAATCTGGGATGAATACCCTCCAATCAGCAACAATGCAGGGGCACTATGGAATTCGGAATGTGGCCGTCGCGGACGACCTCCCTGATCTTCCTATCTGCCTGCCGCAGCCGCATCCTTCGGGGTCACCTTGTCGTAATCTACCATTTCCAAGCTTGACATTCTGGAGAGTGCCGTCTGTGTTGTATGTTTGTTTCCCATTTTAATTTAATCGCGAGTTTCTGGCTAAACACGGAGAAGATTTCTCCTTGTTATTATTTTTTCGATTGACTGGCACGCTTCGGGCATTGTCGAAGCGATCCAGATGGTCCGAGAGCTTTCAAGGGACGTAGCGCTGATGGCTAATTATCCTCACCGGACCCTAAGGAACTCTTAAGAATAAACAACACTGATGAATTTTTTTGATAGGAAGGAATTGCGCGCGATTGATTGGCTCTCGGAGGTGCGCGCTGATTGTCAGCTGGCACGTGTAACGACGCGCGTCGGCTTGTTAATTACACTTCCAGGCGAGCATAGGCCCTTGGGACGGATACCGTGTCGGGGAAAAATGTCCTCCGCTTGAAGATGAGCTATCGAGCGCATGATTTGATCGACGTGGCCGCCCCTTGGCGGACATGTCGAGTCTTCTTCCAAAGGTTCAGTCCCGATAGCAGACGCTTGCGCTTCCCGAAACGTGTCAAGTGCTGACTTGTTATTTTGTTATCTTCTCTAAAGTCAGATGTAAAGTTTGTCCAAAACTTGTCTGAGAGTTTGATAGACACTAGCTTTGGCCACATATGCGCCACTGGTGATGTTACTGAGATTTCTATCTGGAATTGAAACCAATTAACGACGTGTACTTTCTAGTACACGTGAAAACACCTGCGGCTGTGAGACACTATAAGGTGTCTCTAGTGTGATCTCACTTGAGGGTCTCAATTTTATTCTATTGTTGTCGTTA
Organism: Corythoichthys intestinalis; assembly: GCF_030265065.1. NCBI lineage: Eukaryota > Metazoa > Chordata > Actinopteri > Syngnathiformes > Syngnathidae > Corythoichthys > Corythoichthys intestinalis. The sequence continues at coordinate 10,828,539 of NC_080414.1, forward strand.
TTAGTGAAAATGAAGTGACATTTTGTGAGCTTTTTTAGATGCAAAAAAAAAAACCCACATCTAATTTGGCAAATTTATTCATTTGGTAGGGTGTGTAGCTTGGGGAATGTTAAAGGGAACCCTGGATTGAAAGACTTGTAGTTCTTAAAAGATAAACGTTATTATGAGTTAAACAATTTGATATTAAAATCCCTCTTGATGTTTTCGTTTCATACAATTTGTAAAATTAGTTTAAAACGGTCGCCATTGTTGTCGTCACAGGGCGGTGACGTCATTGGCTTGTGCTGCAGGGCTCTAGCGACATAAACATGCCAACTTTTTGAGCCCTTTCAATTTGAACCCGTGAGACCTTAATGAGCATGACAGCATTGTCGCTATTTCACAAAACGCAGGAAAAGCAAAATGAACAGGAAAAACGGGATGAGATAAGAGAGAAGGACAACCGATGTTCCGCCAAAATGTGCTACACCGGCAAAACGTGCTACAAGAGGGAAATTTGACACCTAAATTACTACCGTGCTCTTTCAGCTTGTTTTGTTTAGATACATACATACAGACAGAACATACTAAAGATGCTTTTAGGAAATACTGAAATGTAGTGATATCAAATAAGGGGGGTTAAAAAACAATGCTTTTAAGTATGAGAGGGAAACACATGCAAAACGTATATTTTAAGGCAATGAAAAGGTAATAAAGGACTCAATAAAAACTTATGATGCACCGATGCAAGTATCGTCAGGGGCGCTGATCCGGCCCGAAATGGTGGTATCGACGAGTAGCAACAAAGATGCCGCCGATACTATTTACTGGTCCACTATTATAACACTTGAACGTAGTCTTTTTTTTCTCCTGACGTTCACTACACTCTCTGTTGTGTGATGACACGTGATTACTTTGCATGCCAAGCAGCTGTCGTTATTGACTTGCACGCCAAGCAGCTATCGCTATTGGCCTGCTCCAGACCAATGAGAGCTGGACAATAGCCGCTCTTAACCAATGCCGGGGCAGCTTTTTCATACGTAGGAAAAACAAAGTACGAGAGGAAAATGTCAGCGGTCTGGAAATATTTCAGTTTATAATCTCCGTCGCGTACAATGGCTGCATACAAGATTTGCGGCCTGAAAGTTTGGAGAGGTGTAGTTAAATCGACCAGTTTAAATACCTCGAACCTAATAAAACATTTGAAGACGAAACATGTGAACGAACACAAAGAGTTTGATGCTGCAACAGTCGGACTGCTATCCAGAGGGAGAGGGCTTGACCGGAGCAACAATCTCTGGTCAGTTCAGTTCGTGTACTTTACTTTTATTGTCTATTACTGAAAGAAATACCACAGTAATTTGAGACCTGTTTCAAAAGTAGGGTTGCCATCTTTCAGAAATAGAAATAAGGGACGCTCCCCTCGCGCCCAAAGCCGTACAGGCGACGAAAAAACATATGATCCCCAAAACTACTAAAATGCATAGAAATGTATCTATTTACTGTATATTCTGTATTGGTTCAATACGGTACGCAACTTTTAATTCTCAATTCTTATTTCAAAGGACTGATGGCAAGCCTGTTCAAAAGTGCTTTAGAAGTAGGCCAAGCTAAGTGGCTAAATGTGTGTTGCTGCTGGTGCCCAGAGAGGGAGGCTAATAGAGAGACAGGATGCTGTGGTCAATTATTATTACTTATAATTGAATTAAAGTTGCACTGTTTGGCCTTTGAGAGCCAAACTCGGGGTTTATAAATTATTTATTCATTGTATTTTTACTTTCTTACTGTTGGGCTATTATTATACATGTTTTAATTTCACGAATTTAGCACTATTTTGGCCTTTAAAAGCCAAAGGTTTATTTAACTATTGTCACCCATACCAGGTATGCAATAAAAAGTTCTACTGGATTGACTTTGTGTATATGTATATATATATATATATATATATATATATATATATACAAAGTCAAAGTGGTAACGGCCGATATTGCACAGCCAGGATTCGGGGCCAAAAAATGGTATTGTTGCAACACTAATAAAAACACAAATAGTAAGTACTCGCAGCTTTTAACTGATGTGCGCATGTGTTGGACGTCTCTCAATGTAGGAAGGAAAGTCCACTGCGCGCACTAAACATGGCGCCCTCTGTAGGTCAAAACATGTACAAAATATTATAGGTTTTTAAGTCAATGGCGTTATTATATGTGTTTTTAGTAACATATTTTAGTGAAAGACAACAGTTGTGGCTTATTAGAGCCAACAAGTCTTTTAAGTCAGAGTTTCCCTTTAACAAATTTAGCACCTGAATATAAGGGTGACCTTTCAAATCTTCAGATTCCATGCCAGAAGATTGCCATTTTGGCCCAGAAAGATACATTGACTGAGATTTTAATTGCGGCCAAATTTGAACCTAAACAGATGGTTGACTAAATTGTGAAGATTTCTAGTTTTCATCTTCGCATGTGGGTAGAGCATGACGGCAAAGATTGATGACTCAGAACTCAGTTAGTCAGTGTTTGGGAAAATTCATCCCCTGAAGCTGCTTTCCCTTTGCAACATGAACTTTGGTAGACATGTCTAACATGAGCGGACCCACGAAAAAGACTGAAGAAGTCATGCTTGAAAAAATACATGAAGTCTCTTACTTTGGTTTGAAGCGGCCATTTTCGGACTGTTTAGCCACTTTAGCTCCATTCGCACTTGTAGTTTTCAGTTCCCCTGTGTAGCTCTTTCATCTCCAAGTTTAACAACAAAGTCGAAGGACTAAAACCTCTTATTTATCCTCTCGATTGGTGAGCACATAGCGCTTCCTGGCTGAAAGCAATGAGCCCGAGCCCGGTCCATTTGCTGGCGTGATAATGAGAAAAGTGTGAAAGTGGAAACGTCGGCAGCTTAGCTTAGCGCTGAATAAAGTGCCCAATTTCTGGCCGACTTCATTCCGTCTTTGCGTCGAGCCCCGCGGGCGCTTGTTGAGTTGGAGGAGAGCGCTCCTCATCAGTGAACAAAAGTGACAGCGTAATGACTTTGCTCATTTTCTATTTCTGCTTTTGGCAAAGTCGTTATTAGGCGTGAACCTGTGAATTTAGACAAGTCTGCCAGCAGTTTGCCAGGACTCATCTTTCATCGGTACTCTTTGGGGGCGTAAACAGCCGTGAATTGCTCATTCATACCGTTTATTCGCCTCGCTACTGTCCAAACTCTAATGCAGTCCATTTTCCATAGTGACTATAAAAGAATGTAGCGTCAAGGGCAAATGGAACCTGAAGAAAACTGTTTAATCTTCATGCTCACGTTCGATTTCTTATGAATACAGGGTTTTTTTTTTTTTTGGACTCAAGGATGGTCCAAGGTAATGAAAAGATGGATTAAAGGATTTCAAAGATGAAGAATCCAACATTTGAAACAAATCATGATTCCACAGCTTTTAGTTGTAATAGTTTCAATGACTTTTAAACTCTCCCGAATCGTTCTATGATCCCATTTGCTGATGCGGCTCGTCTGAATGTCACTGAATCTGCGCCGATCCGTCACGTCTTGTATTATGAGTCAATGAGAGGGAGCTCTGGTCTCCAGTTGCGAGTGTTAATCAGTAATCGCCTCAATTTCACACATCTGCGCTCACGTTGGGACCGTCTCTGGCGATGTTGGTGGCATGCAAAGTTACGCTCAGGGCGGGGATGTGCCGTTAAATCCAATTTGGGTAACTCTGTCGATGTCAGTCGGTCCAAATTGGATTTTTTAAAGGGCCGCTAGGTTAGCAATGTTGAGTTGGTCACCACAATCTGACTTTTAAAAAATCTTGAGGTTAGACGATAGTAAAAGTGAAAATTGAAAGTCGAACCAGTGTCACGAAACGGAATGAGGTAACTCCGCATGGCTATACACCCTCGGCGCTAGCATTGCGGCCTCCCACTGCGAGGCGTAAATACTGAGCGTAATTAGGTTTCAAGAAGCGTTTGGGAAGAGAGACTGCGAGCGGTAGGCGACCCTGACCAATATTATCCGCCGTATTCGCCGTAATCGCATGCACGTTCTGTTCCTGCGAGGCAGCTCAGCCGCTTTCTTATTGGATTTAAAAATAGAACCCACGATCCCTTGGGCCCGTTCTCCTGCTGTGCGAGTTTGTGTGTGTGTTGGTTTCAGTGACTCCGGAAAGCAGTTGAATGAGTTATTGCTTAATATTTGTGCGTTAAGTGTGCTTACCAAACAATTGAAGGCTTTCTTGGCTACTTAGTTAACATGCTAACTGAAAAACTAATATTTGCAGCATTCTGCAGTGTTGTGATGCTGATTTTGTTATGTTGTAACATTTGCTCGCTTTCTTTGAAGTTGTGTTGTTGATAAGTGAGAACGTGAAAGTTTCTTTGCAGCTTAGTTTCTTCGTAATGCGCTCTTAAGTTAAATGAATAAATATTTGTATTTTATTCAACCCCTTTTCAACCCCGTCTAGAGGAGTAGTAGAGATGTCTTAAGTTATTTACATGTAAATACACCTCATGTGCACCTCGCCGTTTTGCTTGGGTGCACAATAGCAAGCGCTAATCCTTCCCTTTTGCTGCAAATGAGCTTTGATAACAGCAAAGTACACAATACAGGCCAACAAAAATGTCGACTTAACAGTAGAACCTATAGCGGTCTTGGGAATTTGTACTCAATATTTTTATGGCATGTAATCTTATTAAAATAAAACATTTAAGCACGGAAGCTTAGTTCAGGGTCGTGACTCCAAAAGAGGGCATGTACGCTTTGTCAGAATGAACTAAGGTCAACACGAGGGCTGCAGCTATCGAATATTTTAGTAATCGCGTCATCGACTGAAAATTCTATTGATTTAATCGAATAATCGGATAAAACATTTTTTTTTTTTTTTTTTAGGTAAAGAGCAATTATAAATATAGATGATAAAACAAGACATTTCGGTAACACTTTATAACTATCTGTTTTACTAGTTAATAGATCATTAGTAAACTGTTGATAAATGATTTATTGTTGATTTGTGAAGTATTTGTTAACAGTTTGTTAAGCATTTACAGGGTATTCTTAACTTGAAACACAGTTTGTGTAGAAATGTTTCAAGTTTTTGTGTGTAACGTTTGGCATTTCTATCTTTTCAGGTTAAGAAATGCCGTTTACTCCAAAAGAAAAGGCATTTTCATATGGCATTTTGCAGGCAGCACTCATGTTGCACATGTATGAAAATCTGCCATAGTAACAACAAATAGTTGTACTTTTCTTTGTATATTTAACCAATAAAACTTATGACCTTCAATATAAAGTGTATATAGTTTTATTAAGATCCATCAACTAGCATGGGCATTTAGAATGGAGTCAACCATATTGTAACACCCTGTAAATGCTTAACAAACTGTTAACAAATACTTCACAAACGACAATAAATCATTTATCAACAGTTTACTAATGATCTATTAACTAGTAAAACGGATAGTTATTATAAAGTGTCACCAACATTTCATCTAATATTGAACTATTTTCAGTCAATCAATTTCTTTTTCGATGTACATTGTTGAAAACTGCCAACAATTGCATCTCAAATGTGACTTAAAAAAAAAAAGACTAATTCACTGCTTTCACTCAGAAAACTTGTAGATCTTATAAAAAATTTCTTACCTAAAAATGTCATTACGCTTGATAACACACATCACTTGATTACACACATCACTTAAAAAAGTTAGGTGTTTTCCCCACGTGTTTCAATTGAATTTCCACTTGTGTCAAGCTGTAAGTTCTAGTTAAGTTTTAAGTTAGTCTAAACTATAAGTCCTGATAGGATTTTTAGTTTTTGCAGTGTTCAAAATAAATGCTGTGCTGTATTGGAGCACATTAGGCACCAGCGCTACTTGGTGTTTTATCCAGCAATGACTTCTGAGCTGAAATTGACAGTTGGCATTAAGTTTTTATTTTCCACCCTAATCACTTTACAGCACTGTTTTCTCAGATTAAATAAAGCCTGTATGTAAGAGTTAGCCACGCATCGACAGTGATCATAATGAATAGAAACCTAGCCCTCCGCAGGGATAACTTTACGCGAACGAGTGACAGTGTTAATCTTATTTATGAGCCCTGAGAAGTGTGCTGCTTTAAGATGGAAGGCTGTTTTATTTACGCCGCCAATTCGGTCATTTCGCATCTAGCTCTACGTACATGTGATATCTATGACACACATCAGACGGCGCTACTTGCTACTACTGTAGCAACATGCGGGCGTAGTTTTTAGCAACGTTGGCGCAGTTTGTAACGGCTGTCAGCTGCAGTAAGGTATTTTTTTATTGCTTCTTCCTCTACGCACTTGACGTCAGCGCGTTGTCCCGCATGAAAAGTAGTCCGGGCAAAACGTGATGCTTAGAGCTGGCAAAATTAAACGATTCCTCGAGGTGAATAAAATTACTCGGATTAGTTTTTAAACTCGAGTTGCTCAAGTATTCGTTTCAGCTCTAGTCAACACATATCAAAGTTTTGAAAAATGTAGCAAGTCTTTGTTGTAAATTGGTGTTAGGAGCAAACTCGTCCACGTACCACTTTGTGAATCAGTCGGAACTGTCGATTGATGTCAGTCCAAACAGAGTATGACGACAAGGATATTTGACAACCTGGCTGTCGCGAAAACGCAATTTGAACACTTTCAACATTTTTTTCGCAGCCGAACAATCGCTCGCTGCAAATGTTTTGCCTTCATCCTCTCCCGGGGGACGAATAACGCTAATTGTTGCGATTGACTCGCCGACGTGAGGACGTTTTTGATTTTATGGACTCCCTCGGCTGGCGGGATTAAGCGGGAGTGAACAATGAAGCTGGACAATGGCGCTCAGCAGACGCTTGAACCCGCTCCAGCATAAACAGCATCAATGCCATCACTTGCCGCTGCCAGTGTTTACCGCCCCTCGGCTATTTCACACATTGAGCCAGTCCTTTTCACTTTAATGCAATGACTGGAGGCCCGCCGGGCTTTCCCATTCACTTAGTGTTACAGGACAGTCTCAATTAGTGTTGCGTTTAGGATAATGCTATTCAAGACGAAGACTTGCCACAGAACACAACTCACGGAGTACAAATTTGGGCAAAACAAGACCAAAAGCCTCAAATTTGGTTTTGAGACCAAGATCATTCTTGAGTTACAACAATAGTCCTCCATTATACGTGGAAAAAAAACGGTAATGCCAGCATTAACATTACAATTAGTAGCTTGAATGTGACTGAAGTTTGCAACAAGTTGTTGGCTGACCTTCAAATTTTAGTTCAATAGGTAAATTTCATTGCATTCCTTCGAAACATAATCAACATTCACTCTGTTGTCAATAACTTTCCAAGAATTGGTTTGGCTATCACGAGGGTTGGGCATCGAGCATCGATGGGAACCGGTTCTATCACTCCGATGCTCCCGGAATCGTTCGAATTCTTCAATTCCGATGCCCTGACCGCCGAGCGGAAAAAATTGCTGTAGTTCAAAGACTTAACATTTATATTAGGGCTGTCAAAATTATCGCGTTAACAGGCGGTAATTAATTTTTTAAATTAACCACGTTAAAATATTTGACGCAATTAACGCACATGCCCCGCTCAAATAGATTAAAATGACAGCACAGTGTCATGGCCACATGTTACTTTTGTTTTTTGGTGTTTTGTCGCCCTCTACTGGCGCTTGGGTGCGACTGATCTTATGGGTTTAAGCACCATGAGCATTGTGTAATTATTGACATCAACAATGGTGAGCTAGTAGTTTATTTTTTGACTGAAAATTTTGCAAATTTTATTAAAACGAAAACATTAAGAGGGGTTTTAATATAAAATTTCTATAACTTTTCCTTACATTTACCTTTTAAGAACTACAAGTCCTTCTATCCATGGATCGCTTTAACAGAATGTTAATGTTAATGCCGTCTTGTTGATTTATTGTTATAATAAACAAATACAGTACTTATGTACAGTATGATGAATGTCTATCCGTCTTGTCTTATCTTTCCATTCCAACAATAATTTACAGAAAAATAAGGCATATTTAATAGATGGTTAGAATTACGATTAATTACGATTAATTAATTTTTAAGCTGTGATTAACTTGATTAAAAATTTTAATCGTTTGACAGCCCTAATTCATATACAAGTTAAAATTAGCCCTGTGAGGAGTTCATATAATTAAAAAAAATATATAAACTGCAATTTTTTTGTTTTTTACCCTGCCTCTTAAAAGAATCGTAATCGAGAATCGTTCGGAACCCGAATCGAAACGTGGAATCGTAATCGGAACCCGAATCGTTCACTTTCCAATGATGCCCAACCCTAGCTATCGCACTAAAATTCACTCACCTCTTCACGGAAACGTCAGCTGGTTTCAAGTTAAAGGAGCTAGCATGTTGGCTACCATTTCAATTTTCCACTTGAATGCTTTTGGTCAGTTTTGAAATGTGGGAATGAACAGCTGATTTATAAAAATTCACTAAATATTCAGTTGTTACCTATTTAAATCTGCTTTCAATTTCTGTCAAATGAAGACTTCAAATACTACCTTTAGTGTCTCGTGCAGTCAAGGGGCCAATATGTTTCTTAACAAGACATCCCTATACCTCAGGAGCGTTCAGACGAGACGGTAGGTATATTTGATGCAGCTCTTGGACACAAAAACATCTCAGTTTGGATGGAATACGAGCCTTGACGAGTGACAAACGCGAAGTGATTCATTGCGTTGGCCTGCCTCCAGTCCTTCCATTATGTTGTTACACACCACAAGTACGGTCTTACAACGCTCCAAACGTTGTTTTTTTCTCCATTACCAACCACCTCAGCGGGCTAATTGTTGATTCGTCAGCGCGGCGAGTCTGCGGAGGATTTATTTCTCAAGTGAGATATGGCTGAACATCTTATTGCGGGGATTACCAGGAGAACGTAACATTGTATTTATCTGATGGATGACAAGGGAGCTTCGAGAGGGTGTTAAGAGGTTAATCGCTTCTTGAGAAAGGTTGTAAGTCATTGTCTCAAGTTGGAAGAAACTTAAAGCCGACACCAAAGTTTTTCCAAGTGTTTTATTTAAGAAAAATGTGTTTATAACATGACAGAACTGCAGTTGTAGCCCTAAAGTCTCTCTTTTTTGTTTTTATACAAGTCTAGTACAAGTGTATTGACACGACCCAGCTAACAGCAACATTTCTTCACGAGGGCCTCATTACAAAAAGTGTCTCCCAAAAACAAAATAAAAAATAGAATGACTGCGAGATAAATACATAAATACACAAGCAAATCAATCAGCCAATAAATAAATAGAAGGATAAATAACATTCAAAACATCTTTGGCCTGACGGGGGCCACAGAAGTGACGTCGTCGGTCGTTTGCTGGCGCCAAAAAACATCAGACGTGTGGCGTGGAATCATCTATTGAGGCACTTTTAGGGATGTTTACGGAAATGACATCATCTCCACGGATATGCGCCGAAAACATTCAAACTGAATGATATGATCGTGTCGATGTATGCTCTGGCATTTGTATTTTTTTAATGTATTTTTATTTTTTAACAATTGCAAGACCGATCGTGACAACAACGCAAAAGACAGAAAACGGGGGGAGGGGGTGGAAATCTGTACCTTGTGTATCATCTGGTGTCAGAAACGAGATGGAAATTTCTCAGGAAAGTATCTGTCAAGTTTATTGAGTTGCAATGTCAGGTATTAGACGTCTGCTTCAAAGTCATCAAGTGTCAGGAAGGAGGTTGTCATTTTAGTGGGATTCCAACACTGTGTTTAAAAAAAATCTGTCAAGTCGACGGAATTACACCATCGATCGTCACCTAGGAACAGAAATTACACAGAAGCGAACTCAACTGTAGTGCCACGGTGCCAGTATTTAGTGGAATACTGCCTTGGGGCCCCGGTTCCCAAAGGGAGGGGATGGTACTCTGTATATATCAGTTCATGGGGAAGACAGGGAGGATACGATTAATGACTACTGAATGTGAATGCTAATAAAAGCTAGCATACTAGTCTAAGAACTGAGATTTCGATTTGAACCGTCTCTTTGTACAGTGGTACCTCGACATACGATGGCTTCAACACATGATCTTTTTGACATCCAACGTCAAATTAGCCATTTGTTTCTGCATCCGATGACATGCTCGAAATACGACGATTTGTGACAGCGGCGCAGTTTTTTGTTTTCCCGCATGGCGGACGCACGGTAAATTTTCTTGTGAGAGAACTCAACATGGGTTCCAAGAATGTTAGTACAGGTGGTGAAAAAAGGAAAAAGGTGAGGCTTACCATTGAAATGAAGATGGAAATGACAGAAAAATATCAGTGTTGCGTGAGTGTCCGTGAACTAGCTCGATCTCTACAATCTGTCCGGTCCTCCTCTGACCTCCGTTCGCCAGTCTTTATAAGTTAAGGTGACAATTATTATTATTGTAACATCGCCAAAAAATCATAAGCCTCGTCAGGTTTTTTTTTTTTTTTAGATCAAAATCTCTTTATTTTCCAAAATTTCACACTAGTTGTGCATGGATTTCCAGTTCAAAAAGGAAAAGACAAAATGTGATGAAAAGCGGGACTGACATCCAACACCCACACAAATAAATAAAAGAATAATCATAATAATAAAATAAAATGAAAACAAAACAAAAACAAACAAAAAAAACCCAAGAAACAAAAAGAAAACCAACAAAAATAAACCATTAAATTAATCCCCGTCACTGCCAGTGAACTTCGTGACCATTGAACATTGAGTTTTACTAATAGTTTTGGATAATAAATATCAATACACTAAAGAAAAGAGTTGCCAGATTGTGGAATGCCAAGGGCTTAAGAGGCCTGACAAATGTTTAAAAATGGTCCCCAGGCACGTAAGAATCTACCATTAGAATAATGGAGAGAATATCTGATCTTTTCAATTTTCAAGCATGTCATTAAGGCCGTCAGCCATTCGGTATGTGTGGGAGGGAGGGGGTCCACCCACCTTAGAAGGACCGACCTACGAGCTAGGAGGGAGGCAAACGCTAGAGTGCGGCGCTGTTCAGAAGATAGTCTTGAGTCCTCTGTAACTCCAAATAAGCCAATAAGGGGGTTCGGTTCCAACCTCACTGTTAAAATCTGTGAGAGGGAATGAAAAATCTCTGTCCAGAATTTGCCAAGTTTAGGACAAGTCCAAAACATATGAAAGAGTGAGCCGTCTGAGATATTGCATTTGGTACAAAGTGGGCTAATGTCAGGATAAAAAGTGGCCAGTTTGGTTTTGGAGATGTGAGCTCTGTGGACCACTTTGAATTGGATTAAATTATGACGAGCACACAGAGATGAGGAGTTGACTCGTTTTAAGATGGATAACCATGTTTCCTCAGAAAAGGGGGTACCAAGGTCTTCCTCCCATTCTGCCCTGACTCTATCCATAGATGCAGTCTTCAGGGCCAACATCATGCTACAAAACACAGAGACATACCTCCTCTGCCTCGTCAGGTTTTTAATCGTTTACATCAGAACTTGCGCAACACAACATGGTGTCCAACAACAATTTATATTCGAATTGGAGCCTGTGAATCGTAATCGAATTCTTAGGTGCCCCAAGATTCCCACCTCTTTAGTGCAGGTTTTCGGGCTTGGGAACGAATTAATGGAATTAAAATGTATTCTTCTGCGAAAATCCTGCTCAACATAAAACCATTTCGACCTACAAACAAGGTCCTGGAACGAATTAACTTCGTATGTAGAGGTACCACTGTATTCCTTTAAATTAGAATTGAATTATGAAGATGGAGACAGCGGCATATTTTTTTTTTTTTTTTGAGGGGTTGGGGTTGCTCACTTCAACCTAAAAAAATATCACAATGACTGGATGTGAAATTGTATTTCAAAAAACATAGGATACGATGGCCGTTTACTGTCATTGTACATTTTTGAGATATAATTCCAGGTACAATCAGCCAAACAGAACCGATACAAACCGATACTTGTGACTTTTATGCTAACATCCAATACCTGACGCTTTGATCAAATAAACTTAATTTTTTCATCTCCTGACTTGCAACCATGACACCCAAGTATGTCATAAAATGTCCACCGTAAAGGTAGCGTCGCCGACAAAACAAGGTAAAACGTTTGCCCGTGGAGTCGGCAAGCGTCCTCAATGCTCCGTGTTGGTAGAGTCCGAGCGAGCTTCCGACTGCTCCCCGAATATTCCCGCTAGCGTTTTAAAACGGGGCCCCCACTCGTTGAGGTAATCGTAGTCCTCCTCGGCGTCCACGGCCAGAGACTCGATAGAGCTGAGCGACTCAGCCACCGAGCCGTTGCCCTCGTAGGCATACGTGGCAAGCGAGTCATACGGCGGCGCTGAGTTGTCGTTGTCGTGCTCCTTCAGCCGCTGGTTGATGAACGCTCGGATGTCGGCGCTGTCCTTAGAGGCGGGCACTCTGGGACCCTGTTTGACCTCTGGCTTGACATCCCGGCGGAACAAGTTGTCCTTGACCACTTTGGGGTTGCGCAGTGTTCCCATATCGAAAGCGTGCGTGTCCTCCTCACCCCCGCCTTCGTCGTCGTAGTGGATCACGTTGTCCCGGATGTCCTCTTTGGATGACATCAGCGTCTCCTTCTTCTTTTGACGCTTCAAGCCGACGTAGAGGACCACGATGACTTGAGGGGTGACAAAGAAAATTAATCAATTAAGCACTCAAAAAGTAATCTGGTATCTTTTTAATAGTAAAACCGTAAAATAGCTTTGCATTTTTTATATTTAGACCTCTAAACCAAATATAAAAACTCATGCGTGTAACATCTTGAACGACAGGTTTGTTGACTTTTCCAGAAAAAAATAGAATAAAAGAGCTTCCGGGGTTGTCATTTTTCACAAATCCTGACATTCTCTTTGACTTTCACGCACGTTCAGCTTCGCTTGAACCTGGACGTGCGCATATTTGACCCGCACGTCTACGCTCACTAGGAATTGTACTTCTCCATCCGCCTCAAGCGCTTCAAATATAAAATATATAAATAACTGCGTGGTTCTGCCCGGAATTCATTTGAAGGTTAAACACGCAAGCGTAGCGAGGTTGCGTGAGGTTGTGCATGTTGTGTACACTAGATTGTTTCTCAACTGTTGCTAATTTAGTGGTAAAATGCGTGTATAAACAGACATGATAAAACTCGAGATGTGTGCCCAATAAAAATACATGGAGAAAATGAAGCACCCTAGCTCAGTCTTCTCTCTTTTTTCAGTTCTTCCCTATGTGCAGTGTCAGCATCCCCTAGTGGTCTCTCATCAGAACACAACAACACATGACTTGTTTATGATTCAACCTAGCTCAAGCTTTATCGGTAGCTTCACAACCCAAATGAGAGTAGACTGATCTGCTTAATATAGCTCATTGCTCGACCTTGCCGGTCATCCAGGCTAATCCTGCTCCGAAATCCGGTCTGGACATGTTCTCAGTGCGAATGTTCAATCACCACATGATGAAGTACTATTAAATATATAATTAAAAGCGAGGAGAGGGAGTTCATGTACTCTATGACAGCAGTATTGATTTCCGTACATCCGTCATAAACGCGTGCCGGATTTAGTTTCAGCCGCCCTGGTAACAGGCATTGATGTTTTCTACTGTAACTCTCAGTGTTTTATGGTAAGTCATCAATCTTGGCTGCCATGCAGCACCCGTGCACAATGATGAAAACACAAAAGTCCAGGAATTTAGTCAAACATCTATCTAGTATGGTTCCAAATTTGTAGTAAGAAGAAAAAAAAATAGATTTGTGCAAATATTGTATTTTTAAACAACTGTAAAAGTGGTAGAAGTGACCTTAGAGTAACAGTTTAAAAGTAAAATTGGCTGCTTGATATACTATATATATATATATTTTTTTTGTGTGTGTGTGTGTGTGTGTGTGTGTGTGATTCATCTCATGATATATACCTTACAAGGTAAAACTGGATTTGTTGCGTGATTTTTACAATTTGAAAGAATCCTGTAAATGGCTGCCTGGAACTCAAGATTCACCGCTGCTCCACCGCTAAGGCCGAGTTATGCTTCCGTGTCAGACCTGCGCCTTCAACGAAGACCCGATTTACGACCCTGCGCCTTAGCCTCTCTGGGTCCTTCTTTTTTTTTTCCTGACTTCGCGTCGCGTCAACGCGTGTGACGTGGTGGAAATGGACTATGATTGGTCCGCTTAGACTGTTGTTTCCGGTTCAGCGCGAAATCAACGCCATTCTCAAAAATTATTTTTCTACACGCAAAAATGGACCAAGCCGACGAGAGTATCAACAAAGAGCAAGTACGAGAACTTCTACAATGTCTCGTCAAGACATTCTGAAGATTGCCAAATGGCAAGCAATTCGTGGGAGGAGATTGCTGAAAATATGGGGCTGAAGGTCAGCCAACGATTAAATAAAAAATGGAAGAACCACCAAGACAAGTACAGTATGTGTGTGTTCAGAATCGAATGGCCACTCGAAGCCATGTAAGCAATACTGTTATATTGCTAATTTGGCGCACAGTAAGAAACCAAGCATTATCAGGCTTATCCTTTTCTTCATTGTATTTTTTAAGACTGTGGTCAAGCCCGCCTCCTGCATTGTAAAAGCCAGGCGCTGCCGCGAACGCTAACGAACAGCTACGTCCCTGCCGTCTTGCGTGCAGCTCTCGCTCTTCGGGTGACATAATTGCCACATGAATTATGATTTGGGAGACTTGACAGTTCAGACCGCCGTAACATTCTGGAAAAATGTGGCCCATATTGGATTGAAATGGTCCACTTTTATGCGATTTGTCCCGTTCAGACTGTCAAGTTAATGCCTCACTCGAGTTGGAAAAACACGAAAAAATTGGATTCGTGCATAAAGGCCTGCAGTGTGAATCTAGCCTTATTCGCTTTTTCTTTCTTGCTACTTGAAAGTGGCTTCTCGAGCTGATGCAATTTTGGTGAATCCAAGAAATGGTCATAAACAAAAATATGCAGTTTAAATTCCATCTTGCAATATAGAAGTGGTTTTAGGGTCTGATTTTTCTCTTAATCGGGAGGCAAGTAAATAAAGTCCAGTTTAATGTTCTGCCCTTGACTCCGACGTTCACGCTTCACAAAGCAGCCGCTATAAAGATCGCCGTTATAGCACCCTCCTTCATATGCAAATTAGTTTGGACATTAACAACCAGGGATTAAGGAGTATCGCCATGACTCTCTGGTGAATGCAGGCAGGGAACTTTGGTTCCGGGTCACGGAACCAGCGCTGTCCCTCTCCTCGTTCCTCAAGTTGTGATTGTCTCATAAAAAAGCACATTCATGTACTTTGTGTCCTCTAATTAACCAAAACAACCAGGCGTTAGTCTAGGAGAGTAAACACTGATGAACCGTTTGTGAAATGTGGATTGCCTCCTCTTTATGCTCTGTGGGGGTGTTGCCGCCAGGTTGCTATAGCAACCAGCTGTCTTGGAAAGGGGATAGACCACAGACGCAGCAGTCTTTTGGAAGATTGTGACTTCGAACCTTTTCTTATCTGACCAAACATACAACTGAAGTCTGATTGACATTATTATCAGGTGTTTGCGGACAAACCCGTATGGGAGATTACGGAAAATGGTAATCGGTTGTAATGATTGAACATGCGCATTGTACATCTTGAAGTTACACAGACCGCGTACTGACCTAGCAAGATGACGATGCACAGGAGAATAGCGATGAGGGCACCCGTGCTCAGGCCCACTGGTAAGAAGATCGCCTCTGCGCTGCACGTTAGCAACGAGCCGTCGGCTGCGCAGCCGCACACTCTGATGGTAAGCGTTCCTGTGCTGCTCTTGGACGGATAGCCGTTGTCCTCGATCACTACGGGGAGGTAGTAGATCTCCTGCGAGCGTCGTCTGAAACCACCGCGCTTGGTCACGATGCCGGCCGTGTTATCTAGGAGAAATTATTTTATGGTATCGGCATGAAAAAAGCATCAAATTCGGAATTCGAATGAGTTCATTCTACAAAGCTGAGCTGTAAAAGTTCTGAGTCAGATTTTGAGCTCACAAGTGATGACAGACAACAAAGGAAATTAACAAGCAGTGATGACGTGTGAAACCGATAGAGGTCGACGTGGCGCGTAACACCAACGCCAACGTGTCAGATTGGAGCGGCGCGTTTCTGTCGGAACGCCTGACCTGCTGTCACGGCCGCTTCGTTCCTCGCAACAAGACCGCCGCTTCCTCTTGACAGGGGGTCGGACGTTTTAGCGCACCTCGCAGCATTCTTTCCTTCTCGCTCTATGTACCTCACAATGAACCTGCTGGTGGCGCCGCTGATGTTTACTTCCTGTCCCTGCCCATCACGTCTTTACAATGTGCTCAGAGGGCCACTGAAGTTAGGGGGCGGGGGGTTGAAAAGGTAAAAGCGCACCCAACGTTCGGAAGTGGGCTCGTCATGGACGGCCAATGCATCGGCTTTCCTCCGGCAGACCACATCCTAACACGTCCCACTTTTTCCACTTCAAAGACCTCGACTGTTCAAGCCCTCTATGCTGTCCGACTGCACACCTTTTGAGGCTATTTTTAGCATCCCGCAGTTGGACATCACTATGGGGGCCTTCGTGGTTGCTATTCATATGAAAAGTCTTTTTTTTGCCAGAAAAGTGCTGGGGCAAGAATTCAGAGAAATTCACTCGCTAAATGGCACGCTTTTTAACCTTTTTTAAAATGTTATTCTAAGTGTCCAATAACCTGACTTACTTCCAAAGTCTCTGATCGTGAAGTTCTTGTTCCTTAATTCGTCTTTAGTTGCTTTAAAGGAAAACTGTTGTCCTGCGTTGGGCACATCTTGATCCTTTGCACTGAACAGTTGAATCACCTGTTCAAATGACATTGAAACATATTTCATTTATTAATGTTGTGCCACAAAAATAATTTAGACCTCAGCCCAAATTTGCAAGCAACCATCCATCACTTGCAAAACTGTAGCAGCATGACCGTGAATTGGATCATTGTATCATATAAAAATGTTTGCTCGCCGAGGTTGTCATAATAAACTCTCAGACACGGTCGCTGATTCAGCCACCTTCCTTTGACCCAATAAAATATTAGAAACAGCTCTCAGTTTGATGCAGTACACTCAGAAGTACTCAGAGTTTGAAGGAAATTGGATAGTCAGTTAGCCAAGTATTGTTTTATGACACACCAACCTTTAGTTTTGGGGAATTTAGTACAGAATTCAGCTTTTTCCGTGGCAAAAAATGTTTTTAAAGGCTTTTAATGTTGATTTTAAGTCGATCTATACAGAAAAAGAAATCAATACAGTCCACCAGGAGATGTTTTTGCGCAGCGATCACGGCCACGTCGATTTGATGACGGTGTTGTGATCCGATTTGATTAAACAAGTCGATACGTCACCGCACTTTGATTGCACTTCTGACAAGATTGTCCTAGCCAAGCTGTGCGCCGTCAATAATATTCTCACAGCTCCCACTGACAACACCCGATAAATCATCTCTCAATTTCACAATTTATTTTGGACGTCAGCGAGAATGCCAGAAAAAAAGTCACATCTCTTAATGACTGTGCCGCCCTCCTCGATATGCAGCGATGTGATCAAGTGCCAAATGACGCCCGCCGCATGGAGATGCTAGCTAATGAGCTAATTTGCAGGGACGGCTGCTTGGCGGTCCTTATTTACTAGCGCATTCAAATATGCCACATCTTAAATAGATCACATGAAATGTACCGAGTGACATTCATTTTCGATGAAATATCAAAGTCCTTGGATTAAAAACTTTGGGCCACTTTAGAAGATTCAGAGTCAGGGAAAACTGACTAAATATTGAGTTAATGAAGAAGTAATACATTGGAAAGTTACCCCTCCCCCTTCTATATTGGAAAGAATTAAGTTTTTATTCCTGCTATTGCATTTGTTTTCCTTTTTTTTTGTTTTTGTTTTTTTTTTCACCCTGAATTTGTTGTTACTCCGTCAACCACAAGATGGCAGCAGATGAATTGCACTCAGAATGTACATTTAACTGAAGATTTAAAAAAGGGAACTACTCTAGGTCTAGGCTAGTTTTCATTTAAGAATATTAAATGTCACACACTTTAATCCCAATTTTGATGCCTAAAGAAAGCAATGGCTCTAAATTTAATTTATAATATACATCTTCGGGTATAATTATTTATGTATATTGTCAGATAAGTTAGTTAGGACAAACCGGTTAACTGTACACCTGTTAGCATCTCCTAATTTTTTCTAACTCTGACTGAATGTCCCTATCCTCTATAGGCCTGTTTTTTTTATTAAGCTGATTGGTCCATTTTAATTTATATACAGTAATTTTGGGGATTATAATTGTTTGATATTGTAAGATGATAAATTTATTAGTTTTGAAACAAAATTATACCTTTGAAATATTATCTCTAAAAGGGAACCTCGGAATTAGACTTGCGGGCTCTAATAATTGTTCTCTTTTACTAGAATGTTATTCGAAACACATAAAATGTTGCCATTGATTTAAAAATCTATAATATTTAGAACATGTTATGACCCAAGGAGGGAGGCATATTTATATACCTGCAATAGACGCTCGGGGTGATGACGTAGATATTCACTGTCACTTGACGAATACTAAGTGCCTGGCACGGCCAGACTCTTCTCCCTGTATTTTTCAAACACTGTAAGAATAGTCTGGGACTCCTTAATGGCCTATTGAGGCGAACGAAATCATCCGCCCAATCAGATTCGAATTTTTGCGTGACGTGTTCTTAACGAGCAACGTCACTCTTACGCGTCGGAAGTCGTCTCCACAACAACACAGATGGCGAACGGGCGAGCCGAGAATATGTTCCAATCCGCGGTAAAATCAGTTTTAAATTACCAAAAACACATCAACACAAGTAATTAACAACAGTCTGTCTCGCGTTAGCCATGTTTAATAAACTTCTCCGCTCGCGCGAGTTTCTTGTCGCGTTACCAACATCACGTCCGCCCGTCGCTGATTGGTCCACTCTGCTGTCTGTTTGCTGTGGCTTGCTCCGGCCTGGGAGTTTGATCTGCCGGACGGTCCCCAGACACAATCGCTGGAACAGCAGTGGGTCTGGAGTAGGCTATACTACTGGGTTACTGTAATTCCTTATACGCGGCAAGATGTCCAACACATGCACTCATCGGTTAAAAGCTACTTATTACTACATACTATTTGTGTTTTTATTGAGTCTTTTATTCCCTTTTCATTTCCACAAAATACTTTTTGCATGTGTTTCCCTCTCATACTTTTAAGCATTTTTTTGTGTGTGTTGTTGATCTGTTGATCACATTAGTCACGTAGCATATTTAAACCACCCTTATTTGGTATTACTGCATTTAAGTATGTACTTGTATATATCTTATTATATGCTTAAAGTATTCCTTCACTAGGTTCTCCTCTGTATGCATCTGAACAAAACAAGCTAAAAGCGCACAGCAGTACTTTGGGTGTCAAATTCGCCTCGTGTAGGATATTTCGCCAGTGTAGAACATTTGGCTAAAGGTTTTTTTCCCCCAACTCTCGTCTCGTCCCATCCCGTCTTTTCTGTTCATTTTGCTTTTGCTGCACGTTTTGTGAAATATCGACAGTGATGTCATGCTCATTAATGTTCCACTCAGGTTGAAATTGAAAGAGTTGAACCGATGACATGTTTATGTCGCTAGAGTCATACTCTGGAAGCCGGCAGCGTAACCATGTGACATCACCACCCTGCGACGTCAATAAAAATGCATTCCTGTCAACCCGAGGCCGTTGGCAATCTTACAAATCGTAACGTATACCCTTACAAAATGGTGACTAATCTTACAACGTTTTATATAGCGTGCAATATGAAACAAAAATAAAACTCAATTTTTAAAATAATATTAATTTATTGGTAATATTGTCACATATAACCTGATGCAATCAAAGAACATTCGATATCTTCAGCGACATCATGATTACTAAAATTTAACAGTGATTTTTATTATAATTGAATGTAGCACTTTTGGCAATTTCTATCATGTCTTTTGATGGCTGCACTTCATGGCACTTCAGCTCGCAATTGTTTGACTTGAAGGTAGATCGTTAGTGTGTCCAATTATAAATTAAAAAGGTCAAATGATAAAATTAACTCACCGATGCAGTCAGGGAACAATTCTTTTTCCAATTATGAGAAGTGATCAGCAATAGTTGCAGGAAAATTGTGTTCGGCAAGAAATTAGCAGAGTAAAATCTCCGCTTTCAGAATCTGATGAGTGAGTGGTTGTGTTTTGCGGTAAAAATTGTTCATTTATAGGCTTGTAGCTTTTCATTCTGCAGACTGCAACTTGATGACCTTTTGTCTCGAAGTGCTTTCGACAATCGCAGAATCTTGATGCTGAAACTTTAATGTTCAATCCACACGGCACACAAAATGAATACTGTGGTCCAATGGTGTTAATCTTACTTCATAAACGTAATTACAGTTACAAATAAGTTCTCCCAATGAGTAATTGAGTTAGAAACTCGGCGACCTGAATGTAAGTGTCTTTAGTTAATGGGCAAAGTAACTGGTTTTACTTTCCATGTTTTTTTCACCATTAAAAAAAACAAAAAAACTATGTAAGGTACAAAGGGTTTTTGGGACAGCTGGCCTAGCCCAATTCTTTACCCTAAACTTAACTAGACACAGGGGTATTGTGGATATTGCGATAACTAGATAGTAACCTTTGCTATGTTTGGAAGTCATTTAATGTTGTGAATCAACCGTTAAAGTTGTTAAAATTGCTCCTATTATTGCATTAGTTCCCTTCTGTCTACTTTTGATATGTGAAAGTTTTAAAACTGTTTAATCATTTAAAGATAGATTCAAGTCAAGATTTTGCCGATTTATGAGTATTTTAGATTAAAAGTTAATTAGGTTCGCTAGGAAGGTTCTCTACAACAGAGCCTTTCTGAGAAGTGTAATTCGGTGCATTCTCGTTGCCCAAACGGTGAGAAAATCCGAACGGAGAAAAAAAAAAATGCACAAAAAAATTACGGATTTTGAACGGATGGTGTACACATTTAAAAATCAGTGCTCACTTGTACAAATTACTCCGAAACCGTACAACTTGACAGGTATGACAATGGCGACCTACTAGTTAATCAAATTTTACAAATTGTATAAAACCGAAAACATCAAGAAGGGGTTTCAGTATCAAATTATTTTACCTCATAACGTTTATCTTTCTAACTTAAGTCTTTCTATCCGTGGATCCCTTATAAAAGGTGAATAGATGTTGAAGTTATTGATTTATTCAGACCAAAATACAAACCTTACCTGTCCCACTTTGGCGTTTTCACACACAAAGCTCTCGTAGGGACTGGCGAGTTCAGGCGGGAACTCATTGATGTCCAACACGTGGACGGAGACGGCCACCCGACTGGTCAGAACTGGACTGTCTGGTTGGGGAAAAGACATCAAGATTTAGAACAAGGAAGCAAAGGAGGGGCACTGACATCGTGTGGAGGGCTTAGAAAATGCAACTTGATAGAGGGTTTAGAAGTCTGACTCATGGCGCCAATGTAAGCGAGGAACCCCAGGAGATGTCGCCGGCATTCCATCAGTGTGGAAGGGGAAATGTTCTTTTTATGAGTGTCCCAGAAAGGTAAACTTTGTGGATTTAATGTGGAAATAGGCTTTTCTTCGCTTACTTAGGAGGAGATAGGGGGGTAGCAAGGGTTGGGGATCTCGCAGAGTCATCTCAGGGGGATTTGAGATGCAAGACCTGGGCTCAGTTAGTAACCCTCCACTGACCTTGACGCGGAAAGCAATCTTCCCGAACGAGGCGCCGCTCGGGATTTGTCGCGGTCCCACATATTTTGTCGACCCTCAAATCCTCTTTTACAACTAAAATCTGTTATAAAAATGGGTTTTATGATTGCAGCGTCTTGTTCTCCTGACACTTCCACCACCAGGTGGCGTAATTGTATCACAATCTTTTTATGTTCTCCTGAGCCTCATAACACATGCTCTGGTTGGTTTTATGAATACAAATTCCATAGAGGATAGTAAGCATTTCTACTGGTTATCACTTCATTTTAGATTAAACCTTTTTTAATACAGGGCTTTTCTAAGCTTTTCTGGGTGCACGCGGTTTACTTTGAGTATGAAAAAATGAAAGATGCTGACTGAGAGCCACACCAATAGAAATATGTTCAAATAGCCAATCGTTTTAGTGTATGTGACGATATATTAGGAAAAGCGAACGTATGTTCGTCTATACCAGGGGTCAGCAACCTGGGACTCTTGAGCCACATGCGGCTCTTTAGCGCTGCTCTAATGGCTCCCTGGGGCCTTTGAAATGTTTGAAAATGGAAAAAGATTGGGGAGTCAAATATACAGTAACTTTTGTTTTAAAATGGTGTCTGTAAGAGGACAAACATACGGAGCCCCTAAAGGGACATCGACAGAAATAAAATTTAAGCAATCTGGTGCGCAACAGATTTTCTCGTGCGCACCAGAAACTATCTGATAAACATTAGCATTATATAGCATTTAAGTTAGCAGACTTTTGCGACACAAGTTAGCCAATTGTTGTAAACATTAGCATTGTATAGCATTTAAGTTAGCGCACTTTTGCTATGCAAGTTAGCTAATTGTTGTAAACATTAGCATTATATAGCATTTAAGCTAGCACACGTTTGCTATGCAAGTTTGCCAATTGCAACAGTTCAACAACTGGCTAACTTTCGTAGCAAAAGTCCGCTAGCTTAAATGCTATACAATGCTAATGTTTACCAGATAGTTTATGGTGTGCACCAGATTGCTTAAATTTATTTTATTTCTATTGATGTCCCCATAGGGGCGCCGTACAAACATGACACAAACCTTCTCATTCATAATATTGTAATGAAGTTAAACTTGAGGTGGCATTGTACAACAGAGTAGTCACGTGGTGCGTCATTCTCTATTGGATGCATTGCAGGGAAAATAAACATTTAATCATGAAGGCTCATTTTGTATCTGTAGCCAACTTAGTCATTTTGATAGTAGGCTAATATAGCTAATATAGATACACACAGCATGTGTTGCCTTCATTATCAGGCTTAGATATGACTTTTAATTTTTTTGCGGCTCCAGACATATTAGTTTTATGTTTATTGGTCTAATATGGCTCGTTCAACATTTTGGGTTGCCGACCCATGGTCTATGCGATTGACTGCCGACCAATCCAGAGTGTACTGCTCCAGGAGTAGACCCACAAACCTAATGAGGAGGTCAAGCAATGCAGAAAATGGATGGAACCCACAGCTTTGCATTTATTAGATCTCCTTTACTGAAACCGAGACCATACAGAAACGTGAATTGCTTCATAGCAGCTCGATTCAATTACAGCGAGCTCTGCGCATTTGACCGTTTGAAACTGGAATGAGGGATTTGATTCTAAATTTGCCAATTTGAGCCGTCTTACTGGGCTTCCCTGAGAACTCTGCGACATCTCAAAGCTGTCAAAAGTTCCAGGATCTCACAGACCGTATGAAATGTATCGGCACATGTCCGAGATTATTCTCCTTCTAGCTGTCGTTATTCCCTGCCCTCGTCAAGCTGCCGGCTTGAGAGCATCCAAGAGACTGCGCGTTCCCGTAACCCCGGCACATCTCCAGGGCGCCTTCTATTGCCGCGTCTCTGGAGAGCTGCAGATGGCGCTCTCATTTTGCTGCATGACTGCGGCGGCAAGGCACAGCAAATCTCCTGGGAGAGAGCGAGAGAGAGCGGCTGTCGTCGGTTTCTCTGCTTTCACTTTGTCGAGGCAGGAGGAGAAAAAAAAGGGGACATGATAGAAGGTTCTGCAGCTGACCAATCTGAGATGCTTCTTGATTACTTCATGCCATGATTGCGGCTGTCATTTCTGTTTTTTTCCCCCTGTAAAAAGGACCTCAACTTGCACAATAAGCCTCCTGTCACATGGGAGACAAGTATAGATTCAGGCTAGAAATGTTGTCGAAACCTGGGATTCCCAACCTTTATGACCAAAGATACTGTACAAATCATCAAGACTTTCAGTGCCATTGACGGCAATAGACTTCTAATCCATTTTGACGAAGACGGCTGGCAGCCAATGAATTAAAATTGCGCGGGAATTGAATTAAATGATTTTTAAGCAATTCCAGGGCACTTCCTGTAGGTTTTGCTCACTTCCTGTTGACTTTCGGGCAGTACCAAGTCACTTCTTGTTGATTTTGAGGTAATTTAAGTCTCATTTCGGTCATTTCTGGTTCTTGAATCACTTCCTATCGATTTCATGACAATACATGGTCACGTTAATAATAGGTCACTTCCTGTTGATTTTGGGGGCAATTCCAGGTCATTTTGTTTTAATTTCAGGTGACTTGTAGTTTCCCACCTCGGTTTCTGCTTTACAGAACTGTACTTTATGTCGGGAACAACAAGATGTTAGCGCGAACCAATTCGCACAAATCAATTCCCGCATAAATCCAAGTGTTTTGCTGTGTCACGACACGGCTGTCTGACTTTGCGCTCTCCTCCCAGGAAGCATTATTTGTGCAGGCGTTGACTTCATTGTGACTTCAAACAACTGACAACGCTGCACTCGGGATGACAGAACGGGGCAGCCAAAAACAAGCATCCAATACCCTCGAGCTCAACCTCCTGCCAAATCCCATTCAAGGTCAAGAGCGCATTTCCACTCATGTCGGAGGAGTCCATCGTTGCCTGCACGGGAAAGTGCGGCCATTATTTTTCCCCAGACAGCTTTCCCGTGTGTCATTCCGCCACTTGACGAACATTCGAGGCCGCCAGGTGGAAGCGAGATAAGAGTGGCGGTGAGGTGCAGGTGGGCTAGGACGACGTGTATGGGAATGCGGTGTTCTCCCAGTTTATGGCCGTTCACCTACTGTCATTTTTTTTGGAATGTGCTGTTACTAAAATGTACTTTCACCATTATGATCGGGAACTATTTTTGCGGGAATGCTTTGTCTAGCAAATCTCCCCAAAAATATTTATATTCTCAATTCACACCGAAATGTTACAAAAGTTCACACGACACAGGCCGTTGACCTTTTGCCCTGAGCATTGCACCAAAAACACTTTTTGGGAGGATAAAAAGCCCCATGCATAGACAAAATCATTTGAAATTTAAAAATGCTATTTGTCCTGCAGCTTGGTGCCGATCGTAAGACGCCTATTTTCAAAAACTTAAAACCAAAACGGGCACCTCACTTAGGCATATAGTATGAGTCTCCATGAGCAGCGACATCAAAAAATTCAAAAATTCGTTCCCTTGTAAGATCCCGATTATTTTTTTTATGCAAGTATAGCAAAACTTAAAATGGCCTTAAAATTCTCAAATTTTAGGCTAGATGCACAAAAATCACCAAATGCAGAGATAATCGCCTATATTTTCACGATCAATAGCAATATTTAACATATATAAATACCAACTTTTTTTTTTGTAATATAGAGCAAGTTTTCAACAGCTAATCAGTCAATTTTCCGTCAGAAACAATACTTAAGGAAAACATGAAGAATCAATTTAATTTTACTCAAAAGCTATTTTTTTTTAATTAGGTTGAATTCCGCTATTGTGTAGAGATACAAAATCCAACATGGCAGCCGTAACAAAGTCTTAAGTTGAAAATTATTGTGAATAAATGCTTAACTATCGAAATTTCCCTAGATATGAACGTTCAAGTCTAGATTCTTGGTTAAAAGCAAAAAAACGGACAGTTATCAATCATTTTACATAAAAATTTCAAGCAAAAGTCTAGGAATTGTGTAATCCAACATGAAACAGAGCTTTTTAAGTTGAAAATTCTTCTTTCATATTCATCTTACGTAAATATTTCAAGCCAAAGTTACACTCATTTTATCCATTGGTTTTTATTCACAACGTTTCAAAGTGCATGCATGGGCTATTTTAATATAACAATTACCTTGAATCCTCAACCAAATCACTCTTGAAACACTCCTGCCTGCTTGTTTACAGTCAAACCTTTGCCCTATTTCCACCTAAATCCGGCAATAGAGGGCAGCATGTCTTTGAGTTTATCACAGTGAAAGTAAATGTTCTGCCTGGGTCGGCCCCCTACGGGAAGGCATGGTGCAATGTCTGTTGGAGCTGTCTTGTCAATTGATGGTGGAGTCGATGGTTAATTGGTTAATTTCACATGATGCCCACATTAAAACATTCACAACATTAAGGCAGAAGTAAAGTTTTTTTTGACAAAAGTGTAAAGTTCTGCTAATATTTTTGGCTAAATCTCAATATTTGATCATTGATTTTTGAAAAACTGCCTCAAGTTGCCCAAAAATGTACAGGAACTGACTCATGGGTGAGCAAAGCCACTGCACACAATTTGGTCTCCAGAATTTTTGTTATTTTTAATGTGACTGCTTGTTCTGGTGAAGATTTACCCTCAATGATCCTTCAAGATTTGAATAAATGTATGAAATTAATGGTGCTTCAACATAGCCGTTAGCTCCGATTCGCTCCTGGCACACCATCCGCGACACCGAAGCCCCCTGCCGTGCGCACGCATCCCAAGCACGACTTGGCGTGCCGCTACCGTGACCTTGATAGGAAGCGGGCACTATTCGTTTCCAAGGTGACGGAGATGACGAGAGCGCCGTATTTCACAGTGTGCTCTAATGAATATACAGCGTGGGTAATTTTGATTGAGCACCAGCCTGCCTCGGGGATAATGACTTTGACGCTTCTTAGCAGGAATGATGACTCGATGACGATAGATTTGCTTATTTATCCTGAAATTTGCCGCACCTCCTTCCGTTGGGGAGAAACGATAATTAGTTTCATGGCGTCTCTTAAAGACGTAGTTCTGGACAAAGCTCATCATTCTTCAAACTTTGTATTGGTTGGTCCAGAGCAGACCTTGAAAACTACTTGTACTTACTCAGTTTTGTGGCCACGATGGATATGTTGTGCCAGGCTACGCTCTCCCTGTCCAGCATCTCATTGGTAGAGATCGTTCCCTCCACAGGGTCGATGTCAAAGTAGCTGTCCAGGTCACTCCTCCAGTCGATCGAGTACCTAGGAGACACAATAGTTACTTAGCCTTCTCCCATCTGTGGGTTCAGGCAATAATCATGTTGTCAAAGTGTTCATTACTCATTGGGAATGCTCATTTCCAGTCAATGTGCTGAGGACGGCGTATAAATTCCAATCTAGTAATGGGCCGCATGCACTCAGGGCAATGCTGAGCAAACCATTTGCTCAGCAAACATAAATGAATTACTTTTTTGGGGAGAACTCGTTTCAGTAGGAATCAATCTCTTAGCCAATCAGCAACAAAGGCAGAAAAAAAGTGTCCCACGGAGTGAAACTTTAATGCAGTGAGAGGCTAAAAGATTGTCTTTATGGAGAATGATGCCATTGGTAGACAATGGTAAACAGCAGTTGTCATTCTTGACCAGTTGTCTGTAGTACACTGCTTCTCATTCATCCTTGGTTCTCTGCTCCCACCATAGTTACAGTGAAGCCAAGCTCTTAAAATGAGGCATTATATTTCTTAGTCTTAGCTCTTTGGAGCAATCTTTTGGGTCATTTCCCCCATCTGTCTTTGGGCTTGTCCTCATCAGGGAGTTCATCCTTACTGACTTAGGTTGATAGTCTGATCCATCTTGGATTGGATACAGCACTTAGGATTTCTTGTGTAATTTCATTTCATAATTCAAATTTGTGCATTCAGTCCTACTTTCATTGTTTCAAGAGACTTCAAATTGTGAAGCATCGCATCTGATCATCCATAACAAACTCAGCAGTGTCAGAAAGTGTTCAAATATTGATCACAACCCACTCATGTTCTTCAGCAGTACAATCACGACATAGGAGGAATGTGGTCTGAGGCTCTTTTCCACTGCATATGCAGTAGTTGTCATTTCTCCGGAGAATCCTAGCTGGACTTTTAAAGGACCACCTCACTATGCCACCATCCTGACTTTTCTTCTTGTGGCGAGCTACTTGATCCTCTCATTCATATGCATCAAAACTTATTCTTCTTCTTTCCTACTGAGTCTCCGAGTGGATGGATGGAGGCATAGCGGCGGGGGGAAAAGGAGGAGGTCTGGCTCATGTTCACAAGATGAGAGAATGATGACAGAAGCACTTCTCGGTAAATGTTTTACAACTTTTGGTCTGCTTCCATTTTGTTTCCATGTGATTCATGCTCGGGCTTTCTTTGAAAGTCAACTTCTTGAGTTTGAGATGGAATAGAATGCAAATTTTCTATGATTAGTACAGGATTTGAATGCTCAAAGGTCCAAATTGGAGTGGAGGTCCATTGTTTCGATCATTGGCTGCTATTGATGGTGCTAGATGTCCAATCCAATTTGACTGAGAGGCCAGCAGCAAATGATCACGGCCGTCTTTTGTCATCTATCAACATTTGTTCACCTTTTACGTTTTGCTCGTCATCTCTATCACAAGGGTGTAGGTTTGCATAGGGACGGTAGGGACATAACACTACTAACTTTTCAGGATGTTCAAATTGTCCCCACCAACTTTTAAGCGACCTTATTTGCTTTATACAATGAGTTCCGTTATATACAGGTAAGTAATTTAGATAGTCTTCCCATATGTTATAAGGAAAGAATAGACCCTACCATTATTAAGTGAATTATTTTCATTATGGTCAGACTTACATCTATGCCTTTTCAATTTTTCTCAAGTCCATTTTTCCCCCCTCACACACGTTTGATTGGCTAATGACTTGACCTCACCCCTCCCACCACAATGACACACGCACACTCACACAGCCCCGACAGATTAATGTTGACAACATGCCGCTGACCCTGCACCCTTCGAAGAGGGATATTTGTTTTTTTCAGCCAGAAGCAGCCACTGTAAGTAATGTAAAAAGACGTCAAAGTTGTGGAGGTGGGGGAAACACTAATTTTGCTACTGAAAGTCCGACCTGCATCAGAGTTGGCATAACATTAAACTGTGTAAACTTGCTAACTTGCAAAACTACTGCCGTCAGGCCAGCCTCCACAAGGAACAATGTAGTCAAGCTAGACGTCCCTCATTTGGGTCTTTTTTTTGCATTGTGTGCATTACGGTAATGCAATGCAATGGCTTTAAAGTGCAAGTTCCTTTATTTAAAAAAACAAAAACAACAAAAAAAAACAGCGCTATTCAAGAATGAGTCCACTTCAGAGGGACACTGACATTAACATGAACTGATATGAAAAATCACACATCAGAATTTTGAGTACTTCGGTTCGAGTCCTGAGGTAGTTTAGTAAGCCTTAGATGTTGATTGGTCCTTGGATATATGAGATAATTTTGTCCCAAATCACTTTTATATTAATACTTTAGTTTGAGTCTATGGGTGCTCCAGTGTTACCCAGAAGTGGATCCATTCTTGGATACCTCTCCCGTTTTTTTTTTTTTTTTTTTTTATATATAAAAGGACTTCACTTCAAAATGTTGCCTTAGTAGTTTTTGAGAACAAGTGTTCGAATTGGACGTTGTATCACCTGAACCAATAGTCAAGAAATTAGTACAAATCGATAGATTGATTTTGCATTGATGATATAACCTATCGGTTTAATTAGGTTCATATTCAAGAGAAATGTAGCCCTGACCCCTGTTCACTAATCTCTTATAAATGTCCAGTCCCCAGCAAAAATTGATATATTAATAATTAATATATAATTGTTATAAATGTCATATTGTCCCTACCAACGTTGAGACCAAACCTACGTCCTTGCTCTCACCAGTGAATATTTCCTTGTTACACAGGTTGCAAATGTTTAAGGCTTGGTAGAAGTGTGCTTTCTTTTGATTAATGTTATCTACAGGTCCCTCGCGAACCGTTTTGACTCATTATAAATTGTTGAGGAGCTCCCTAACGATTCGAGGTTGGGAAACCTTTCATCTCATCCATCAGGCTTGAGATTACAAAACCTGAAACAGATGTTTTAGGCCCAGCGCTGGTTATGATGCTAATCACGCCTTGTCGCACATCAATTCCCCGTAATTGGCAGCCCTAGCTTAGTTGTCTCTAGTCGTGACTCGTAAAATTAATGACATTGTTGATGGTGTTAATTGAGTCCAGAGAACGATGCGCACTGTACTCAAGTTAACCGAGGGGAAAAACATCAAGTTTACTCTTTGCGGTCGCAAGTTTTTCAACCGCAACCCAGAAGCCGGGGTCTTTGGGAAGCATTTTAATGGAGGAAAGCTCCTTAAAACCTTACCACCATTCAACATTCATGATGGTCTTTTGTCTCCCCAGACACTGATAACAGCACACATTGCTGCTAAACAGCGCAGTGGCCTAAAAGCATGCTAGCAGATGCATGATGGCTACAGCTCTATTGTTTTTTTTTTTTTCTTTTATACTTCAGGATGCCGTGGATGAATATTTAACGCACGGGAGACAAAGTGCAGTCTTACGACCTTGTACTTTTGTTTTTTTGCATTTGCATTTGTTTTGTTTAGTCTCACAGTAAAATATTCATTTAAAAACATCTCCGGACCGTGTAACGCAGGGTGCGTTTGTCCGTCATGCTCCGACAGTACATCTCGTCCCGATTCGGCCGTGCGGGTTAATAGATTTGAAGTACAAAAGGCTTCTCATACATTTTTAAGAGTGGTCCATTGTTGCGGCACTCAAGGGGGTGAGGTTGTGGGGGGGCAAACATGGCGTGAAAGTGTGAGGGCAACGGGAGTTGAGCTTCTCGTGTCACATCCATAACACGCTGCTGATGTTTAAACGTCTCCCCTGGTAATTACCAGAGGGAGAGCAACACTAAAGTACAACACTTGAGCTTCTATTAAGATCCTATCGCGCGAGTGGACAGTGTTTTACTCGTAGTGCTCTTTTTTTTTTCTCCCCGCACTCGGTGTAATCCACTTTTGGTGGAGAGTTATTTTTATGTCGAAAAGTCCGCACTGCTGCAAAAACAACACACTTCAGTATAACTTTAGTGTGAGAAAATCGTGTAAGTCAGTCAAAGGCGACATTAATTTGAGGTTCTGCCGATATTTCGTCCTCGGGGATTTGATCGTCTTTCTTGGCAGTCAAATGAGATTATTGTAAGATTCTGGAAACAGATTGATTTTGAGTCACGTCAGACACAAAACGGGTGAAGTTGTACGGCTTTGAATTGAGGAGCTGTCTGACAAAGTTACCGTAATTATAGATGTTAGCTTAAGAATTTGGATAAATGAGGTAAAATTTTGGGTAGCTGTTGAATTTCGGGTTTAATATTTTCAGTCAGTAGAAATTATTTTACACTGTCACTTCCAAAGGATGCTTTTCGACTGGGAATTTGGTTTGGCACGGCCAAGACTAGTTTTTGCTAATTTCAAGGATTATTACGGCATTTTAATAATTTCATTGAATACCAACTTTGGATTGATAAGACTTCTTACAGCAATCTTTTCCTATTACGAATTTATTTAAAAAAACAAAACAAAACATGGTTTCTTAGTTCTTCAATGACAGACATTTCCCGTTTTTCTTTTAAACATTGTTAGGTATATTTCGCGACATTTATGTTTTGTTACTTTATCAATTAGGAAAACAAAACATTTTTGTTTTTTCAACACAAATTTTAGGACTGATTTATTGTAACCGGTGTTGTTCTCGTCAACAATGACTATAATGAAAATATTTCGTTAAAGAAAAATTTTATCATTGCGATGACGAGACGATAACGAGCTAAAATCATGTTTTGGGGGACTAAAACATAACGAGACTAATGCCAGTGTTGTTCAAATAATACGAAATGTGCCAAAGTTTCCGTCATGTTCACAATGTGTGACATTTTATTTGGCGTTATCCTGCATCGTAGCAGTGTCTGGTTGTGTTATTCATGTGACGTGCTGCGCCCTCGGCCACGACTCAGTGTGTCCTCTCCAGTCTCCAAGCTTGCACACACAGTAAGATTTGTTTTCTTTTGGTGGCCAGAGAGAATATGCAATGTTGCATTAGCCTTTAAAGGTCTGTGCTGAGTGAACATCACACGCTAAATCTAACCTGTAGCATTAGCATAGCATTTACATTTGCATTACGCTAATGCCAATGGTGAACGTCCGTTTAAACTCTGGGACAACTTTTTTTACGGACAGTTTGTGGCATCCAGGTGGCTATAATTAATCGAAAATAATGTACTGTTTTCCTGCTAAGTGTGTATTATCACCAAGTTGGCGTTGTCCTGATAGACGCTACAATATGTGCTCGCCTGTCAGTGTTCATTCGAAATAGTTGGAAACCTTTATATATTTATTTATTTTTGAAGTAATTTTTTTTTTTTTAGTTTTGTAGGCAAAAACATTTTTTGTAAACGTCGACTAAAACAAGACAGACACACATTTTGAGATGACTAAAATATGACCAAGTTTTATCATCCAAAAATAGACGAAAATTATAAGGGCTGCCAAAAACAAGGATTTTAACAAGAATTTATTCTATATTGTCCAATTCACCAACACCATGTGTTCTTCAATCTTCTGAATTCAATATTTCAACATTTTAAATATTGGACCTTTTTTAGCCAAAACCTCTTTATCCCTAAATCGATCATGTGAAAATCTATTGACGAACGGACGGATATCAACATGGAGCCTCACTCCCTTTCATAAAGTCGGTGCTCTCACAAGGTCAAAACAAGTTCAGAGCAACCTAGCGATGACGCCAAAGCAATTGTGAT
Source organism: Corythoichthys intestinalis (assembly GCF_030265065.1). Classification (NCBI taxonomy): domain Eukaryota; kingdom Metazoa; phylum Chordata; class Actinopteri; order Syngnathiformes; family Syngnathidae; genus Corythoichthys; species Corythoichthys intestinalis. The sequence continues at coordinate 10,861,130 of NC_080414.1, forward strand.
GTTGAGTCTGCATTGATTGATTGATTGTTCCTGGGGCTGATGACAGAAGTCCTCCGCTTGGAAAGTGGCGGCGGCCTTGATGAACAAGGACCGCAGACATCTACGAGTAGATTAAAAGACGTAAACGCTTCAATCACGTAAAAAAGCGTCAGGACCGTCGCTCAGTACGCACCGTCCAGTCGCGAGCATTGTTTTTCACAATCAGCGTCGTATTGAGCGCACTTCATTAGAAGGTCAGAGCGCTTCATTTGCTTTCATAATTACATTTATACTGCTAATTGGAAATAATTGTATTACATTTTCATTGTTTATCAGTCTCTTTTGTTAGCTTGGGGTGGAAATGTTGGGCCTTAATTGCAAAGACAAAAACAATTTCCCCCCCCTGAATAAAGCAGGAGCTTTGTCGGAAATATCGGAGAGCATCCACCACTTGAATGTAGTGGTGCCGGTATGAGATTCTGAAGGTATGACAACCATAGGCAAAAATATTACGGTATCATGGTGTTGCAATTACAGCTCTAAAATGTGTTACTTTGAGGGGATAAAAAAGGTAAAACTATTTTCCATTGAACGTTTTTTTTCCCAACACAAAAAAGCAAGTCGGAACATAAGTACAATGTTAAGTTGAAATAAATAAAAATACCTGAAATATTTTAACTAGGACTGTCAAAATTATCGCGTTAACGGGCGGTAATTAATTTTTTAAATTAATCACGTTAAAATATTTGATGCAATTAACACACATGCCCCGCTCACACAGATTTAAATGACAGTACAGTGAAATGCCCCCTTGTTAATTGTGTTTTATGGAGTTTAGCCACCCTCTGCTGGCGCTTGGGCGTGACTGATTTTATAGGGTTCAGCACCCATGAGCATTGTTTATTACTTAAATAAATTAATTTTTTAATTAATTTAATTTAATTATTGAGATCAACAATGGTGGGCTACTAGTTTATTTTTTGATAGAAAATTTTACAAATTTCATTAAAACGAAAACATTAAGAGGGGTTTTAATATAAAATTTCTATAACTTGTACTAACATTTCTTTTAAGAACTACAAGTCTTTCTATCCATGGCTCGCTTTAACAGAATATTAATGTTAATGCCATCTTGTTGATTTATTGTTATAATAAACAAGTACAGTCCTTATGTACCGTATGTTGAATGTATATATCCATCTTGTCTTATCTTTCCATTCCAAAAATCATTTACAGAAAAATATGGCAATTTTTATAGATGGTTCGAATTGCGATTAATTGCGATTAATTACGATTAATTAATTTTTAAGCTGTAATTAACTCGATTAAAAAATTTAATCGTTTGACAGCCGTAATTTTAAATAAAATTTTAAATAAATGCAGTCCTTTAGG